>NC_090265.1:1253299213-1253652713 GCF_040414725.1 Anabrus simplex
GGTATAGGCGCGTGTTTGTACCAAGAAGAAGAGGGAACACCTCCTAAAAGAATATATTTAGCCTTTACCATTCGAAAGTTGAAGAGTCATGAAATTCATTACACTACTACAGAACAAGAGCTACTAGCAATAGTCTATGCTTTACAGCAGTGGAAAAAGACCATCTAAGGATATCCGATAACTGTCAGATCGGATCACAAAGCATTGACTTTCGGACTTAAAGCAGCAATGACCAACGAAAGGATAACAAGGTGGATGTTGTTTACTCAACAATTCCAGATAAAGATAGAATACTGTAGTGGAAAGGAAAATATCCTAGCCGATGCTCTAAGTCGAAACCCCGTGGACAACATGGAGGAAGTCCATAAAATAGAGCTAGATCCAGAAGATGAGGATATTCTAGAAAAATTACGGAATATTGTACAGTTGCAACGTCAGGATGAGAAGTTGAAGAATATCATAGACAAGCTGGAAAATAGAGATTGTGGTTCTGAAGCAAGGTCGAAAATATCAAGAGTATACAGCATCGAACGGGGTATGCTCATGGCTAAGACAGGCAAAGATCAAGAAAGAGTACGCATCGTATTACCTTCAGTATTATATAGAGAGGTGATCTGGCACGTACATCGAATCACAGGACATGGCGGTATGGAGAAAGTGACTCAAGTCATCCTAGAAAAGTTCACTTGGAAAGGAAATAGAAGGACTATAAGGAATATAGTAAGAACTTGTGATATTTGCCAGAAAGTTAAACAAGGTAATTGTCTAATAAGGCATGAACCAAGGGCCATATTACCACACAAAGCCAGAGAGCTATATGCTATCGATATATTTGGTAAGCTTCCTACGGCTAAGAAAGGAAATAAATTCATCGTGGTAGTTATGGACGTTTTCTCAAAGTACGTATCACTTCAACCAATACAGCGTGCTAATTCAAAACAAGTAATACGGCGTCTAGTTAAACACATATTGCCTAACATGGGAAAACCCGAGAGATTGTTGTCCGACAGAGGAACTCAGTTTACATCACTTCAATTTAAAGAGGCTATGGAAGAGATGGGAATTAAACATGTTCTATGTTCAATAAGACATCCAGCATCCAACCCAGTCGAAAGATATATGAAAGAAATAGCTAAATTTTGCCGGATATACTGTTCCAAGCAACACTGGAAGTGGATAGATGTACTTGAGAAAATTGAAGAAAGCATTAATAACACTGTCCACGAATCCAGCGGCCAAATCCCAAAAGTTATTCACTACAATATTAGACCTGAGAGACCATGGGACAAAATAATTCAGCTACCTACCGAACCAAGCTTAGACCAAGATAAGCTGAACCAACTAGTTCGAGAGAGGATGTATAAACAATCTCAGAGGAGACTGAGGAGGATACAACACAAGAAATTCCATCCTGAGTTGAAGAAAGGCGACCTAATATTAGTAAAGAAGCCAGCAATCTCGAATGTATCCACTAAAGTATTTGCAAAGTTCGTACAATTATTCGATGGACCATTTGTTATACATCGATCATTTGGGAACAACGCATACGAAGTTCACGACCTGAATGGGAGAAGTAAAGGAATACACAACGCGGCAAATATTAAGTTATACTTCAAGGAACAAAGGGATTAGAGTCTATCAAATATCGCAGTTAAACAAGGAATGAGAACTGGAATGGCCTATGACAAGAATGAACCAATTGATCTGTAAAAACTTACAGTAATGCGCTCAAAATTCTGACTAAGAACAGTGAAAAGTCCCATTGTGATATTAGAAATATATGAGATAAATATATAGCAAGCCATATATTTAAATCAACGTGGGAGGAGTAAATGTGCCATTTCACCGTTCTATAGTTGCAGTATTAGGAACAAAAATGGCGTTCCGGCTATTAACGAATCAGTATAAAAGCAATTAGCAGCGGTACGAGCCGAAGAGACAATAAATTCAACCGCCAATCACGGAAAGAACCACTTTTAGAAGGCGGTGCGAAAGAATGACGAGAGCGGATTATTTAAACCGATTATTGAAAAAAAAATCTTCCATTAGAACAAATCTCAATTCAGCACTGCATCGAAGAAAGGACGGAGTCGAGTAAAGAAACCAGTACTTATCAGATTCTTTAATCAATTATTGGAGAAAAGATCAAATCTACGATAACCCGCTTAACATCAGCTGTGGTTGACACATATACGTGAGATTATAGACCAGCTGTTAGGAAACGTCAAGTTGGATCTGTACTACGTCACGGTTGGGCTCGGAACATTGTATTTGCCCGATACTGCACAACTTCAAGAGAGCTGAATTAAACGGAAATAAAAGTGCAATTCTAAAAGCACATAAAATTTACACCGTTTCGGCGAGCAAGGCAGTTGAAATAAGGCGATATTTAGAGCTGTTATAAGCAAATTAGACGGACCAAAATACATATATACTTTTCGCATTAGCACTACTAAGCAGATTACAGCATGTATAAATCAACTAATGCCTTGTGTTATTCTGTCCTTGACGCAATGAAGACCACTATGATGTTCTAAGAAGCTGAGGCAGAGACTACTCCGACTATGGTGGCGTTTCACGAGATTGATGACCCAGGAGGGCGGTAATCAGCTGTGAGGACGAGATGGACCCGATTACCTAAGCCGAACCATGGAGCGAGGCTTACCATCCCATGACGATTAACAGCGAGATGGAAATCACTACCCAATAAGCAAAGTTAAGTCCCCATTTGAGTCGTGTCGTAAGTAGAAACCTTTATTCTTTTGGTTCATATATAATGTGCATTATGACATTGTGTGTGCGTAGTTAATATACAAGTGTACTTTCAAGGAAATAGGTATTCATCTGAAGTTACCGTAAATCCCAGACATAGGTGTAAAATACCAGTGAATGCCGTTCGTAAGTTTGTCAATATGGTAGTGGAGAAGTGATTGACATTTTTCTTAATTCGTTGTCAGTGAAGTGTTAGAGTATTAAGAGGAAGCTAATATTTATATGCGTGATGGCTTTAACAAAATAACATGCGTAAAGATCGTATTTAGGGAATGTTACAATAAAATATAGTGGCACAGTTTTAAGGTTACGATGTGCTGTTCTTTGATACTATGACAGTAATGATAATGATTTATATGTGTGTAGGTTATGGCACATATGTTGCGTATTTTGATGAAACGAGTGCTTCGATTATAAATGCTACGCGATAATGGAAGAGTTAAATGGTGAATGTAATAAGCATATGAGTTGATAGTATATTTTGATGGTGATAGTTATTGTCATTTAGGAAGTTGGTCATAGTATTCTTCGAGAGATGGTAGTATGTGTAGGTTGCACATGCTAAGGTATATGTATTGAAACGTACTGTTTCCGATTGCTATTTTATTCCCTAATATATATAATACAGATTAGGATACGATCTCAATGCCATCACTATAGAATTAATTGAGTGAGTAGGATCATCAGAAGAGCCGAGAGGCCACCTACGTCAATATTTAGGCCTTCACTGACATACCTATGATTGTTTTCATGTATTCTCACATACGGCAATTTAACTTATGATTTTATGAGAGCAGTTTAACACATCACTGGTAACTTAATCTTTCATATGTGGATTTTAGATGAAGATAGAGTCTTTCTATGTGTCAATTTTTCCACCTATGGTATTATTCGTTGGAAGGTTAATTAGATACACTTGGTAATGCTATATTAAGTCATATACGCACTTTAATTGAATTTCAACCATGAATTAAAATAATAATTGAATGATTTAGTCACATAAACCTTACAATGAAATTAATTTGAGATTGCTTACGACTTAAAGTGGACTTAGATTTGCTTATATGGAGGTCAGTTGAAATGAAATATGAAACATACAAAAATTTGAAACCTCAACTAGAGAAAATCCCTAATGGACAGACATTAATTTTCTCACACGATTTTTCTACTGTGCGTGGACATTGACGTGAAGTGTTCAGCCGAGAGATATGCATTTCTTTTATTGCATGTGAATTTAGGTTCAGACGATTGAATTTTGGTAATTTTCAGGAGCAATCCAGTTTAATATGGAAAGATTCCAGATCTTAATTAATTAATTAATTGATTGATTAATTATTGGCCACCTTCTTTGCGTTTTCACATTTTCAATTGAAACCCAACTTGAACATTGTATATAGTAGGGAGTATAGCTTCTTTTACTTAAACCATTTGGATGCATCCAATTACTACAATTATGTTGAATAATTTTACTTGATTATATAATTTATTTATTTTTCTTTTCATTTAATTTCCTTGGATACTACTTATTTATGATACAATTCTTCGACAGGCCAGGATTAAGACATAGATGAATGGGGCCTGATTTCATTTCTTTTTATGTTAGAGGTTTTTCTAAACCTGTTTTCTCCAATGCAACATAATTACATCATTTAGAGATGCTGATTGCGTATGAGACCAGCCACATTATATTTATAATTTCTCAAGATATTCTACCTTTATTTCAATCATACTTAGATCAATTTATTAATAAAACCTGAGTAGCGAAAACATTAAATTCTTTCAATGTCTACTTAGAATAAGTCCTAGATATAAGCTTATAATGACTAATTCTGATTGCGATTTTGTTGATGACATATACGGAATTCTTGACAAGCCATGATAATCTGATTTTTACGATAAAATTTCGGTATCATACAAGTACGGTAACCGACTGTTAGCGTGTTGAAGACGTTCATCTACGTAGGTTGGGATTTACCGTAGGGCATCGGTGTTCTTTCTCACGCGGAACTCACAACCCAGTAATATTTGGCAGATGAAATTGTTATTAAGAGCTAGTCTGGAACTCGTGTATCCCCACCTGGACGCGGGAGTGGTGCAGTAATGTAATGTAATGTATGTATGTATTTTTAAATTATCAGCAAAATTATCCGCACTGGCATAGAGTTTGTTTCCGCCAAGACACTAACTTGGCTGATATCCGTGCAGGGCTCTAGTTATAGTATTTAGAGCAGTAAATGAGTTTCAGGATTGTGAGCGACTGCAGGGGTACCTAGACAATGCTCTAAGATGAACAGCGGACAATGGTATGATGGAAATGGGATGAAAAGTCAAACTGTAAGTTTCACGAAGAAGAAAAGTCCTCTCATTTTTTTTAATGTGTTGATGAGGGTGATAGTGCTTCATGTGGAACACTGTACGTACTTAGGTGTTAATATAACAAATGATCTTTATTGGTGTAATCATATTAACGAGGCTGTTAAGAAAGGTTACAGATCTGTTCATATGGTTATGAGAGTACTTAGGGGTTACAGAAAAGCTGTAAAGGAGAGGGCGTGTAAATCTCTGCTAAGCCCCCAATTAGAATATGGTTCCAAAGTATGGGACTCAAACCAGGACTACTTGATACGAGAACTGAAAAAGATCCAAAGAAAAGCAGCATTTTTTTTGTTTGCTAGTTGTTTTACGTCGCATCGACACAGATAGGTCTTACGGCGACGATGGGACAGGAAAGGGCTAGGAGTGAGAAGGAAGCGGCCGTGGCCTTAATTAAAGTACAGCCCCAGAATTTGCCTGGTGTGAAAATGGGAAACCACGGAAAACCATTTTCAGGGCTGCCGACAGTGGGGTTCGAACCTACTATCTCCCGAATACTGGATACTGGCCGCACTTAAGCGACTGCAGCTATCGAGCTCGGTAAGCAGCACGTTTGTTCTGGGTGATTTCTGACAAAGGAGTAGTATTACGAAAATGTTGCAAACTTTCCGCTGGAAATACTTGGGTGTTAGGAGACGAGATTCTGGACGACATGGTATATTTCGAGCGGTTAATATACAGTAGATAGCGTAGAATAACATTAATAGACGTATAAGCTTGAGCGGAGCTTTTAAAATTTATTTTTTTTCGTTTTGTTTGCAAGTTCTTATACGTCACACCGATACAGATAGCTCTTTTGGCGACGATGGGGATAGGAAAGGCCTAGAAGTGGGAACGGAGAAGCCGTGGCCTTAATTAAGGTACATCCTGGTGTGAAAATGGGAAACCACGCAAAAATTCTTCCGTTGGACACGATTAAGACCAGAAAACTAGTTAATTACGTTCATATCACTCCGCCATGTGTTTCGAAAAAGTCCCTGCTGTGAGAATATAGCAGAATCGTCGCCACGTGTCAAGGCCATGAACGCACAGAAATCCCGCCTTTCCCAAAGTTCAAAATGACGGTCTCCCTACACCGATGTATGGCAATTACAAAAAGGCCTCTAAATGATGGATTCGGTACAAATGTCTCCATGTTTTAAACGAGTTTTCAGTGTCTTTGACTGGCGTTTCCACTTGGTCACAACAAAGTGCCTTACACCATTGTTGACAAACAGTAACATCGCCAGTAACTGCAGCAGCATTTTTCTCATAATACGTACCTTGCGAATGTTTATTGCCATAAAGGTGTGTGAGCATTTTGTTGGACGTGGACCTTGATAGGTGGGGCTATCTTGTGACATGGCAGGGTAGGATCAGCTGCCATTTTATTGCACGTAGATCATGATGCTATATATTTGCTTTGATTCGTGGGAACTCGTTACCTCCCCTGCGCTGTGGGTGGAATGAAAGAATGCATTATCTGTACCCCCTGCATGTCGTAAGAGGCTACTAAGAGGGGTACTCGCTCTCTCGTCTTCTAAACACAAAAGCATATCCATGATTCTATACTACCGGGCGAGTTGGCCGTGCGGTTAGGGGTGCGCAGCTGTAAGCTTGCATCCGGGAGATAGTGGGTTCGAACCACACTGTCGGAAGCCCTGAAGATGGTTTTCCATGGTTTCCCATTTTCACACCAGGCTGTACCTTAATTAAGACCACGGCCGCTTCCTTCACATTCCTAGGCCTTTCCCATCCCATCGTCGCCATAAGACCTATCTGTGTCGATGCGACGTAAATCAAATAGTAAATAGTGATTCTATACTTTTCGGTGAAGATGAGAAATGTACATAATTATACGCCATCCTTTTTATTGTGTAGTGTAGTGATTTGTCTTTCTAAATTGTGTTTAAAAATCTTCGAAATGTGACATTGTTGTGTGTCTTTTTGAACTTCGAATAGAAGAAAAGGCAAAAGAATACTATCATTTCAGGAATATCCTGAAGACAAGGACAAATATGAATGGCTCAAAGTGATTCCCGCAATAACTTCGCCCCGGACTGTAATTCTGCTTCTTCTGTTGCCTGTAACCTTCATTTCAAAGAAGATGACGATTCATCTGTACGTGAAGTTAGGAGACTAAGGGTTCTGTTCCAACAGTATTCCCTAACTATCCTAGTTGTAAGGTGGCTAGTACCAAGAGTCTCCGAAAATTAATTTATAAAACCGCACCACGCTCACCCAAGAAACGCAAGAGTTGAAGCTGCTGATAACTTTCAAACTCTCGATGCAAGCTGTTCAACATGCTATAACGAAGGTAAAGGCAAATTTGAATCTAAAATTGATATGTAGGTAAACCATACATCCACGCGTAATAATAATAATAATAATAATAATAATAATAATAATAATAATAATAATAATAATAATAATAACATAGCGAATAGAAAGAGGAAGTGAGAACACTTCGATTCGCTTCCCATTACAGCAATGGAGAAATTACTGGCTACAGTGCGGAGATTTGCCACAGCAGCGCAACGATCGCTCTGGGTGAACAGATGGCATTATACTGCGTGCGCGCGCTTTTACTTGTAGCGGGAGTGATTTTTTGAGTGTAATAACTATATTTTGGAATACAGTGAGTGTGAAAATGCCGCCGTGTTTTGTGCCGGGGTGTCGATCTGCTTTTACAGGTCAGGTGAAGGTAAACATTTCTTCTCTCCACCTGAAAATGAGGAGCATTTCTCTCAGTGGCTAGAGCGATCCCAAGAAAAGACATGCAGCTTACGCGTAAATCTAAAATTTGTGGGTGTCATTTTTCGGAAGATCTTACTATAAACGTAGACTCGTTTATTATTAATGGGGGAAAAGTTGAAATTCCGAGAATAAGGTGGAGCTTAAAGCCAGGAGCTGTCCCTCACATTTTTCCTAACTTACCGTCCTATTTATAAGCAAGTCCCTGAAAATTCGAAAACCCCCATTAAAACAAGAGTTGCTCAAAGAACATGCTGGCAATGACAATATTAACAGTAGTAGCTTAGAATGTAATGAACTAAATTTTCCCTCGGCATCTAAATTACTTACTAGTGACGATAATGTAAAAATAAAAGAACCTGGTCTCAGTTTGCCCTGTAAAGTAGCTGATAGTGACATTGATGCTTCCAGAACTATTCTAAATTTGAGAAGAGAAGTTAAAAGCCTTAGTAGGAATTTAATTAGAACCAAAAAGAAATGAGCTGCATGCAGAGCTAAATTAAAGCAGATTGCAAATAAAATCCATGTGTCAAGTGAAGCTGAAGACAGTCTTAAGTTCCTTAGCAAGGAAAAAAAAAATTGTGGACACAATGCTCAAAAAATGTAGCACCAGCCCGAAAGGTATGCGCTATTCTAATGAATTTATAATAGATAGTTTGCTTTTGAAAATCAAATCCCCTAAGGGTTACAGACCTTTTTTGAAGCATGAGTTACTTCCTCTCCCTATCGAAGCTCATTTGAGACCACTATGCAAAGGGTTCAAATGTAATTATGGTATTAATGGAAATGCCGTTAATGCAATTAAAGATTTTTATTTAAACGAGCAAGACGAAAACAAGCAACTAGGCATAGCGATTTTTGAAGCGAAATTGAGAGAAGATATTAGATTTAATACAACTACACTGACAGATGACGGATTTTTTTATTTAGGAGATGAAACTCCCTACGACAAAAAGAACGTCCTTGCCAATCACGCGCTTGTGTTTATGTTTGTCCCTTTGTTGCACAGCTGGATCCAGCCTGTAACAATGTATGCTAGCAAGAATGAAACTCCTGGAGAACTATTGTCAAAAATGATGATTCAGGTCATAATCCAGCTGGAACAAGCTGAGGTGAAAGTAATTGGTTTTACGTATGATGGAAGTCAGTATAATAAAAGGGCGTGGATGAATTTGGGAATTTCAGGGAAGAATGATAAAATAAAATGCTGCATTGAAAACCCGGCAGATCATCAAAGGCGAGTGTGGGCATTTGCTGATTCCGTGCATATTTGAAGTGCATACGTAATTATTTCCACGATAACATTCTTTTGCTGTATAAAGGCATTACGACTTTTATAGACAGTTATATCAAATTGACACTTTTCCTGAGTTCGCTGGTCTTCGAAATTGTCCTAAGATAACATCCTCTCATCCTACCTCATTTCAGACGATGAACGCCAGGTTAGCTTTTCAGTTATTCAGTAACAGTGCAGCCAACGTAATTAAGCTGTTTAGGGAAATAGAGCTTAATGAATTCAGTGATAGTGAGCTCACAGAAATTTTTCACGAGAAATCAATAATCTTGCAGATGCCCTTAACTCCACATTGCCCGTAAAAGGGCTTTATAAAGGTTCTCCGTCACACAAATATTGCTTGAATATTTAGAAATATAAGTTATATCCCAGAAAAACACATTTGCATCTTCAAGAACTTTGGACTCATTAACAGTAAGCTTGAAAAGTACTGTGGAAATAGCGGAGTACTTGTGGAGCAGAGGATTTAGGCATTTCCTGACGGCAAAACTTAATCAAGATCCTCTGGAGCGCCATTTCGGTATTTTGCGTTCTTTTAGTTTTGACGATCACCCTTCCACTGTGGACTTTTTACATTTACACATGCTGCAGTCTGTCTATATACCTACCAAACTCGCCTTCAATTCGACTGCAAATTGCGAGTCAGTGAGAGATTCCCCCCTCACCATTTGTTAGTCATATCCATGTAATGGCTAAAGAAAGTGAACGCAAGAATTAAAAAAAATAAAGATTCAGCAGAGGTCAAAATTAAAGAAAAAATAGTATTCACGAACTGGGAAATTGAAATAACTCTTCCTTACGAGGAAAACCTCACAAAACAGAATTTAGTGTTTCACTCGGCAGGCTACATAGTAAGAAAAAGTGACAAATATGTTGACTGCTTAGATTGTGCTCGCACTCTTCGTAGTGAACAGCCACCTGAGCTTCCACTGGCAACATTTGCCCTCATTAAAGATTATGGCACGAAGAAAGGCTTGCGATACTTGACATGTCCTTCACCGTGTGTGTTTAGGTTGCTATTGCAAGTAGAAGAGGTGTCTCAGAAATGCGATCAGAACAAAATTTATGGGGTGAAGTATTTTTTGCATGTTTGGACAGCATAGACTCTATAGCTGTCCGACCCACAGACTTTGGATGCAGCAGTGATCACAGATGTAACCTTCTGGAAAAATTAGTGTTTCGTTACATTAAGTGCTGATTCTTCTTCCGTATGAAGGGAACAAGGAAAGAGCTGCTATCGTCCAAATCAGTGAAATCGTCCCGGAAGTTCTCCAAGGTTTCGCTTTCAAGGGTGAGTTAAAACGTCTTGCATATGTCTTAGATAATGTGAAATGCATAATAGTTTCAACTATATCTCAATACTTTGTAAGTCATTTCAGAATTACTGTTCAAATCTTTTCACCGCCTATTAACTACGAGAGAGCACTCACTTCCTCTTTCAATACATTATGATAATAATAACAATGAGTCCGCCTCTGTGGTGTAGTGGTTAGTGTGAATAGCTGCCACCCCCAGAGGCCCGGGTTTAATTCCGGCTCTGCCACGAAATTCGAAAAGTGGAACGAGGGCTGGAACAGGGTCCACTCAGCCTCGGGAGGTAAACTCAGTAGAGGGATTCAATTCCAACCTCAGCCATCCTCGAAGTGATTTTCAGTGGTTTCTCACTTCTCCTCCAGGCAAATGCCGGGATGGTCCTTAACGTAACGCCACGGGCGCTTCCCTTCCCTCTTCCTAGTCTATCCCTTCAAATCTTCCCATCCCCCACAAGGCCCCTGTTCACCATAGCAGGTGAGGCCGCCTGGTCCTCCTTCCTAGTTCTATCCCACGACCCAAAGTCTCACGCTCCAGGGCACTGCCCTTGAGGCGGAAGAGGTGGGATCCCCCGCGGAGTCCGAGGGAGAGACCAACCCTGGAGTAAACAGATTAAGAAAGAATGAATAATAATAGCCTAATGGTGTGTGGCCTCCGAAAAGGCCTGGTGCAGGTCTGTCTAGCTGACGCCTTACAGGTGACTTACACGTCGGTGAGAATGGGGCCCTGTCTATGATGCGTTCCAATCCTGAAAAAGGTGCACAGATCCAGTTCCCCAGCCATCGGAATTAACCAATGTAGGTTAAAATTATCGAAACCGAACCTGAGACCCCTTGGACCAAACGCCGGCTACAAAATACAGTGAATAAGGTGGCAGACGTCATACAAAACCATATGAAGATAAACTGCAGTGAATTGGACATAGATGACGTCCACAGAGGCGGAAGAGTGAAGGGAAAGAGGCCAATTAAATTCAAGTTATTGTCGACTTTGATGACAAAATTTTACCAATAAAAGTCAAGCTATTATCAGCTTTTATGGCTAATATAATTTTAAGAAAAAGAATTCAAAAGGAGAAAAAAAATGGGTGAAGAGGGATATGGCCAAAGATACCATCACGTAAAATGAACCTAAAATGCATTATACATACGTTAATATTTCATGAAAATATACATTCCTACCGTACGGTACAATAAGGTTCATTTTCCTTTACAAATGGGCATAGGAAAATCAACGCAACGAACGTTGTTCTGATGGACTGCATATCCATGTGTGGCTTGGAGGCGTGCTCAGTCTTTAGGGAAATAATGGATAAGAAGAGCATTGTGGGATCCGAGATATTGCTCGCGCAGCGACGATGTGCGTAATATAAATAATATTATATCAAAGTGAATGGGAGAGATATTTTTCAAAACTGGGTCTCAAACAGGGTTGAAAATTATCACCAGTAGTGTTTGCATTATATATTCTAATCGGAAGACTTTGAGAAAGGAGCGTCTCCATGTCTCGAGAACCAAGCTATTCCGAGTCTGATATTTGCAGACGAAATCCTTCTACTCACATTATCACCTGCCAAAATACAAAATAGTATTAATGAGATAGCAAGTCATTGTAAAGAATATAAAAATTAATCCACAGGAAACCACAGTTATGGTGTGTAAAAAGGATGACAAACTCTAAAAATGTGAGCAGGGGTGATGGGTAAGATAATGCAAAACGTAAAAATGAATAACTAGGGACGATTATAAGCAGCAGTGGCTGATGGACAGAACAGATAAATGAAGGGAGTAAGTGTTCTGGCTAGTATACAAATACTGGATAGAAAGATGCCGAACATTGTATATAATATTCAGAAAAATGCTTTCAATTCAATAAAAACGAAGTTATCGTATGTAGCAGAAATTTGGGGAGTAGATGATGGAATTGTAGCATTAGATGAAGTTGTAAGTAAAATTTTCAGAGTGGTGGCAAAACTAATGATGGAAATACCGCTAGATTCTTCAGAGAAGCTTCCACTTCTGCGGATATTACTGGAATATTTCTAAATTTAATAAACCATCTACGTGTCATCTTAGAAACTCTTTCGTGTAGGTATGCCACTGATAAAGTGGCATTTGGCATGTACGCAAAGGAAACTAAACAGTTGTATTTACAAAAATTCAAATGGTACTACATACCTCTAACTTTGTACAAACTCTTGGTTCATGGAGTGGACGTCAAGGGCAGTGTATTATACCTACTGGACAACACTCCAAGGAAGCCCAGGAGATCAGGAATAAAGATAATAGGCGTTTCAGAGAAGTACTCACTAGGAAAAAGGACCCTTATATTACCAGCTTAAGGAAATGAAGGACGAGGAAGTTGATTCCGCTTTCGCGAGAAGTGCTCAACTTACTGCCTGAGCCTCCTGTATCTCGTTCTGCCGAAGGAGTAGACTGTGAAGTTAGCGACTCTGATGGAACTGCATCTAATGACTAAATTGTATGGAAAATACATGTATTTCTGTATCTGTTTTTAAACATTCTAAACAGCATGTCTCATTATTATATTTTAATTTCTTAAAGCTATAACGAAAAAAATATAAAAATGACCAAAATTACTTATTCTATTCTTGGCGTAGCAATTTGTTCTTTGTACTTGATTGACCACGCCCTTAATTATCTTCAATAATAGCAATTACATACTAAGTTTTATGCAAATCGGTCCATTATTTTCCGAGATACATTTTTGGCCGGCTAGATTCCTGAAACTACGCACTGTGCACGCACGGCCGCTTGCTAGCCTTTTCCCATCCTTGCATCGCTGAAAATCTTCAGTGTGTTAGTGCGACGTTAAACCACCAGGAAAAACAATGGAAAGAAGCAAGAAGGATCAAAGAGAAATATATACATATATAAATGGGAAGGAGATGGATAAAATCGAAAATGAACCTGAACTTTAAACTATTGTTATCAAACAGAGAATGAAAGACACCAGTCAGAACAGCAACATTGCAATAATATGAGAGGAATGTGGGGGAAAAATCTAAAGACAATGAAAACAGAGAAGATACATGTAGCTAGTAGCAAGGATAAGTACGTGGAGATATCTTACACTCTATGACTTGGTTAAAGTCTAGGAAGTGTCTCAAATGATAAGTGTTGAGTCATTAATAACTGAGCGAGTTGGCCGTGCAGTTAGGGTCGCGCAGCTGTGAGTTTGCATTAGGGAGATAGTAGGTTCGATTCCTACTGCAAGGAGCCCTGAAATTGGATTTCCATGGTTTCCCATTTTCGCAGCTGGCAAATGCTGGGGCTCTACCTTAATTAACGCCACGGCCGTTCCCTTCCCACTCCTAGCCCATCGTCTCCGTAAGACTTATAGTATATGTGTCGGTGCGACGTAAAACAAATATAAAACAAACATTAATGATTAAATTATTATTACAATAAATTAATACTATCTCCCCAGTTGTTGGTCATCCGTGACTGGCAAAGAGGAGTATTCATTCATTCATTCATTTTAATTTATTTTTGTTCACAATCTTGCAGTGCAGTCTTCAGTATTCTTTCCGATTGCAACGTGAAGGGCGCAGTGTATAAAGTGAGAAAATTTAGTTGTATTATGTAGAGTTGTGACAAGGGGGTTCGTAACGAAATGTGTCAGTCTGATATTGTTTACTGAATGGAAACCGTAATGACTTTTAAATGTTGAGGAAAAGCAATTTATACGTATTATCTGGATAGACCAGTGCCTAAATTAGCACATTATTAATATGGAGAAAAAATAAAGGGTTCAAGAGTCATTTCAATACAAATTTGTATGAAGAACATAAGTGGTTAAGTGGGTGTGATGAACGATCGTTTTCCACTCTGAAACGTGTCAAAACCTATGCAGGAAGTTCTGTGAGAGAAATATTGTTTTCAGCTTTTTCGAAATGAAGCGCGTGTGTAGATATTTTTTCACGTTTGTGTGAACTTGCTATTATCTCCATTGAGAATAGTAGGGTACGTTAAGACGTGAAGAGAAATTCACCTTAAGTCTTTCATGGTGCTGTCATTGAAGAATTCATGAAAAAGGGAGCGATGGCTGATTTCATGTAAGTTTTGAATTTTATTATTGGAAGAGAAGACCTCATCAAAGTGCTAATGAGAGACTTTAATACACACGTTCGTACAGAAAAAAAAATAGGACAGCAGGTGGCTTTGTATCCAGCACATAAAAGGACAAACCAAAATGGTGAAAGATCAATTGACTTTCGCCAAACGTTTGGTTGAAAAATAATTTCAACACACTTTCTGGCACTACCCATCAAGAAGAAAACTTAGATATCCCCCAGTCATCAGCAAGTTAACTATCAGAATACCAAGAATTGATCCTGAAATACTTAAACTACATTCAGATATCTTTCTTGGAAATTTAACCTCACATATACCAGCAAATTAGAATTACTTCAAATATTCAATACACCAGGCATCACAAAAATTGGCACGCAACCAAGAAGAAAACATAGATGGTGGAACGACACCTGTGACAAAGCAATTGATCAAAGACACAAAACATGGCAACGATGGAACTCTCACAAATCAGAAATCAATTGGCAGCAATTCCTTAAAATTCAAAAACAAACGTCCAAAACCATTAGAAGAGTAAAGCGTAAATACGAACATGCCAGACTGTAAAAATTGATCAAAAAGTCAAAAAGAATAACACCAGAAACTACTATAAGAAATTTAAAGAAGAGCTCTACAATTATAGTGCCCCCAGCTTATGTTTCAAACGTCCAGATGGAACAATAGAAACAAATAACCAGGAAAACTTCAAACTCTTTGCAAACTACTTTCAGAAATTGCTGAATTTCGAAAGTCCCAATGACTAACTTGCTTTTGAGAAACTCACACGAAATCCTGGCTCAGCGCCCCCCACATTGGAAGAGGTTAAACTAATATTTCGGAACGTAAAAGACAACAAATCACCAGGCGAAGATGGAATAAATGCAGAAATGTTGAAATTAGGTGGCGTCAAATTGGTCCTGATCCTCCACGAAATATTACAGGACAGCTGGCATACTGAGAAAATCCCCAAAGATTAGAAGTGTGCATTCATTCACCCACTTTATAAGAAAAGGGACAAATCAGTTATGGACAAGTACAGAGGAATTTCTCCACTGTCGATCATCTATAAAATACTCTCTAAAGCCCTCCTTAATAGGGTGGAAGAGCAAACAGAGCACTTAATTGGTGAGTATCAGGGAGGATTTCGAAAAGAAAGATTGTGTGTAGCACAAATTTTCAACCTGAAAGCCATTCTTCAAATTCGAAAATCCAGCCGGGCAGAGTAGCTAGACTGTTGAGGAGCTGGCCTTCTGACCCTAATTTAGCAGGTTCGACCTTGGCTCAGTCCAGTGGTATTTGAAGGTACTCAAGTACGTCAGCCTCGTGTCGTTAGATTTACTAGCACGTAAAACAACTCCTACTGGACTAAATTCCGGCACCTCGGCGTCTCCGAAAACCGTAAAAATGTAGTTAGTGTGACGTAAAGTCAATAACATTATTATTTAACAATAGTTACATTTATTCACTTCAGAAAGGCATACGATTTCGTAGACCGACAGACAGTGTTTAACGTGCTAGAGGAATTCCAAGTTGACAAGAAAACAAGGGAATCGATCAAGCAAACATTGACCAACACAACATCGAAAATAACATTTTTAGGAGAAATTTCTGAACCATTCGAAACCAAAGAAAGAGTCCGATAAGAAGATAGATTATCTCCCTTACTGTTTAATTTAGTTCTAAAAAAAAGTGATTAGGATATGGCAAAATGAAACTAAAGGTATAAATATTGATAGATGTCTCCGGAAAAATTCACTTTAATTGCCTAGCATTTGCTGATGACATTGCTATCCTATCCAACAACAGACAGCAAGTAATCCAGCCCGTAGAGAAACTCCATAAAATAGCAGCCAAAACAGGACTCCAAATTTATTATCAAAAGACAAAGTATATGGAAGCGACAGCATCAGGTTTCAATAGTCAACCGTTAATCGCCAAATGTGGAAATATCACTCAAGTAGACAAAATTAAGTATCTATGTGAAATTATTGAACCGCCAGGGTTAAATCAGCAAGCTAACAACATCGAAAGCACTTTACGCATCTGAAACTATTATAATTGCTGGCATATTTCGAATAAAGTTGATCGAAAAACAAGAAATAAAAATCCTCAGAAAAATCTTAGGATCAAAATGCGAAAATGAAATTTGGATGAAAAAGAAATCACATGAAATCTATCAAATTAAAGAAAAATCACATATATCATCACGAAACGGCGATTACAATTTTATGGTCACTCATGTACTTCGTAGAATGGATAATAAGAGGCTTAGAAAGAAAATTTAAAACAGCCTCATCTATGAAAAATATCAATAATTGGCTAAAATAAATCGGTGAAGACCTAAATGAAATTGGCATTGATGAAGAAACCATTCAACATAAAATAAAATTCAGAACTTTAATTCACAAACATAAATTTTCAGTAAAGCCCAACTGACTAAATACGGGATGGAATGAACAACGTAAAAAGGAACACAGTGAGAGGGGGAAGAGATATTGGGAAGAGAAGAAGAAAAAACAAAATCTAATAAGTTCAAACGCGCTCCTCAGTTGGGTATAACGAATACAAAACATATTTAATCAATTATAATATTATAATTACAATTTTAAAATCGTATTACATTAATTACAATATGATAATTATACTAAATTAAGTATAATACTATAATTTGCGTAGCAATTGTATAATTCAATTGTGCACACCCTCGACTTGAACTCAAAATTTGCTACTGGTATGTAGGATGAAATAGTAGAGAGAGCGAATTAGTAGTAGTTGCAAGTATAAAAATATAACCTAAAATGAAATAAATAAATAAATAAATAAATAAATAAATAAATAAATAAATAAATAAATAAATAAATAAATAAATAAATAAATAAATAAATAAATAAATAACTTTTCAAATTCCTTTAGTGAAATTGGAGCAGCAATGTGTTCCTTTGTTTGTATATGACGCTTACGCGGGATATCTCCTAAATAATAATAATAATAATAATAATAATAATAATAATAATAATAATAATAAGAATAATAATAATAATAATACAATAATAATGGCCCGCCTCTGTGGTGTAGTGGTTAGCATGATTAGCTGCCACCCCCAGAGACCCGGGTTCGATTCCCGGCTCTGCCACGAGATATGAAAAGTGGTACGAGGGATGGAACGGGGTCCACTCAGCCTCGGGAGGTCAACTGAGTAGAAGAGGGTTCGATTTCCACTTCAGCCATCCTCGAAGTGGTTTTCCGTCGTATCCAACTTCCTCTCCAGGCAAATGCGGGGATGGTACCTAATTTAAGACCACGGCCATTTTCTTCCCTCTTCCTTGCCTGTCCCTTCCGATCTTCCCATTCCTCCACAAGACTCCTGTTCAGCATAGCACGTGAGGCCGCCTGGGCGAGGTACTGTTCCTTCTCCCCAGTTGTATCCCCGGCCCAAAGTCTCACGCCCCAGGACACTGCCCACGAGGCGGTAGAGGTGGGATCCCTCGCTGAGTCCGAGGGAAAAACTGACTCTGGAGGGTAAACAGATTTAGAAAGAAAGAAATAATAATAATAATAATAATAATAATAATAATAATAATAATAATAATAATAATAATAATAATAATAATAATAATAATAATAATAATAGTTGTACTGAAGGTACACCAACACCGCACATTTAAAACGAGCGCCTTTTAGAAGGAGATCTCTAATACGAACTGTGAAACTTCCAGTGGAAGAAATATGAAGGTTTATCGTCAGATGTCTCTACTGTCAACTTATGTACTCCTTCTGGTGAAAGGATGGACAATTAGTTTTCACGAGAAATTTTGTAGTAATTAGTTGGTAAAACTTAATTGTTTGTACATTGTTTTTAGGGTTCTAAGGGTATCAGCGCTTCTCTCTCTTCCCAACGGCTTTAAAAATTAACCAATAAGGAATTTTTTAAATTTATTTAATCAACCAATTAAATTTGTGGGTGTGTTTGGGGCTTCGGCCCAGAGAATTCTGGAACCTTCCTCTCCGCTATAAAAGCTGGGACCTTTTGGACCATGTTGTCTTTCGATCGCTCCAGTCCAGCAGTAGAGTGCGTTCGTAGAGGAGGAAGGGGAGGGCTTGCCTCGTCCATCTCCGGAAGGTACACCAGCTCAAGGTAATGGTAGACATCTTTTAATCATGTAATAGTCTCAGAAAACTAACTCGAGGGGAAAGTTTCAAAATCCTATTTTAATCTAATCTCTACATGTAACTTTTCAACAAGTCTAAAGACCTTAGTCTAACTTAGGGAATAAAGAGTGGGAACCCTATTTTATTCCCCTTCAACTTGGTTTTGAGGTGACTATAATTCTGTAAACTTTAAAATGTATCCCTTCCACAAGAAACTGAAGACTTCTGGGGAGACATGGAAGAAGTAACCAAGAACGTACCAGAAAGACATGTGAAAATTTTAATGGGAAACTTCAATGCGCAATTAGGTAAGGAGAGAAAATACGGACAAATAACAGGCCCGTACTCGGCACACATTCGCACAAATGAAAATGGGGAACACCTCGTTAAATATTGTCAAAATTTTAACCTCAAAATTATGTCAACGCAATTTCAAAAGCCAAGACGAAAACTTACAACATGGAAAGCACCCAACACAGTGTGGGGGGGAAATCCAGATTGACCATGTGGCCATTTTCAGCGGGAAATTTTAAATGTCAGAACGCGTAAAGGATTCTTCGAGTCTGATCATTATTTACTACAAGTTAAGATTAGGCCAAACCCAGGACAGAAAAAGACAGCGCAAAACAAAATAGTCAAACCTGATCCGGGATATTTGAAGATTAACAGAGATAAAATCGTTGAAGAAATTCATAGGCATTCAACAGACATTTGGACAGATCTTACGACGGCAGTTCAAAAGGCAATGCGCTGCGGATAACCTCCTAGAAAACGAAAACATAGATGGTGGGACGTAATTAGTCGTCAAGCCTTTGAGAAAAGAAAACAAGCATGGGAGAAGTTCAGCAGTAACAGAACATCAAAACATGGAAGAATTTCATTTAGTTCTGAAACAATCATCGAAGGAAATCAGAAGAGAAAAACGAGTATGCGACAATAACAGGCTAAAAGAAATTGAGGAAGATTTAAAGAGAAATAATACAAGAATTTTTCACAGGACTTCCAAAGAAAATATTTATTAGGGCTATCAACCTCCTAGCCTCTGCTTCCGAAGAACAGATCGATCTCTGGAAACGAACACGAAAGAAAAGTGTAAAATTCTCAAACATTACTTTGATAAACTTCTTAATTGCAAGAAACTCACAGAAAAACTAACATGCCAAAGAACTATACCCAATCCCGATTCTAATCCACCCACAATAGAAGAGATAGCTGAAATCATAAAACAAATTAAAAATAACAGAGCAGCAGGAGAGGATGGCATTATTGCCGGGACCTGGAAGCTCCAAGATGAAAACATCACAAAAATCCATAAGATTATCACAGAAATTTGGGTCACAGAGAAAGTGCCAGAGGAATGGAGATGTGCATTAATCCATTCATTACATAAAAGGGTGATAAGTGAGATTCAAATAATTACAGAGGTATTTCGCTAGTATCAGTTGCGTACAAATTTTCTCTAAGGTGCTATTGAACAGGCTAGAACCACAAGCAGATCCACAAATGGGGGAATACCAGGCAGGATTCAGAAAAGGGAGATCATGCATCGAACAGATCTGGAAATTGAGAACACTTTTGAAGGTCAGACAAACAAGAAACACTGTAGTGACCTTTGTGGACTTTGACCCAATACATGAAACGACAGAACAACAATGTGAACACCATGCATACTGTGTATGGATCCGTAAAAAGAGTCGAAAAATTTGAATATTTAGGGGAATGCACACAAATAGGAGGTTCAAACAAGGCGTCAAACACAGAACGAACGGAAAAACTCCAGAAAGCATACAAAGTCACATGGTCACACTATAATAAGAAAAGCATATTAAGACAGGCCACACTTAGACACTACAACACAGTCGTATTACCGGAAGCATTGTATGCGTCAGAAACGACCACAATTGGAGCATAAGGCATCATAGAGACAGAAAAAAAAGAACGTAAAATTCTCAGAAAAATATTTGGACCGATACACTGTAACCATCTGATGAATACTAATAAATAAAATCATGAATAAGAATATATAAATAAAATTACTCGAAAACTTAATAAAATTAATAAACATCATGAACCGAAATGTCCGTAGTATGGGCGCCAGAGTTCACAAGAATGGATCCCTCGAATTTTGATAGAGCATGATAAACTTTATATCCCAAGGCGTGTACATAATGCTGCGTACTGGTACATCTGCTGCAGGCCTTACCTAACCTCCTGAAAACGACTAAATAGGTAGGAACTGCACCTAGGTTCATCAATAACTCCACTGATTCTAAAATAGCTAACTATATTCTTAACAAAATCCGTGCATGAGCACCTCATCAACACACAAAATTATACATATAATACACAAACCAAAAGATTGCTGGAAGACTCCATATTTATAACAACAACAATGAAAACCGTGGGAAAACGAAAGCGAGAACTAAACTACCATTTGTAGATAGTCCGATGAACAATATACATATATGTAGATAAATACCCTTCACTGTCTCTGCATCAATATGACTTGTCGATTATCATAATCGGCAGTTATAACATCACACAGATACTGTACCTTGTAATACTGTGTTCACATATTTTAACACTTGTAAAGATATATACATTTGCGCAACACACGCCTGTCGATCCTCAACATAAATTATGGGAAGTCGGAGATAGCTTTCACCAACAAATAATACCAGAACGTCACAAGTGCTACAATACTTAATGCGTACACACTCCACAATTTGTCGATCAGCCACTTTCCACGAACATAACAAGACTACGTTCCACGAACGTTTGAAGTCCAGTCCCTTGTAGCCGTGTCACACGAATACCGTGTATCAGCACTCTTGATTCCCGTACAGTCTGTCAGTTGTGGTTCTCTTCCGTAGCGAGTGTCTGTTGTAGTTCTCTCATACAGTGTATCTCTTGTTCCCGCCGTACGATTAACCTTTATAGACATCAGTATTCCCCTTCCTCTCAGATGATATGTCTGGATTGGTCCTTGCCAGCCAATCATGAGTGATGCTTTCGTCAAGACCATGCCCTGAACTCATACTTGGTCCCAAGAAATAAACAAACGCTGGGGTATATCACATTACTCATAGAACTTTCCTAGTACAATAATATCAACAAATACATCTCATCAGACACTGGGATGTCCGCGTGAGTCATCCAAATTACCAGATTCCAATATAGCAATGTTTTCCCACTCGTGCAAAACAAATTACTCATACCTACATATGTGGATATCTCCCAGCTTACAAATATAAATGACAAAATATACAAATGAAATACAGATAATAATAATAATAATAATAATAATAATAATAATAATAATAATAATAATAATAATAATAAATCGAATACTGACAATAATATCTCTAAGTTCTACATATAATTCGGGGGTGTGATATATGTACTATCACATAACGCCCCCTTGGTGAATCGATGATATCACATTTTATGATTCACCATAAAACAGAACTTCATAAATAACCTTAGAATGACATAACTGAACACTTAAACTACTGTGATAAAGATATATACATTGCGTCTACTGCATTGTATTCGCACACGCGAAACACAATTTGTCCAAACAGCAATAATAATAATAATAATAATAATAATAATAATAATAATAATAATAATAATAATATGGCTATATACACACAACTCCGATTGTTTCATGTATCATTGAACACAATCCCTTCTTACTACTGTACACTAAATTCATTATTGATAATATATACAGACATACAAGGTGCAGATCCTATCTCTTATATCTTCGAAGGCTATAGATATTAAATGTCCCAAGGACCTTGTCGTCAGAAGTTAGAAGTCGATAAACACACTTGCCTATTCTACTGTCCACAGTATACGGGATATGATATAAATGAAAAAACTATATACAAACTTAACATTGGCATCGATAGACGAGGAATGCGTACCATAATAAAATCTAACTACGTCTAGAATCCACTCTATCTCACACACAAACATTCATCCCATTCAGTCACACAAGAATCATACAAGCTTTCATTCGGAACATTCATAACCAAGAAATCCCTATTTCTAAAATATGCAAGAATCCATCTACGTTGCCTCTTCCACAAAACCATAATTAATGCAAGCAAACAGATCACATACTTTTTCACACATTCCACATCGATATCACTCAGCACGTCATTCAAATCTTTCACACAACTCTCAGCATTAAATAAAACATTACACACTCGCTTGGATAGACTTTCTTTCATCTCACGCACACTTCCATTCTCACACACGCTCACTCTATCACTGAAATTCTTACCATAATTCACTTCAATGTTGCTATCATTACTACTTAATGCCCCAACAATTAATCCACCTTCACCACCTTCCATATCAGCTCCTACTTTCACCACTTTTATGCCAACAACACTGCTACTCTCGACTCTCTTACCAGAAGTTTCATTAATCTCAAAGTCACCATTTTCACACATAATGGACCTAACTTTACTCTCCTCACGTACACTTAAATTAATAAAAACATCCTCATGATGTATACTCCGTAAACACTCTTCACTCACAAAACAACCTTCATCAACTTCACAAAAAACTTCACTTTCAATTTCAGAAACTTCCACAAGATTATCGATCGCAACACCGCTATTACCATCACCACTAGCACAAAGTAAGTCATCCGACACATCATTCTTACTTTCATCACCCCCCTCCCTTATACACAAAATCTCCCTGATCACAAAACACATGGTCATACAATAAGTCCTCTTTCGCGTCTACCTCATAACTTACCTGTTTCATCGCATGAATAGGAATTTCGGTATCGGACTGCCTATCTGACCCAACTAAGAAGTCCGATTCCGGTTTAAATTACTTGACGTAGCTTGTTCACTGTTATCATTTTTCGGCACTTGATATGAAGGTCTTTGATCCGTACGCTCCCTATTTTCTGATTCCCCTTGATTAGGTCTTCTGCCAAAATATTCCTGGTGATTAACTCCATGATTAGACTGTCTGTTTCCCCTTCCGGAATTACCACCCTGATTCCTTTGCCTAGAATAACTGAAATTTTGATTATTCCTATCTCCCCCTAGCTGATTACCTTGTCTACCATTATCCCCGTAATTTCTACCTTCACTTTGCCTAGTCCTCCCCTGCCCTTCCAAAGCATCAAACCTCTCTAAAAGCTGCTCTAATTCCTTAATCGTAATGATATTCTGCATACATGCAGCTACTCCGACCTTCTCAGGAAAATGCCTCAACATCTGTCGGACTGTATTTCTCTCTGATGCTAGACCTTCAATATTCTGGCTGATCAGAACATGCGCTAAGAAATACTCCGTCATAGACACACCTTCCTGAGGTCTATATTTGCCAAATAGCACGCGATCTCTTTCCCTTCCCTGAATAGCTTCACTCCAAAATTTAGAACTAAATTTCTCCCTAAATTCCTCCAAACTCGAAATACCCTGTCTGTAAACTTGAAACCAAGATCTCGCTTCTCCAACAAAGGCAACATCCAATAACTCATCAACCATACTCCACTCAATCAAACCATCGTCAAGATCCTTGGAAAACCGTTTCTCCACCGTTTTCAAGAATTCCATCGGATTGAACTGCCGACCATTAAACTTGGGTAATTCAGAGTCCTTCGTACAAGATACTACCTACTACATATACTGCTACCTACTTGGATTTGACTGATCTCCTGCCTTAATTTCACATGGCATGTTTTAATTCCTTCTTCCACTACCATTCTGGCATTTCCTTCTACTGACTTGAGGTTATCTTTTACTGATTTAAGGTCTTTCTCCAATTTCTCATTCTTCTCAACTATACGCTTCGCTAAAACGTTCTGATTGGATTTAGTTCTATCTATTTCTTCGACTTTATCCTCCAATATTTTTATTCTCGTATCACATTCCTTGCTATTTTCCAAAAATTCCTTCCTAACTACATTAAATCGGCATTCGATTTTCTCAGTCAGTTCTAGCATTGAGCTTCTGCCTTATTATTGACTTCCTGAATTTCCCTGCTTTTATGGTCAAACTTCTGGTTCAATTCATCCATTCTACCATTCACAGCACTGCTTAAACTATCAATTTTACTAGACAATTCAACACTCACTGAATTTAATTCCTTACTCGGATTCTCAATCTTACTGGCCAATTCCGTACTAACTGAATTTAATTCACTATTAATACTGTATATTTCATTACTTAAAAAGCTCAATGCACCCTTCAACCCGTTACCCTGACTATCAACCTTACTGGACAATTCAACACTATTATTATCGATTTTACTGGACAGTTCAACATTATTATTATCGATTTTACTGGACAGTTCAACATTATTATTATAGATTTTACTGGACAATGCATCACTTTTACTGTTAACAATAATACTCTGATTATCGATTTTACTGTTAACCGCATTTAATTCAACAGTCACTGAATTTAATTCCTTACTCTGACTATCAATCTTACTGGACAATTCATTAAATAGCGATTTAATCATACTAAAAGTTAAAGCCTCCCCTTGATTCCCTACATTCTGAATTTGAGACGGGTTACTCGGTTCTTCACCCATCGTTGCCAATAGATCCTTCCTACTATCAGCCATTTTGCTACTCTCACTTAAATTAGATAAACTCTATGTGGTGGAATTATTTTGCCTTCTCTTCTCCTGATTCTTAGTACCAGCAACTTTAAAAACTTCTCTATGTCTTAATTTTATAATACTCGACTCGCTACAACATTTCTTCATACTCCAACATACATCACGTACATATAAAACACTTCACTGACACAGTTTGCAGAATTCCAACCACACCTGACAAGTGCACCTACGCTAATAAGCCTAACAGATGTACCAATCATTCAGCCACACTTTGGGAAGCCAATTGTAACCATTTGATGAATACTAATAAATAAAATCATGAATAAAAATATATAAATAAAATTACTCATAAACTTAATAAAATTAATAAACATCATGAACCGAAATGTCCGTAGTATGGGCGCCAGAGTTCACAAGAATGGATCCCACGAATTTTGATAGAGCATGATAAACTTTATATCCCAAGGCGTGTACATAATGCTGCGTACTGGTACATCTGCTGCAGGCCTTACCTAACCTCCTGAAAACGACTAAATAGGTAGGAACTGCACCTAGGTTCATCAATAACTCCACTGATTCTAAAATAGCTAACTATATTCTTAACAAAATCCGTGCATGAGCACCTCATCAACACACAAAATTATACATATAATACACAAACCAAAAGATTGCTGGAAGACTCCATATTTACAACAACAACAATGAAAACAGTGGGAAAACGAAAGCGAGAACTAAACTACCATTTGTAGATAGTCCGATGAACAATGTACATATATGTAGATAAATACCCTTCACTGTCTCTGCATCAATATGACTTGTCGATTATCATAATCGGCAGTTATAACATCACACAGATACTGTACCTTGTAATACTGTGTTCACATATTTTAACACTTGTAAAGATATATATATTTGCGCAACACACGCCTGTCGATCCTCAACATAAATTATGGGAAGTCGGAGATAGCTTTCACCAACAAATAATACCAGAACGTCACAAGTGCTACAATACTTAATGCGTACACACTCCACAATTTGTCGATCAGCCACTTTTCAGGAACATAACAATACTACGTTCCACGAACGTTTGAAGTCCAGTCCCTTGCAGCCGTGTCACACGAATACCGTGTATCAGCACTCTTAATTCCCGTACAGTCTGTCAGTTGTGGTTCTCTTCCGTAGCGATTGTCTGTTGTAGTTCTCTCATACAGTGTATCTCTTGTTCCCGCCGTACGATTAACCTTTATAGACATCAGTATTCCCCTTCCTCTCAGATGATATGTCTGGATTGGTCCTTGCCAGCCAATCATGAGTGATGCTCTCGTCAAGACCATGCCCTGAACTCATACTTGGTCCCAAGAAATAAACAAACGCTGGGGCATATGACATGACTCATAGAACTTTCCTAGTACAATAATATCAACAAACACATCTCATCAGACACTGGGATGTCCGCGTGAGTCATCCAAATTACCAGATTCCAATATAGCAATGTTTTCCAACTCGTGCAAAACAAATTACTCATATCTACATATGTGGATATCTCCCAGCTTACAAATATAAATGACAAAACATACAAATTAAATACAGATAACAATAATAATAATAATAATAATAATAATAATAATAATACATACATACATACATACATACATACATACATACATTATCATTATAGACTGTTATGCCTTTCAGCGTTCAGTCTGCAAGCCTCTGAGAATTTACTAAACGTCGCCACAATCCTCGATTTGCAACTAGTGTTGTGGCCTCATTTAGTTGTATACCTCTTATCTTTAAATCGTTAGAAACAGAGTCTAACCATCGTCGTCTTGGTCTCCCTCTACTTCTCTTACCCTCCATAACAGAGTCCATTATTCTCCTAGGTAACCTATCCTCCTCCATTCGCCTCACATGACCCCACCACCGAAGCCGGTTTATGCGTACAGCTTCATCCATCGAGTTCATTCCTAAATTAGCCTTTATCTCCTCATTCCGAGTTCCCTCCTGCCATTGTTCCCACCTGTTTGTACCAGCAATCATTCTTGCTACTTTCATGTCTGTTACTTCTAACTTATGAATAAGATATCCTGAGTCCACCCAGCTTTCGCTCCCATAAAGCAAAGTTGGTCTGAAAACAGACCGATGTAAAGATAGTTTCGTCTGGGAGCTGACTTCCTTCTTACAGAATACTGCTGATCGCAACTGCGAGCTCACTGCATTAGCTTTACTACACCTTGATTCTATCTCACTTACTATATTACCATCCTGGGAAAACACACAACCTAAATACTTGAAATTATCGACCTGTTCTAGCTTTGTATCACCAATCTGACATTCAATTCTGTTGGATTTCTTACCTACTGACATCAATTTAGTCTTCGAGAGGCTAATTTTCATACCATACTCATTGCACCTATTTTCAAGTTCCAAGATGTTAGACTGCAGGCTTTCGGCACAGTCTGCCATTAAGACCAAGTCGTCAGCATAGGCCAGGCTGCTTACTACATTTCCACCTAACTGAATCCCTCCCTGCCATTTTATACCTTTCAGCATATGATCCATGTAAACTACAAACAGCAAAGGTGAAAGATTACAGCCTTGTCTAACTCCTGTAAGTACCCTGAACCAAGAACTCATTCTACCATCAATTCTCACTGAAGCCCAATTGTCAACATAAATGCCTTTGATTGATTTTAATAATCTACCTTTAATTCCATAGTCCCCCAGTATAGCGAACAACTTTTCCCTCGGTACCCTGTCATATGCTTTCTCTAGATCTACGAAACATAGACACAACTGCCTATTCCTCTCGTAGCATTTTTCAATTACCTGAAAATCTGATCCTGACAGCCTCTCTGTGGTCTGAAACCACACTGGTTTTCATCCAACTTCCTCTCAACGACTGATCGCACCCTCCCTTCCAAGATGCCTGTGAATACTTTGCCTGGTATACTAATCAATGAGATACCTCGATAGTTGTTGCAATCCTTCCTGTTCCCTTGCTTATAGATAGGTGCAATTACTGCTTTTGTCCAATCTGAAGGTACCTTACCAACACTCCACGCTAATTTGACTACTCTATGAAGCCATTTCATCCCTGCCTTCCCACTATACTTCACCATTTCGGTCTAATTTCATCTATTCCTGCTGCCTTATGACAATGGAGTTTATTTACTATCCTTTCCACTTCCTCAAGCATAATTTCACCAACATCATTATCCTCCTCCCCATGAGCTTGACTGTTTGCAACACCACCATGATGATTTCCTTTTACATTGAGAAGATTTTCAAAATATTCCCTCCACCTCTCCAGTGATTCCCTGGGATCTGTTATCAGTTCACCTGAATTACTCAAAACACTGTTCATTTCCTTTTTCCCTCCCTTCCTAAGATTCTTTATTACTGTCCAGAAAGGTTTCCCTGCTGCTTGACCTAGCCTTTCCAGGTTATTACCAAAATCTTCCCACGACTTCTTTTTGGATTCAACAACTATTTGTTTCGCTCTGTTTCTTTCATCTACGTACAAATCCCTGTCTGCCTCGGCCCTTGTTTGGAGCCATTTCTGATAAGCCTTCTTTTTACGTTTACAGGCTGCTCTCACTTCATCATTCCACCAAGATGTTCGCCTTTTCCCATCTTTACACACACTTGTTCCTCGGCATTCCCTTGCTGTTTCTACTACAGCATCCCTGTATGCCACCCATTCACTTTCTATATCCTGAACCTGCTTACTGTCTATTGTTCGAAACCTCTCACTATCATATCCATGTACTTCTGTCTAATTTCCTCGTCCTGGAGATTTTCTACCCTTATTCGTTTGCAGACAGATTTCACTTTCTCTACCCTAGGCCTAGAGATACTTAGTTCACTACAGATCAGATAATGGTCTGTATCATCGAAAAATCCCCGAAAAACTCGTACATTCCTAAAAGATTTCCTGAATTCAAAGTCTGTTAAGATATAGTCTATTATGGATCTGGTACCCCTAGCCTCCCATGTGTAGCGGTAAATAGCCTTATGCTTGAAGAATGTATTCGTAACAGCTAAACCCATACTAGCACAGAAGTCCAGCAAACGCTTCCCATTCCCATTAGCTTCCATATCTTCCCCACATTTACCAATCACCCTTTCGTATCCTTCAGTTCTATTCCCAACTCTCGCATTGAAATCGCCCATTAGCACTATTCTATCCTTGCTGTTCACCCTGACCACGATGTCACTCAATGCTTCATAAAACTTGTCAACTTCATCCTCATCTGCACCCTCACATGGTGAATACACGGACACAATTCTTGTCCTAATTCCTCCCACTGACAAATCTACCCACATCATTCGCTCACTTACGTGCCTAACGGAAACTATGTTGCGTGCAATGGTATTCCTAATAAAGAGCCCTACCCCAGACTCTGCCCTTCCCTTTCTAACACCCGTCAAGTACACTTTATAATCTCCTATCTCTTCCTCCTTATCTCCCCTTGCCCGAATATCACTTACTCCTAGCACATCCAGATGCATCCTCTTTGCGGACTCAGCAAGTTCTACCTTCTTTCTTCCATAAGCCCCATTAATATTGATAGCTCCCCATCGAATTCCATTTCGTTCGCCAAGTTGTTTCCAAGGAGTCCCTCGCCTGTCAAATGGGAGTGGGACTCCATTACTCCCATAGGTCCGAGGCTTGCTTAAAGTGTTCTGAGCTCGGTAAATTCATGAAGCAGGATGCTGCCCTACTTGCACATAGTCCAAGTGAGGATCTCTCCTCTAACGGGTTATGGACCACCGGTGAATTGTGTAGTCCTAGCCGCCTGAGCACAAGGAGGGCCACGACTCAGAATATGTCCGAGATGCCCACTCCCATTCCATAGTAACTGGTATCCCGACTCTCAGGACCAGGTACTAGGCCACTCCGAATACTGACAATAATATCTCTAAGTTCTACATATAATTCGGGGGTGTGATATATGTACTATCACAACACAGAGATGGCATATGTATGAAACGACCTACCGAAGAGGTGTACCAGCACACTGATAGACTCACAGACATGATCAGGAAACGCAGACTAACTTTGTATGGGCACTTACAGAAAATGGACAAGAACATAAAGAAAATCTTTGATGTAGTAAACAGTTCAAGCAAGAAAATAAAATTGGTATAATGAAATAGAGGAAGACTTAAGGCAGGTGGAGATCAACAGGCAAACGGTAGGAGATAGAAAAGAATTCAGAAGCAAAATTAGGAATACACAATTTATAGTAAATGAGAAGTAAACAGAAACATTGTGGACAGAACAAAGGAAACAGGAGCACAGCCAAAGATGAAGAGATTTTGGGAAGAGAAGAGGAAGAAGGGAAAGAAGTGAAAATTGTGTCATCATGAGATATTCGAGTTCAAACACTGTCCATAAGGGCAAAAATGATATGAATAATAATAATATTTTTTTAAGTCCCACCAAATACTTTTACGGTTTTCGGAGACGACGAAATCCCGGAAGTTTGTACCGCAGGATTTCATTTACGTACCAGTAAATCTAACGACAAGAGCCTGATGTACACTGACTGACAGAGCAAATGCAACACCAAGAAGGAGTGGTCAGAACTTTATGCCAATTGCAGGGTAGACTGACGTCACTGAGGTATGCTCATGATGTGAAATGCGCCGCTGTGCTGCGCACGTAGCGACCGATAAATGGGACACGGCGTTGGCGAATGGCCCACTTCGTACCGTGATTTCTCAGCCGACAGTCATTGTAGAACGTGTTGTCGTGTGCCACAGGACACGTGTATAGCTAAGAATGCCAGGCCGCCGTCAACGGAGGTATTTCCAGCAGACAGACGACTTTACGGGGGGTATGGTGATCGGGCTGAGAAGGGCAGGTTGGTCGCTTCGTCAAATCGCAGCCGATACCCATAGGGATGTGTCCACGGTGCAGCGCCTGTGGCGAAGATGGTTGGCGCAGGGACATGTGGCACGTGCGAGGGGTCCAGGCGCAGCCCGAGTGACGTCAGCACGCGAGGATCGGCGCATCCGCCGCCAAGCGGTGGCAGCCCCGCACGCCACGTCAACCGCCATTCTTCAGCATGTGCAAGACACCCTGACTGTTCCAATATCGACCAGAACAATTTCCCGTCGATTGGTTGAAGGAGGCCTGCACTCCCGGCGTCCACTCAGAAGACTACCATTGACTCCACAGCATAGACGTGCACGCCTGGCATGGTGCCGGGCTAGAGCGACTTGGATGAGGGAATGGCGGGACGTCGTGTTCTCCGATGAGTCACGCTTCTGTTCTGTCAGTGATAGTCACCGCAGACGAGTGTGGCGTCGGCGTGGAGAAAGATCAAATCCGGCAGTAACTGTGGAGCGCCCTACCGCTAGACAACGCGGCATCATGGTTTGGGGCGCTATTGCGTATGATTCCACGTCACCTCTAGTGCGTATTCAAGGCACGTTAAATGCCCACCGCTATGTGCAGCATGTGCTGCGGCCGGTGGCACTCCCGTACCTTCAGGGGCTGCCCAATGCTCTGTTTCAGCAGGATAATGCCCGCCCACACACTGCTCGCATCTCCCAACAGGCTCTACGAGGTGTACAGATGCTTCCGTGGCCAGCGTACACTCCGGATCTCTCACCAATCGAACACGTGTGGGATCTCATTGGACGCCGTTTGCAAACTCTGCCCCAGCCTCGTACGGACGACCAACTGTGGCAAATGGTTGACAGAGAATGGTGAACCATCCCTCAGGACACCATCCGCACTCTTATTGACTCTGTACCTCGACGTGTTTCTGCGTGCATCGCCGCTCGCGGTGGTCCTACATCCTACAGAGTCGATGCCGTGCGCATTGTGTAACCTGCATATCGGTTTGAAATAAACATCAATTATTCGTCCGTGCCGTCTCTGTTTTTTCCCCAACTTTCATCCCTTTCGAACCACTCCTTCTTGGTGTTGCATTTGCTCTGTCAGTCAGTGTATTTGAGCCCTTGCAAATACCACCGGGCTGAGCCAGGATCGAACCTGCCAAGTTGGGTTCTGAGCCACTCAGCCTGGGCATTTCTCCTAAATAATTTAAATCTAGACACCTTCAATATTCCAAATAACGTTTCGTTGAAAAACGAAAAATAAAGTCGAAAAAAACAATTTAATTCAAATTCTACACCTATTTAACCACAGTATTTCCGTATTCTGAGCAAACATAAAACTTAAGTTTTACTGTTTTGCCACCTGCTTTACGAAAGTGAATGAGATTGAGCAACGATGGTGCAGTTGTTGTTTTTTTCTTGGTAGCTTAACAAACTTTAAAGATTTTAAAATTCACAGCATCGAGGTTTATTTATCAGATTTTCACCATATTCTAATAAACCTACATTACAGGCCAGTTTTACCATACTATCCCCCATAAATGTACCGGTACGCAGGATAGCCTAGATAAAGTGTTACAAGCGAATATTTCATGTAAAACATAAAACCCAATGTTTTGTCTTCCATATGTATTTGTAAAAGTTTGATATTTGGTTTTCCCAAATAGACTACACAACTTTTATTTCATTTTTATATGAATTGTTGAGCAGTTATAGGGTATTTTCATTGAATTGAAGTATACAGCAGTAGAAAAGAGTAGAAAATGAATAAGCCAATCAATAAATACCCTGGTTATTACTGAAAATAGTGGAGGATGGTTGCCCAATTGTACTTTCTCTTAAAACAATGCAACTAGACCGCCAGCCTCTGGTCTACAACAAACCCGAAACGAAGACAAGTATTTCAGAATGCCACCTATTAGAAGAAAGCCAATTATTAATTGAGCTATTGGGATGCACCAGGTATATCATGTCACACGCAATTGAAAATGTTGTAATATTTTCTGGTGGCTCCCCAGGGCGACTTCGCAAACCACTGATTTAAATGATGGAATCGTAGCTTCTTTTTTCTTTCTTCGTTTCTTTTCTTTTCTTTTCTTTTCTTTTCTTTTCTTTTCTTTTCTTTTCTTTTCTTTTCTTTTCTTTTCTTTCCTTTTCTTTTCTTTTCTTTCTCAATCAAGTGCTACAGCATTTAAACTCATATACTTGCTGTGTAACAAGGATTAAGGAGAAGATAAAATTGCAAGAAGGGAGTCTCATTGAAATTTTAAATCCCATGTGACACTTATTTTCGATTGACAAGTCTTGAGTACAGATTTTTGCTCCATTCTTCTCAATGATTAATTCTTACATAACATTCAGCGAGTACGTCTCAAGTAAATAGAACCTGGAAATCAGAAAGTAATTGAATTGAAGTCTCCGGCGAGAAGTGCGCTGTTTACTCTTCCTTATTGGTTCAGGAGCCGTGGGAAATTCCAGCTCCTCTACAGTAGGGTCATGACGTGAGCAAGCAGGTGATATGATTGGCTGTCCAGATATGGTAGGGATTTAAAAAGGGGTCTGGAGTAGAGAAAGGCCACAATATCTTTCTAGAAAGCAGCAACGTATTACAAAATGGTGACTATTCGTCTGCGCTTAGGACTTCTCATGTTCGCCATCGGAACCCTGTGCAGTGCCAAACCTGCCACATCACCAGCACAAAATTTCGCCTTTTATTCCATGGTAAGTCCAAATCTATATAGCCTAGTGAAAGTAGATTAACATTAATCGTTAGACGCCCTCGTGACTTAAGCCCGAATATTTCCGGGGACTTGGCGGATAGGATTTGAGAACCGAGGGTATCCTGTAAACCTAGTGCATAAATTTTTATTTAGTACACACATATACTTCATATGATTCTTGATGGATGCAGTATTTTCCTACTTGTCTCTTGGCGCAGGTCAGAGCACAATGTAGCTTCCACCGAAGTGTCAGTCCCATTTATGGCTGTGACAGTATGAAAGCTGCTGGTCCGACTCCTTGACTGAATGGTCAGCGTTGAGGCCTTCGGTTCAGAGGGTCCCGAGTTCGATTCTCGGGTGGGTCAGAGATTTTAATCCCGTCTGACTAATTCTTCTGGATTGCGAGGTGGCTGTTTGCGTTTGTCCCAACACTCACTCTCCTATTCATATTCAGACAACACACCACACTACCAACCACCACGGAAACACGCAATACTGACTACATCTCTCCACATACGGTTGTCGTCAGGAAGGACATCCAGCTGTAAAACATGGCCAAATCCACATGTTCGACACAGTTCAAACTCGCGACCCCACAGGTGAGGGAAAAGCGGTAGAAGAAGACGAAGTATGGAAGCTGCTGAGGCATTTTTGGTACTGAATAATGGCATTCAGAGTAGGATTGGTGTGTCTGGTTACTGTGAAAGGAGTTATTCACTGGATCAGTAGTGCTGCAATGTCATTTTCTGGCTCAGTAAGGAAAACAATGGTAATAACTTTAAGGACACGGGCATTTCAGACTTCAGTCTCCATGCCTCTGTGAATGAATTAAGTGCCCCCGCAATCCTTTATTTGTAACCAGCTATGTGGCCTTGTTAGTTCTTATTTAGAAATATATACGGTATTTAACGAGAAGCTAACCTCGAAATCATATCTAACAACCTTGAAACAAAACAAAGATTTAAGTTTTACATGGCGGTTGATATCGTGATCATAGTCACGAGACCTACAACTTTACGTGTAATCCGAACCATAGGGACGTGACGTTGTATTACAACATTTCACAACCATTGGCCAAGATTCGTAACTGCCTTAGTGAGGAAGCAGTGGCGGTGCCATTCGGCTGTCGTGCTCCTCAATTCTAAAATAGTTCATCTGAATTATTAACAGGAAACAGAATGGGCTGGGTAAAATCAGGAAAAATTAGAAGAGAAATATGAAGTCATTTGCACCTCAGCTTAAGTCTAGTTTAACAGTTTAAAGTTGGTTTCCTTGGGGCCACTCATAATGACTAACGCGCGTTGTAGCCACTGACCACTTTAGTAAATATCTGTTTCTCTAACTTCGAACACATTTTTGAAAATATTATTAAGCTTTACCTCCAGCCTACACAATATTCTGTTTAGATAGCAAAATGTTATGTGACAATGCTTTCGCCATTTCCTACTAAAATATTTTCATTCCTCCCCTGAAGGGGGAGGCGAGTCTCTTAGACGGTGACGCAGTCTCTCAGGCCGGGAGATTTGTCACGGTGAAGAAGATGCTTGGAGGAGGTGAAGGGGTTGGCGGCCGTGGTCCGTACTAGGAACAGTAGCGTATACGAGTCTAACACTCGGCCACCTGGATTCCTCGCTGCACACCCTCTTTTCTGCACAACTTGTAAGCAAAGGGAATGCTTGTAAGGAGCGGTAAGGAGGCTCGATTTCAGTAATAGCCGTGTGAGCGCTAAAGGTGTGGTTTGTATATGTCATCTGTGAGAATTCAACTAAACTATTAGAATGGCGGTAATAGCCGGCGATTTGAATTTCTGCCGCGTACTACTTCCTAGCGAATTTGGATTTTTCACTGCATTCTACTTCCTAGCGTTTGGCGGCAAGGGTCGATGATTTTAATTTTTAGAGGGACGTACTTCGTAGCGTTGCGCAATAACCTCCCAGAACAGACTAAGTGCTTCCAAAGTGAATTCATGTATATCAATCGGTAAAACTTTCGGTACCCACTGGGCGAAACTTATGTTAGAGATCGAACATACCACGGACGCCACCTTTAAATCAATATGAAATATTATTCAAGTATGCTATATGTAGCATACTATTTTTTTAAATTTACTTCAACAGATTCTTTTTACACCGCAGATGGATCTTACATGGATATTTTCTTCCTGTCAACATCATTAGGAATTATGTATATACCTAACCTCAAAAGCTATTGACAACACCTTTCATAATAATTAGAAATACGTTCAGCTAGTAGCATATATAATCAGTACTATCGATGAACATGAGCTTACGAGTTCATTAAAATATATGTGGTAATAATAAGGCAGAGGAGAAAATAACATAAATAGGGTCATTATATTAATCGTATTCTTGCAGTTGGACTGGATAACATAATACATATATGGTATTTTTACCGGGTATTGCAGCCTTTCCAATAGTTTAGTCGTATACTGAACCGACAGATGGCACATACAAACCACACCTTTAGCGCTCACATAGCTATTACTAAAACCGAGACTCCTTACCGCTCCTTACAAGCATTCCCTTTGCTTACAAGTTGTGGAGAAAAGAGGGTGTGCAGCGAAGAATCCAGGTGGCCGAGTGTTGGACTCGTATATATGCTACTTACTAGGAACTGTCCCGGCATCCACCTTAGTGCAGGAGAATGGAAAACCACGGGAAACCATTCTCAGGATAGCCGACAGTTGGGGCCAGCCGTAGGGTCCAGCCCTGTCCCGTCTCCCGAATGTAGAGACGTAGAGCCATGGTAGAGCCGTGGTCACGCCTCCTCTGCTCGGTTGGCCGGTCAGAGTCCAGAGCTATTGGACCATGGACCAGCCGTGGCCACTTATGGCCCGAGACCCTCTCTGCATCTACCGACCTTTACCATCTATAGCGGCTGACATTTCAATGTTGCATGCATGCTCTTCGCCATTAAGAGGTATCAAAGCTTCACTTTTCAACAGATCCGTCGCAAATTTAATTGTGAATTCATTTATATACAGTTATGAAGAAAACGTCAGTCCTCGGAAAATCACGGACATTTCTGACATTTTTGACACATGGGCCTGGAAAAATACCAAAGTTTGTGACGAAAAATACATTACTGCATTTTATTTTATTTTAATTATAGGGACATAAAGTGGCTATCATCACTAAATATGGGATTAAATGCCATCTTGGAACTTAAAAATGATATTTTTCTCATAATTCTTATTTGAGTTGGCGACTTTTCGCATTTCAAATACTGGAATTCATTCTTAAAGTTATCATTGCTAAGCCGTGACCTTTTGGGAGAAGTACTGTACACATTTACATTTCCTGAAAAGACGCTCTACAGAAGCGAGTATTCAATTATTGTAATCATAATTAATACATGCAGTTTGTTTTTACAACACTATATTAAAGATAACCCATCTAAGAAAATATTACAAACTTATTTATATATAGGCCTACAGTATTTCCCATAAATACTATTTGGACGTATTTTCAATTAATCATTATATAAACTTAGAATTTGAGGTACTTCCTAGACTTGAACCACGTCATAGAGTCTAGTATATCTTCACATACATATCCTTACTACTAGCTACATGCATCTTCTCTGTTTCCACCCTCTTTTAATTTAATTTCCACATTCCTCTTTAATATTACATAGTTTTGCTGTTCTTCCTAGTGTCTTCCATTCTCTGTTTAATAACTTAACAATAGTGTAAAGTTCGGGTTCATTTTCGATTTTACCTGTCTCCTTCCCATTTGTATATTTCTCTGATCTTTCTTCTTTCTTTCCAGTCTTTGTTTTTGTTAGTGGTTTAAAGTCGCATTGAAGGTTTTCGGAGACACAAGGCTGGGAAAGGGCTAGGAATAACTTCGTTTTAACTACTGAATTAAACGCATTTTTCTGAACTTTGTATTCGATGTTCGGTACCGTTCTATCCAATATTTTTTATACTAGCCAGAGCACTTATTCTCTTCATTTTTGCTATTTTTATCTCTTTTGTCCATCTGCCATTGCTGTTTATTTAGTCTTACCCGTCCACTAATGTTCACTGTTTGAGAGTTTGTCACCCCTTTTACACACCATAATTCTGATTTTCTGAGGATTAATTTTTCAATTCCACTCTTGACGATAATTTTTCATTTTGGCGGGTGTTAATGTGAATAGAGGATATCGTCTGCGAAGATCAGACCCGGAATATCCTTCTCGAGACATGGAGAGGCTCCTTTCTCAAAGCCCTCCGATTAGAAAATGTCATTGAAAATGAAAACCTACAACATGTTTTCCAGTCATTGACCGGGTCAGGGATGGAATGAATGAAACATATATAGGCTGTTGTTACAATGGGGTCGCCACTCCCAAGATGATTTATTAATGAGTGATAAATGCTATGAAATGATAATGGCGAGTGTTGCTGGAATGAAAGATGACAGGGAAAACTAATCAAAGATATAAAATGGAAGGGATGATCGTTCGAAGAAGGTGTGGGAAAAAGAAATGTAACGGCCACAAAGGGCATGAAAATATAAATATTATTATGCAGCACATTTAACTATCTGATGATGTCCACCTACACAATTATATTGTTACATACCAACTATAAAAATCAGTTCATCCACACACTCAAACAAACTGTAACACTTGCTGTAATTCAAATAAATATATAGTGCAATAATGTGTATTATAGTACCACATTGAATTCTGTACAAGAAGAACAATGTCTATACGTGATTATGCAAATATGTAACCCATCAATGTAACCTATATTCTCTGTTATGGCTATTTGGCTGCATTAAATATATTAAAAATATATCTTATAAAATGTTTTCGTAACATTTGTGGGTGTTCTGTAATGTTGTAAAGAGGAATAACTCGCGTGATCACGACCAAACCATCATTATTGACAATAAAAAATGTAACTGGCGTAGAAACGGTGCGATGGTTTGACTTGCAATGACCGAATACGATTTTGGACTATATTTATTTACTGAAAAGAAAACCCTTTAGCTGAGGAAAACAAAAGGAACTAAAATGTATATGATGGGATAAAGGTGCCCCCGCATCTGTCGGTTTTTCCCTCAAATGCCTGTGGCTCGAAATGTGTGCTACATGAGTTAGATTTTTCTCGGGCCAGAGGTTCCCTGTGAGCCTATATTTTCGTGCCTTTAAGTCAGTCGGCTGACTCAGGTAAGGGTTTTACAAATGCAATTACTCGAAGGACATTTTGAGATAATGAAACTTTTTTTAGTGAATACCGTGAACTACTTAAAACTACTTAAATTTCATTTATAAGCATGAATACAGACAAATATTCGAGACGAAGTCTAGCAGGACACTTAAAAATTGGAGATTAAAAACTGAATATTTTGTTCACGGAACGACTCGGTTCTTTAAATTCTTCACACTATGGAAAACTTTATTTCGTACTCTTAAGTATATCTGGAACATGGCCCACATGAACCGATAACAAATGTGTGAAAAGCTGAAGACAAATGTGGCATAAAGTTTTAGGCTGATAACTATTCAGTTATACAAGTATTTCAACATTTATAATATTAAGACAATAGACTTCATGTTATATATATATATATATATATATATATACACACACTGACTGACAGAGCAAATGCAACACCAACGACCAACTGTGGCAAATGGTTGACAGAGAATGGAGAACCATCCCTCAGGACACCATCCGCACTCTTATTGACTCTGTACCTCGACGTGTTTCTGCGTGCATCGCCGCTCGCGGTGGTCCTACATCCTACTGAGTCGAAGCCGTGCGCATTGTGTAACCTGCATATCGGTTTGAAATAAACATCAATTATTCGTCCGTGCCGTCTCTGTTTTTTCCCCAACTTTCATCCCTTTCGAACCACTCCTTCTTGGTGTTGCATTTGCTCTGTCAGTCAGTGTATATACGACGCTAGTAAAACATTCAAGCAAATGAGTAAATTGGTCTGGGGCCAATACAAAATTATTGGGCTTAACCCAATTATTATTGGGGTAATTGGAACCACCCTGGCTCATTTCATTTTTGACCAGTTTCACCGTCTAAACTAGTTTTCTGTACCAATCACAATCACACACACTCATATCTTAAACAAATTTGTTATGCAATCTTTTTCACCTATTATTATTAAATTGCTTCACCGTGTACGTGCGTAAGCAAGTTGTCTGATGATGGTCAAGTGAAATTTTAGCTGTTTGGCATTGACCATCATAGGTTCTTAACTGAAGAAATAACTCTACAATCACACGCTCTTTCGCAAAGCTGACTCATCACACATGTTGTACAACCCGGAGGCCAGTTCTTCCTTAATTTTCTCGTCCTTTTCGACGATATCTTTTATCAGACTCGTGTATTCGTCGCTATTTTCACAGTGTTGTGGACCCTGCAAACAATACGTCGCCAAATCGATCGATCAGATGCAAATTTCTTCCCATATACTTAAGTCAGTTTGACATTTCTTCGGTGTATAACAGCGTTGCATCTTTTTGCTATCCGGTCGGCGGTTTCAGAGTGGGCTTCGGCTGGTGCGACAGCTCTGCACTCCGACCGACCAACCGAGCAGAGGAGGGGTGGTCACGGCTCTGCCGTGGATCTACGCCTCTGCATTCGGGAGACGGAGAGGGGCTGGTCCCCACCACCGACTGTCCTGAGAATGGTTTCCGTGGTTTTTCATTCTCCTGCACTAAGGCGAATGCCGGGACAGTTCCTAGTATAGGCCACGGCCTCCAAACCTCTCACCACCTCCGCACATCTTCACCGTAACAAATCTAGCATGAGAGACGGCGCCACCGTCTAAGAAGCCCGCCTCCCCCTTCAGGGGAGGAATGAAAATATTTTAGTAGTAGTAGTTTGCTGTCCTCTCTGACTATGTTGTTCATCCTTCAATTGAGAATACGTCGCTTGCTTTGGAATGGATATGTTAGTTATGCGGGCGACGTATCAGCTAATTAAAGCCTCAGTGCTAGTGGTATTGGCCTCTTTCTTAGGAATTGATGTTTGTTCGACGATCCCGGCATTTTGCTCTGAAGTATTCTTCTAATACCGCACTGATGGTATTTTTCCAAACATTAAGTGTCTTCGGTAAGTAATGTAAGGAACACCTACCTGCATATTATATGTTATGTATAGGGCCCGGATTTAAAAAAAATGCATATGCGTATTTGCAAATGCATATTTTGAACGTTAGCGCATATTTTGAACGTTAGTGCATATATAGATAAATTTTTCTCTTATGTGTGATCGATTATCTAAGATTTCTGAACGAAATGAAAAATATAATGAACTCTGTATATGTTTTACATCCCTTGGCAACACGAGAAGCCTTCCCTGATCAAGGACAATGCTTTCAGTGTCGCAGACGGATAATGACCCTTTTCACAACAGTTATTTCCTTCTTTCTGACATTTCAATCCATAAGCAACTACATAAGTAGAATCAGGCAGTCTTTGCCAGAAGAATGTTCCAAGCAATCAGTGCCAGTGTACAAGTATTGCCCAGTTACGTGCGTCGACGTAGAACTATCATTTTCAGCGTATAAATTAATTCTGTCCGATAACAGAAAGTCACTGACCCCTGAAAAAATTGAAAAACTGTTAACCTACTGCCATGAATCATTTTACAAGAAATGAAACATGTTAATCTATTTAACACTGAGTTAAAATTAAATAATGCGTTTGGTAAGTGTATTTTGTTTTAATTTTAGTGCATATTTTCGTGCATATTTTCAAAACTTTTAGTGCATATGTGCATGCATATTTTTGGAGTTTTTAGTGCATATGTATCCGGGCCCTAGTTATGTACTACTGTATATATTTGCGCCAAATGAGGTGTATGTCCATAAGCAGTCTTAGGTTTTGACTGGGTCTTTAAAATGGTGTAAGGTTCCACAAATCATCTTTTTTTCCTTCTTTTTTAGCAAGTACCACAGTTCCCTTGAGGGGTAGGAAACTCATTCTTCTTCGATAAATGTCACGAAGTGCCGATAATCCCATTGTGTATTCTTTTAAACAGAGGAGCCCAAACAGGGGTGCGCCCCCCCCCCTCACTCCCATCCCCCCGGGAGGGCGTGAGAAATTTACAAGGGGACCACATACTCAGAAGAAAAACGAATTATAAATGGAGAAATAGGGCATTAAAACTTGAGAGTGGCAGTTTTCTTTTCGTTTATAGAGTTGGTGACGACTTCCTTGACTGCGCCTTGGAGGACGTCCGATAGATATTTTTCCAGCGCCACAAATTGAAGGGTTTGGTTTGATATCTCCCGTCTGTCTATTCTCCCAACATGTCTCTTCCAGTTTTTTCTCTGTACTGAAACAGAGGTTCAATTCTTAAAGACAAATTGTTGTTTTCTTTTGAAACATTATTTTAAATTAAAATCAGTGGAGATAATTTAATTGCATAGGTATTTATTTAAACTTTTGTTCGGGTCAACACTTTGGATGCCGGGCTAAGTAGCTCAGTCGGTAGAGTGTTGGCCTTCTGAGCTCAAATTGGCCGGTTCGATCCCGTACTTGAAGGCATTCAAATACGCCCACCTTGTGTCAGTAGATTTACTTATATGTAAAAGAAACATTAAAAATTGTTAACAATTTTGATTTGAAGCAGATTGATAATGACACTTGATGAGTAGGATTATTTAAATATTTCAATTTACATTCTTATTTCAGCCACACATCCTAAATTCTGTTAAAATTAGCTCTGTATTACGGAGAATTTTGAAATATGTAATTTATTCTACATTATTCTCAAACATAAGTATTTCTGAGAAAAAATATGTGTAATAAAAACGAGGGCGGGGAGGATGGAGGCGTGAGATGATTACAAAGGGAAATGTTTGGGAACTATTCACTGCTCGAGAACAACAAAAATCACCGCCATCTCCAGAACTTGTTTTTATCTCCAGCTGTAGATATGTCGACTTACAGTATAACATTGTGAAAGGAGATAAAATGAGCTCGAAATTAATTAAATTTAAATTTCTATATCTTAGCAACTACAGTACAAATGCTACTTGAAAACAACTTTACGTGCTTACTCAAAATTAAATACCATTTTATGTTTGATTTTTAAAATGCCTAGATTACCTATATATTTATGAAATACCGGGCGAGTTGGATGTGCGGTTAGGGGCGCGCAGCTATGAGCTTCCATCCCGGAGATAGTGGGTTCGAACCCCACTGTCGGCAGCCCTGAAGATGGTTTTCCGTGGTTTCCCACTTTCACGCCAATAAATGTTGGGGCTGTACCTTAGTTAAGGCCACGTGTGCTTCCTTCCCACTCCTAGGCCTTTACTATCCCATCGTCGCCATAAGACCTATCTGTGTCGGCACGACGTAAAGCAAATTCTAAAAAAAGAAAAAAGTGTATGAAATGTTCTCATTCATGGTTTGCAGCTAAAAGGGATTTACGTTAAAAATACAACATTTAATAGTTGCACGATTCTTTTAGTAAAACGATTTACAAGTCTTCTATCAAAGATATAATTTAGAATCTTAAAGACATTGCTAGTTATTTTAAAACATCGAAGAAGTTTCAAGGATTCGAAGAAGTCGCATGTATTTCATCTGAACGTTCCCATAAACGTGCTGACATAGGAATCGACAGAAGAACGTAGGCTTCGTTTTGACCCAACTGTGAAGTGTAAAGAAGAAAATACACTAGCAGAATGATACTGAAAAGAACAGCTTCTACTAACAGTGATTCTGGAGGAGAAATGTCCGAGGTGATTCGGTGATCGAGGAGTAGTATCTAAATTCTGATCTGCGGGAACGTCTTTCGGAGTTTTGCCATTTGTGTTCTGGGAACTATATTACTAGAAGATATTACCACTTCTCAGGGACTCTCTCCAAATTGTTGTCAATCACCACTTGTATAGTACTATCAAATACAAATGTCCGAGCAAGAGGGTCGCGTAGACTGTGAGCTTGTAGTCGGAAGATAGTGGGTTCGAATTCCACCGTCTGCAGCGCTGAAGATGGTATTCCGTCGTTTTCCATTTTCACAGTACCTCAATTAAGGCCAGCCGGCATCGTGGTCTATCGTGCCTGCCTCTCGCCCGGAGGCACCGGGTTCGATTCTTGGCCAGGTCAGGAATTTTTCTCTCGACCTGAGGGCTGGTTTGAGGTCCACTCAGCCTACGTGATTAGAATTGAGGAGCTATATGACGGTGAGATGGCGGCCCCGGTCTCGAAGGCCCAGAATAACGGCCGAGAGGATACGTCGTGCTGACCACACGACCCTTCGTAATCTGCAGGCCTCCGGGATGAGCAGCGGTCGCTGGGCAGGCCAAAGCCCTTTCAAGGGCGTTAAGTGACGTGGGGGTTAATTAAGGCCACAGCCACTACCTGCCCAACCCTAGCCTTTCCCATCCTTGCATCGCCGAAAACCTTGCGACGTTAAACCACTAGAAAACAGATTACAAATGAAATAAATGTGCCCAGTCACGGACAGCTAATTAATTTAAGAAAAGACTAGGTAAACAATTGATAGAGCAATCAGTCACTTCGGTGACAGCAGTAAATGCAGATCAATCGTGATTGATTGATTGATTGATTGATTGATTGATTGATTGATTGATTGATTGATTGATTGATTGATTGATTGATTGATTGATTGATTGATTGATTGATTGATTGATTGATTGATTGATTGATTGATTGATTGATTGATTGATTGATTGATTGATTGATTGATTGATTGATTGATTGATTGATTGATTGATTGATTGATTGATTGATTGATTGAATAATAAGACATTTTTAATTGAAACTATTATTTAAATAATCTTTGAAAAGACTAATTTATGAGACTGTGTCTTCACGGTAATCGTTATAACTTTATAATTTACAAGGGCAGCTATCCTGCTCTCTCTCTCTCTCTCTCTCTCTCGCTGTCTGCTAGTCACCTTTCACGTCAATGTTTCTAATTTCTGCGTTACTAATTAGGTATTTGAAAAAAATACTAGTGTCGAAAAAAGAGCCTAGGAGGTCGAAAGAGAACAAGAGGTGACCGAGTGAGATCGGACAGGGAAGATGAAAGTTAAGAGTCTGGCACAAGTTAGTGATATGATAATATTATTGGCCACTAACTGCTTTTACGGTTTTCGGAGACGCCACAAGTTAGGGAAAGCATTGCCAAACTCATTTAAGTTTTCACTGGTCGCTAACCAACGAGCCCATTAGGTTCCCTTGTAGCCGTCTTTTACGAGAGGCAAGGATACTGTAGATGTATTCTACCGTCGCATCCACAGGAGAATTTCATACAAATATCTTCAATAATTTTTAAGTATGATCAAAACTATTTGTAAAAATAGAAGCTTCGGATAATGAGCAAAAGCATATTACACTGTGGGACATATTTGGACAGTTTTTACTTCCTCATCCTTTATGATGGTCCTGTTATATATTTTGTTCTCGTATTCATTTTTAATCTTTACTTTTCTGAGCAATTAATTCATATTATTCTGTCCCGCAGGACTCTCCGTCTGACGAGGATGAACGATGCTTATCTGGAAATTGTAAACCAAGGAGTCATATTCAGTACCCAGAGGAAGAAATAATTATCATCCCATTTGATACACAGGATTCAGGTGAACTTGCGGAGGATATTTCAACGTATCGGCCAATGAATTACCACGTTAACAAACGCCAAATTCGGTTCCACCAGTGCTACTTCAATCCTATTTCCTGCTTCAGGAAGCGAAGTGATTCTATAAAGAACTGAAGAACTATGTCATACCAGCGTCTTTTCTAGGAGTGATTTACTAGATTGTTTAAATATCATAATATCATAATTAATTATTATGACGATTTGTAATATATAGCTCTTAAATGTACGTACAAAGCCAGGAATAAATATTACTTCTAACACTAATGAAATACCAGATAAACTTATTGAGTACAATGGAATCTGTCATCTTGAAGCATTTTGTGAGTGTCGATTCCAGGCATGAATACCAGACCTAAATTTACTTCAAATTCTGTAATAATAATAATAATAATAATAATAATAATAATAATAATAATAATAATAATAAGTATTATTATTACTATAATATATATATATATATATATATATATATATATAATTCATATTATTCTGTCCCGCAGGACTCTCCGTCTGACGAGGATGAACGATGCTTATCTGGAAATTGTAAACCAAGGAGTCATATTCAGTACCCAGAGGAAGAAATAATTATCATCCCATTTGATACACAGGATTATTATTATTATTATTATTATTATTATTATTATTATTATTATTATTGTTATTATTATTATTATTATTCCGAGGTATCTGTGGAATAGCAGAGGTGAAAGAAGGTGCAGGGGTGAATGGGTCTAACTACAAATGCCAAGAAAAGAAAAATTACAACTTAAACTGAAGGTTATATTTCCTTCTTTTTTTTAATTCAACTTTAGCAAATTTTATAACAATGAAGCGTTAGGTAAAATGACAAGGCTTTAACCAAAACAAGAAAATCCAAAATTTACAGACAATTCAACAATATGGGCTTCAAGCCCCAAGTTTTACAATTTCTGAGCTCTCAGCTCACAAACACATATTTACCAAAGGGCGGAAATCCCCTAATAACATGGAGCACTTGCTCCCACCTAGCAATGTCAAGCCTCCTAGAGGCACATATCCAATACTTAAAAGAGCTGACCCGCTCTCAGTTTTCCAAGCCTATTAAAGGCAATACCAGGCTTTACACTAAATTGCCATCAAGGCACAACTTACACAAAATGAAACGAGGGTATCTTGTACCCAACCTACTGGGCCTTAGTAGAAAAAGAATAGGTTAAGTAAATGGCCCAAAATGCAAAACTGAATGGAGGCGTGAATTTGCACTCCTACATGAAACTTCTTAAAACCTAAGAGGCACTAGGCCGATGAAACAGGGGCTATTCCCAAACTATGGAGATGACTCGTATAATGAATAAATTTAACACATTAAGGAAGAGTAGAAAGCACTCTCTATCCCCGATTTACAGTTACAGATATATGCAGTTTTTGCATAAGCCGGCACAAGTGTACATTTGTAGAAAGGTAGGTTACATTGTAAAATCTTCGGACCTTTCCCGCGGGTTAAACTGCTGAGCTAGCAAGAAATAAAGATGTTAAGCGGCCATTACCTTACTGAAGAACTGCTGCCAGATGGAAGAGGCGCTTCCCGCCTCCTGCTACACGTCCATACACTAAGTTAGATGTTGATGAAGTGGCCGAGAGACAGGAAAATCAGCGGTTTTTATACCCTCGGGGAAGGTTCGAGACCTTTCATGGACCCACAGGCGTTTATTGGGTAGCTTACAGTTACACATCAAAATCGAAGAAGAAAGACACGATTGGTCAAAAATTAATTACAGAAATTCTGGATTGGCTAAGTAAGGACAAAAACTTATGAGTACAAAATTTCTTCAAATAAAGTTCCTTCCCTTCGCACCAGGGTGCATGATCATACTTTTAGTAGAGACATCTACGAGAGAATGTCCACTCTCCTTGATAAATAGTAAACAAAAACAAGTCGAAATTCACACAGTGACATCTTCAGAGGAAAAATTTAAGTTGGTCTAGTTCCAAGTTCAGTGTTTCTCCAGTAGAGGAGTTCTAATTGGCGCGGCGTAGAGGTGTACCACCCGATAAAATAACAATCTATGATCTCAGCTATCGAGTTGCAGACTTCTTGAGGTGGTATCATGCAGGTGGCCTGCTTACCAATTTCGGCATTGCTGCATCGTGCTGCTATTTAATACCGATAAAGAATTCTACTGAACGGACACTATGGCTAACAACGGGGACATCTATTGGGTCACCAATTTCCTTCAAACTTGGAGAGATCGATGTACGTCAAAAATCAACAGATACGCACCCGAGGGTTTGAACCTTGGCCGTTATATACTAGAAAACGTTCCTTTAAATTTAACATTCTGTAAAAATTCGTCCTTGACTTCCACGCGACGTGTCGTTCTCATTTTTTTTTTCTGTGCCTTTTAAAATCGTTTATCTTTCAGATCAAATATGAGCCGTGTCATGAACTTGTTTACTATAGTCCCATCGTGCCACTCACGGTTTTGCTTCATCTGTCATTTATACTGCTGCAGTTATGATAAGAGATCGAGAGAAAGTGGAACTGTTTATGTTTTACAACAAACATCGAACTAGGACAATAGTAGACTTATTTCTTATGATACCGCTTGTATTTGATTTGCGCATTTCCTAACAATAAGTTTGCATGGGAAATGGAAAAAAGTAGATGTAAGATAAGTGAAAAAAACACTTTTCCCTTTGCAAAAATCAAATAATCATAAATAGTCTCCCGGTCATGGCCATCCATCAACGGCTGCTAGTTTCAGATGGCAACCAGCCATAAGACATAGCCTGCACGATTTTCTGACCATCAATCCATACCTTACATCACTGCCTGGTGGGCTGCTAAGGTTTCACTTCCGCCACATATTTCGTCGCGTCACGTTACACAAATTTCCGGATGACCCTTATTCATAAGGCATTTATGTCAAAAGAAAGAAATGAATAAAACTGAAGTGCTGGCGCACCTGGAACCCTGGACGCCCGCGTGGAAGTCAAGAGTTCTTACTATTAGGCAAGCAGTTCTAACAGCGCTCATATGCAAATTGCCAAGGGGTATACTAGCTGTTAAATTCAAAGAGCCCATTCTATTACAGTAGATATTTTATTTTTATTTGTTATTGTTTGCTATTTGTCGCAGTAACACATCGAAGGTTTTCGACGATGAAAGGATGGGCAAGGGCTAAGATTCGGAAGGTATCGGATGTGGCCTTAATTTACCTGGTCTGAAAACGGTAAACCACTGAAAACCATATTCAGGGCTGCAGGTGGTGGTATTCGAATTCACTATCTCCCAAATTCAAGCTCACAGCTACGCGACCATAACCGCACGTCCAATTTGCTTAGTCATTTTCTTGTTAAATAAGGGTCAATGACAAAAATCATTGGACACGCATCTGTTTATTTTTGACATACATTAGGCTAACTTCGTGAAGTTTGAAAAAAATCGGTGACCTTCCCTTGAAAGTTATTTTAATTTTGTCGAGTGACCCTGAGTACGCCACCAGAAACAATCAATCAATCAAGGTGGCAGCTTCCCTATCTGTTGTTTTCCTAGCCTTTTCTTAAATGATTGCAAAGAAATATGAAATTTATTGAACATCTCCCTTGGTAAGTTATTCCAATACCTAACTCCCCTTCTTATAAACGAATATTTGACACAATTTGTCCTCCTGAATTCCAACTTTATCTTCATATTGTGATCTTTCCTACTTTTAAAGACACCACTCAAACTTATTCGTCTACTGATGTCCTCCCACACCATCTCTCCACTGACAGCTCGGAACATACCACTTAGTCGAGCAGTCGTCTCCTCCCAAGTCTTCCCAGCCCAAACTTTGCAACATTTTTGTAACGCTACTCTTTTGTCGGAAATCGCCCAGAACAACGTGCCGACAACAATGACATGAAGTGCTAAGATTTGTGACTGCCCTTCAAATATCGACTACCACACTTGGGATCGAACTCGCTAACTTGGAGTTATTCTACCACTGATCCACCGAAGCAACTTATATACGTTGGCTGAGTGGCACGTAGGAATCCGAGTAATGATTTCCCATTTAGATTTGTTCAAGGTATATTTTGTCCAGCTCCTCGGTTGAATGGTACCCCCGTGTGGGTGGGGGCAGTAGAAAACACCCACTGGATCCCCTGCTTGTCGTAAGAGGCGACCAAAAGGGTCTACAGGGGTTCTGAAGGTGGGACCGTGGGTTTGCGACCACGGGACCCTTAGCTAGGTCCTGACATTGCTTCTACTTAATTGTGCCAGGCTCCACACTTTCATCTATCCCATCCGATCTCCCTTGGTCACCTCTTGTTCTTTTTCGACCCCGATGGTATTATAGCACTCGAGGCCTAGGGAGTCTTACGTTTTCACGCCCTTCGTGGCCCTTGTCTTTCTTTGGACGATACCTTCATTTTTCGAAGAGTCGGATCCATTCCATTTTTCTTCCTGATTAGTGTTATATATAGGATAGTTGCCTAGTTGTACTTTCTCTTAAAACAATAATCACCACCTTGGTTGAATGGTAGCGTAGTGGCCTTCGGTTCACAGGATTCCGTGCCCGATTCGGGATCAGGCCGAGGATTTTAGAAACACACAATAGTGAATACACATCTCTACTCAGAGGTGGCCTCCGAAGGGCACCTGGCCATTTTATTTCTTTATTTCTTTCCCTGGTGGTTTAGCATCGCACTAGCACATCGAAGATTTACGGCGACGCAAGGATGGGAAAGGGCTAGGGTTGGAAGGTAGCGGCCGTAGCCTTAATTAAGGTGTGAAAAATGGAAAACAACGAAAAACCATCTTCAGGGCTGCCAGCGGTGGGATTCGAACCTACCATTTCCCGAATTCAAACTCACAGCTACGCGAGCATAACCGCATTGCCAACTCGCTCGGTGGGTTTATTATACAGGTAATAGTACCGACTCCACATAATAGGGAGAAAGGGTGAGAAAGAAGAAAAAGAAAAGAAGGCGCTTCATACACTGACTGACAGAGCAAATGCAACACCAAGAAGGAGTGGTCAGAAGTTTATGCCAATTGCAGGGTAGACTGACGTCACTGAGGTATGCTCATGATGTGAAATGGGCCGCTGTGCTGCGCACGTAGCGAACGATAAATGGGACACGGCGTTGGCGAATGGCCCACTTCGTACCGTGATTTCTCAGCCGACAGTCATTGTAGAACGTGTTGTCGTGTGCCACAGGACACGTGTATAGCTAAGAATGCCAGGCCGCCGTCAACGGAGGCATTTCCAGCAGACAGACGACTTTACGAGGGGTATGGTGATCGGGCTGAGAAGGGCAGGTTGGTCGCTTCGTCAAATCGCAGCCGATACCCATAGGGATGTGTCCACGGTGCAGCGCCTGTGGCGAAGATGGTTGGCGCAGGGACATGTGGCACGTGCGAGGGGTCCAGGCGCAGCCCGAGTGACGTCAGCACGCGAGGATCGGCGCATCCGCCGTCAAGCGGTGGCAGCCCCGCACGCCACGTCAACCGTCATTCTTCAGCATGTGCAAGACACCCTGGCTGTTCCAATATCGACCAGAACAATTTCCCGTCGATTGGTTGAAGGAGGCCTGCACTCCCGGCGTCCGCTCAGAAGACTACCATTGACTCCACAGCATAGACGTGCACGCCTGGCATGGTGCCGGGCTAGAGCGACTTTAATGAGGGAATGGCGGAACGTTGTGTTCTCCGATGAGTCACGCTTCTGTTCTGTCAGTGATAGTCACCGCAGACGAGTGTGGCGTCGGCGTGGAGAAAGGTCAAATCCGGCAGTAACTGTGGAGCGCCCTACCGCTAGACAACGCGGCATCATGGTTTGGGGCGCTATTGCGTATGATTCCACGTCACCTCTAGTGCATATTCAAGGCACGTTAAATGCCCACCGCTACGTTCAGCATGTGCTGCGGCCGGTGGCACTCCCGTACCTTCAGGGGCTGCCCAATGCTCTGTTTCAGCAGGATAATGCCCGCCCACACACTGCTCGCATCTCCCAACAGGCTCAGGCTCTACGAGGTGTACAGATGCTTCCGTGGCCAGCGTACTCTCCGGATCTCTCACCAATCGAACACGTGTGGGATCTCATTGGACGCCGTTTGCAAACTCTGCCCCAGCCTCGTACGGACGACCAACTGTGGCAAATGGTTGACAGAGAATGGAGAACCATCCCTCAGGACACCATCCGCACTCTTATTGACTCTGTACCTCGACGTGTTTCTGCGTGCATCGCCGCTCGCGGTGGTCCTACATCCTACTGAGTCGATGCCGTGCGCATTGTGTAACCTGCATATCGGTTTGAAATAAACATCAATTATTCGTCCGTGCCGTCTCTGTTTTTTCCCCAACTTTCATCCCTTTCGAACCACTCCTTCTTGGTGTTGCATTTGCTCTGTCAGTCAGTGTATTTCAGTTATTCATAGATTGTGGAGCAACTTGGGTCATTTATCGGTCATTGAGCGAAGTTCGCCCTCAGAATATCGAACATAACAATTGGATGGTTTGCCTTCCATCCAGTAATGTACGTGATGTTCCGGGAAGGACACTTTTATTACTGAACTGCAACATCTAGAGTGCTAGAATATTGCTAACGAGCGACATATGGCACTTCGAGATCAGGGAAACACGTGCACGTAAAGCTGCAAATGGAAAGCTTTGTCCACAAGAGGTGGTAGTGGTGGTGATCATTGTTTTAAAGGGAAGTAGTGCGATTTCGTGGGTCTAAGAAGACCCAGGTTCGATTCCCGACCGGGTCGATGCTCTTAACATTCATTGGTTCAGGGACTGAGATTTTGTGTCTTCTTCAACAGTAGACTCCATGGTAAGTAAAGCCCCATCCCCCCTGACGCGCAGATCACCCTGTCCAGAGATCATACGCCATAAAAGGGAAGTACAGCTTGGTGGTAGTGGTGGTGATTATTATTTTAAGAGGAAGTACAACCAGGCAACCATCCTCTATATAACACTAAGAGAAAAGATGGAAGGGATCCGACATTTCGAAAAATGAAGGTATCGACCAAAGAAAGACAGGGGCCACAAAGGGCGTAACATTGAAAAACTCCCTAGGCCTCACAACCTAATACCGCCAGGCTCGTGAAAGAACAAGACTTGACTACGTGAGGTCGGATGGGATAGATGAAAGTTAGGAGCCTGCCACAAGGAAGTGGAAGCAATGCCAGGACTCAGATCAGAGCTTCGTGATCGCCAACCCACGCTCTCAAATTGAGAGCCCCTGGGGCCCCTTTCAATCGCCTCTTAGGACAGGCAGGGGATACCGTGGGTGTTATTCTACCGCCCCCACCCACAGGGGGAGGAAGGGAGATGAAGTTCGACTCATCCAAGGAAGAGGGTATCGGCAAATGATATAATGAATAGTTGCAAAGTTATGAAGCTGAACTTCCTACATATTCCCCTGTGACGCCCGAAATTCAGTGTGAGGTACAGTACACGAACGAAGCGTAAGACGTATTCTGCGTCCAGAAGGATGTTCTGTATTGCTCTTCCAAATGAGGCTTTTGAACTGACAATATTTTACTGTGAAATTGCCTCCGAGCACCTTTGTCTGCTTCACTAAATAACCATTCTCCAAATTTCCATTGGCTTATGTACAGATCTTCGTTTTACGACGCTGTTGCTGGTATCAGCCTTGACGATCCTATAAGAACTACCTCCATTTTTTCCCCTCCTATGAATCGACCATCTCGACATTAGATGGGAAACAAAGCTCTGCAAGCAAACTGAATTCAAAGAAGTCGCATCACTCTATATCACGGAAGTAAACGTTCGTGTAAGCAACAATTATGTGATTCATTACAGTAGTACTGAAACATAAACTGACACTGAAGGAGGGCGGAGGGGGTGGGGGGACGACGACAAGACACTTTAATGTTAGTCGGTCGTCCAGACCTGGACCATTGGCTTCCATCCAAGCAAGAGATAGACCCGATGTACGAGTAGTTCTTAAGCCTAGAAGTGTAGTGTCGCATTATTTTTACGGTTTAAAGTCCAGTTTATAATATGCTGGTACTAGCAATATCCCGCGGAGTTCTCCCGCAATGTTTCTTCTTGTTCATTGATATCCCCACGGATGTCGCGCAAAGTTTCTAGGTAATGAAAAAATATACATGAACTGTTGTGGTAATAGAACAACACCCCTTTCCCAACCAGTGTTTCTTGTATATCGCTTGACCCCACCCCTGTAATGATTCAGATAATCGTTTTCTTGATGACTCCCGCCTAACGTTGTAAACATTACAATTGCATTTGTTTCCTTGCAAGCTATTTGCTCCTGCTTCCACTTGTATTTTGTGTATATACACGTATCTCTTGGATGAGATAACAATATACGCTTATCTGACTCACTGATGTGGATATGTTACTGCCCTCGAGAAGTTTGTGTGTGAATATCGGTACTTCAATGTTTTTAGACGAAGTGGACCGTGTTATGTGTCTATTGTTTTAAAATTATGTTTTCGTGACTGGGAGACACGTCAAGAGTCCATAAATTCCCAGAGGAAGAAGAAGAAGTAATAGAACATTATATCAACAAACATATGAAAATTCTATACGCGCACTTTTTCTTGAGCCCAATTTTTACGGGGTGTGGAGCAAGGAGGGAGTGCTGCCAGTTCCGGTTATACTGCCAACTGGATGGAAATGAAATCTGAATTGAATCGATCATATGATCGATTGATATGAATTTTCTAAACATTTATTATCTTACGTGAACAATTGTGTCACACATACATTATTTAACATTATATAACATTTCTCCATGCGAATCTTGTTACTAGCATGAATTATATAGTTTGGCTTTGCTGTGTAAACAACAACAGTACTAGTTTGCAAAGTGTACGCCAGATGTCGCACAGCGATGAATAAGCGATTCATAGTTTGTGTTTCAAAGGTTGCCGATATGGATGTCGAAGATAACCGAGGTCTACCGATTCAGCACTAGGGAGCTCCGGGCTCAAGAAAAAGTGCGCGTATAGTACGTCTAACAGAAATTGAATTGTATTTGTTTTTCTGCTGCTTGGTAACTTTTTGAACTTATTGCGAATTATTGAGATAAATTCGTTAACTTTGCGCGTTCTAACTGCGAACGGAGTTGAGGTGAAAGATTCAGAACTGACTTTAATATTGCTGCAATGTACGGCTTTGGTAAATATATTTTCAAGAGGACATATTTGTAGGATTGCTTTGAAAGTCATTTACGTGTGCTTAGAATTCGATTTGAAGGTAATCTGGTTACGATCGGTTGATTTATTCATTTACAAATGACATAAATTACGAACATATTATGCGCATTACCGTGCGTTTTTTACCATTCCGAATAGTTAGGCCTACGAATAAATGCCATAAGCCATGCACACCAACAAACACTTCAACACTTAGTCAAGAAAATACGCAATAAAGAAAGGTGACGTTTTTGAACTAAGAAACAAAGATAAGTGCAAAACTATGATTAATACAATTGAAGAGAGTAATCTAATCTACGACCAATCCGAAGAGAGTATAGGTTGAAAAAAAAACAGAGTCAAGAAAATACGTAGTAAAGAAAGGTGACGTTTTAGAATGAAGAAACGAAGACGAATCTAAAACTATGGCATATGCGATTAAAGCAAGTAATACACACCTGAAAGCAATCACTCAATACTCATTCCAGGCAATAAAGTTCAATGTTGAATCATAGAGTAAAATCCGCCACCTGAAAGCAATCACATGATACTCATTTATGGAACTGGGATTAAAAAACGCAGAGAAATGCAAAATTATAGTTCATACGATTGATGCAAGTAAAGTAATTCAATCTATGACTAATACGAAGTCTGTATAGGTTACAACCTGGGGCCGCCAATGGCTTCGGGCGGAGGATGGTGATAGCCTTCAGTGGAAATGTCACTGGAACCCATTTGTTGGAGGGCAGCAAATTCAACAGAACTGGCTTGAGGCCGAAGAGGACTTCAGTGCCGGAAGGGTTCAAGACCAGATAGTCACATGCGAAGCTGGAGCATCAGTACGAGTCTGGTACTGTGATCCTGTTAATCTAATAAATTGTAATATAAATACAGATAGGAAATAATAAAGAAACCACATGTTCAGTTACTGATTATTTAAATGACTAATTGCGGTTTGACACACATTTACAATATTTGTAATACCTGGGCTATTCTCACTGTCATATACTACGGTATTACTGTGTAACAATTAATATGAAGGCACATGTAGGTTACAAATGCAGCGTAGAATAGTGGTTTATTGTCACAATACATTTACAGTACGTGGGTCAATGCCGTAAACAGGTGACTTCAAAATACGTCATAACTATCATGAGAGCATAGCGAGAATAGGCTAGACAACACAGTAATGTACACCTACCGTGCCTTGCTTAACTCGTTCAGGAGACATGAAAGTTTTATTCTCAAACAACTGCTGGTGGAAAGTGGCCGCGCGTGTTAACGCGCTACGTCTATGGAGCCATCTCTGCGTTCAGGAGACGCATGGGTAATGCAAGCTTACGGAAAGCATTCTTTCTGATTATATTAGACATGTTTGCGAAATTAATAACTGGTTCGATAGAAGGCAGTTCGCGTTAGGAAAGGTTATTCCACTAAAGCTCAACTTGTAGGATTCCAGCAAAATACCGGTATAGCAGATATCTTGGATTCAGGAGGTCAAATGGACTGTATCGCGATTGACCTGTCTAAGGCATTTGATAGAGTGGATTATGGGAGAGTACTGGCAAAAATGAGTGCAACTGGTCTAGACAAAAGAGTGACTGAATGGGCAGCTATATTTAGATACACAGATAGGTCTTATGGCGACGATGGGGCAGGGAAGGGCTAGGAGTGGGAAGGGAGCGGCCGCGGCCTTAATTAAGGTACAGCCCCAGCATTTGCCTGGTGTGAAAATGGGAAACCACGGAAAACCATCTTCAGGGCTGCCGACAGTGGGGTTCGAACCCACGACCTCCCGAATACTGGATACTGGCCGCAATTAAGCGACTGCAGCTATCGAGCTCGGTAATTAAAAGTGTGTGTGACCGAGCTCGATAGCTGCAGTCGCTTAATTGCGGCCAGTATCCAGTATTCGGGAGATAGTAGGTTCGAACCCCACTATCGGCAGCCCTGAAAATGGTTTTCCGTGGTTTCCCATTTTCACACCAGGCAAATGCTGGGGCTGTACCTTAATTAAGGCCACGGCCGCTTCCTTCCCACTCCTAGCCATTTCCTGTCCTATCGTCGCCGTAAGACCTATCTGTGTCGGTGCGACGTAAAGCAACTAGCAAAAAAAAAAAAAAAAAAAAAAAAATTAAAAGTGTACTTCATCAAGGCAGTATTAATGGACCTTTATGTTTTCTTATATATATATACACACACACTCGTATATAAGGGCATGGCCCACCAAGTGACCGCTGCTCAGCCCGAAGGCCTGCAGATTACGAGGTGTCGTGTGGTCAGCACGTCGGATCCCCTCGGCCGTTATTTTTGGTTTTCTAGATTGGGGCCGCCATCTCACCGTCAGATAGCTCCTCAATTGTAATCATGTAGGCTGAGTGGACCTCGAACCAGCCCTCAGATGCAGGTAAAAGTCCCTGACCTGGCCGGGAATCGAACCCGGGGCGTCCGGGTAAGAGGCAGACACGCTACCCCTACACCGTGGGGCCGGCATACACACACACACACACACACACACACACACACACACACACACACACACACACACATATATATATATACATAACTGATGTGAGTGAAGAAGTATAATCAGAGATAAGGCTTTTTGCAGATGATGTTATTCTGTATAGAGTAATACATAACTACATAAGTTATAAGATTGTGAGCAACTGCAACATGACCTCGATTATGTCACGTTGTGAGTTTCACAAATAGGAACAACCCTCTCACTTTTAATTACTGCGTTGATGGGGTGAAAGTTCCTTTTGGGGATCATTGTAAGTACCTATGTATTAATATAAGGAAAGATCTTCATTGGGATAATCACATAAATGGGAGTGTAAATAAAGGGTACAAATCTCTGCACTTGGTTATGAGGGTGTTTAGGGGTTGTAGTAAGGATGTAAAGGAGAGGGCATATAAGTCTCTGGTAAGACCCCAAATAGAGTATGGTTCCAGTGTACGGGACCCTCACCAGGATTACTTGATTCAAGAACTGGAAAAAATCCAAAGAAAAGCAGCTCGATTTGTTCTGAGTGATTTCCGAAAATAGAGTAGCGTTACAAAAATGTTGCAAAGTTTGAGCTGAGAAGACCTGGGAAAAAGAAGACGAGCTGCTCGACTAAATGGTAAGTTCCGAGCTGTCAGTGGAGAGATGGCGTGGAATGACATAAGTAGACGAATAAGTGTGATTGGTGTCTTTAAAAATAGGAAATATCACAATATGAAGATAAAGTTGGCATTCAAGAGAACGAATTGGGGCAAATATTCGTTTATAGGAAGGGGAGTTAGGATTAGAATAACTTACCAAGGGAGGTGTTCAATAAGTTTCCAATTTCTTTGAAATCATTCCAGAAAAGACTAGGAAAACAACAGATAGGGAATCTGCCACCTGGGCACTACCCTAAATGCAGACCAGTATTGATTGATTGATTGATTGATTGATTGATTGATTGATTGATTGATTGATTGATTGATTGATTGATTGATTGATTGATTGATTGATTGATTGATTGATTGATTGATTGATTGATTGATTGATTGATTGATTGATTGATTGATTGAACCTCCACTGTGGGCTGTCCTGTAAATGGGTTGCTGTGGTTTCCCATTTTCACTTCCAGGTAAATACCGGGGCAGTTCCAGTTCATAGGCTACAGCCGATTCAGATTCTTCCTCCTTATCCAATGTCATTTACCATCATTCGTTTCATGCTCATTAGCTCCTCAAGTGAAGGTGGAATCAGGTGGCCGTAAAAACATCCCCGGCCAGGTATCAGGAAATCTGCTGGTTGTTAATGTTTTTGTATTGTATCAGCAATCCATACCTGTTTCTGGTGAGTAGTGTCCAGACTGTGCTGTGTCTCCTGATATCCGCTAGTCCCTGTGATGATTGGTATGAAAGTTTCCATCAAAGGGTTAGCTGGTGTATGCATTTCGGTGGGCTAGGCAGACTGACTGCAACTTCTGACCCAATGAGGACCCTGGTGATCTGTATAAGGTATGAGGGGTACCGATACCGGTGCGCTCCTGGCGCTCCTCTGTCGGTATATTTATGTGTTGCTTTCTTAAAAAAGATATTTCAATATAATGCGTTTTTATAGCATGATTTTTAACTCAGTATGATGTAAAGTTTTGTGTTATTTAATCTTATGCGAAATGTGCCCAGGGAGTAACATGTGCATTCAGTGTTATGGCTGACACAATGATTTTAGTGTGTGCGATGTGGTAGTACTGCAGGATATTTCCTGTGGTAGCTGACCACGCCTGATGTTGCGTGGGAGTTGCAACGGCTACATCGCGAAAAACAGCGCCGCTTATTTAATAAATTTAAAAATAAGTATGACGGATGTTGTGTAAAAAGCATCGTTTATAGGCAGCATACAGCATGTGCACCGCCTCGTCTCCGAGAACCAGTGCTTCATCTTATTAGCCAGTTGGCCGCTGTTAGCGGTGAGAGAAGGTTGTCTGCTCTGCATTCTCCTGCTAGTCGCTCATGTCACAACAGTGTACTTGTTAAGAAAAATACGAGTTTGTTTCGAGTTCTACTTGTGTGAATTCGTTTAATTGTTGTTGTTTTTTTCAGTGAAACAGTGAAAAGGTAAGTAATATCATGGCAACAAAATTTGTAAGGAGGAATACTCTGAAATGCATATTCGAACGTGAGAATAAGCCTTCGGCGTGGGATGTACATAACTGAATCCAGTCACTGCTGAAACTCTCATCAGATCAAATCGACATGATCCAGCTGGACAATCTGGAAACCGCAGCATATATTAAGGTAATTTCAACAGTGATTTACGAACGTTTGATATGTCACTATTCAGAGATTCAGAAAATAATGTTAAGTGGTGGTCGTATAGGAAAAGTTACTGTGATGCCAGCTGACAGGGTACAAAAGAATGTTCGAATACTTAATGTTCCTCCAGGAAGTGCCTATAGAGAGTCAATTTCATTAGCGTTAAGTAAATACGGGAAAGTGGTAGAACACAGGAAAGAGGAGTGGTCACAGCAATACCCCTTCAAAGTACGCAACGGTATACGTGCTATTAGAATGGGTTTAAAAGATCCAATACCTTCCTTCTTATATATTGAAGGGTTTCGTGCACAGGTTATTTATAACGGCCAAACTAAAACATGCCTTGCTTGTAATTCGCCCAGTCACTTGAAACCAGGCTGTCCGCTTCGCCAGAATCGCTTGGCAGAGAGAAGGAATATAAACAATGCCACACTCACACCTGTTAACTCCTCCGTCAGTGAAATAGATCCCACTATACCAGTTTCACCTTCGCTAAACGAGCCACACAACAACGCCAGTAAACAAGCCCCGTGGGCAGATATACACAATGAGGAAAACACAGCACACAACCCGGCTATTGATAGGAATTAATTTCCTTCGGTCACGGAGAGTCAGAATAAACGTATGCAGACTGAGTTGGAACATAGCATTTCCAAATCCCTACCTCCTGAAATCCATGAACAACAGTGGCATATGCTGGTATCAAGACGTGGGCTACCACTAGACTTAGGCTACCCCTTTTCGATAGTTGGTTTAGGGAACATCAAGCCTTAAGCATTTTGAGCTGCATCCAACAGCCAACGGAGCTGCCCGCTGTATTGTCAAGGCTGCTTCACAAGCAACTGTCCTCGCCTCTGCCACCGCCAATACTCAACACCTGATCAATCGAGTTGGTAGCCTAAGGTTTAGCAAATTGAAGTCCAGCTTTGAGGCTAAATGGATAGAATGCTTGCCTTTGGTCCGACGGCCCCGGTTCAATTTTCAGAATCAACTCCCTCATACTGTTAATTCCCCTGGCTTGGGAACTGGGTGTTTATGACGTCTTCGCCATTCATTTTATCATTATTAGGTCACCACCAAACCTATGTAGATGCCATGCACCATTATTATTATTATTATTATTATTATTATTATTATTATTATTATTATTATATTATTATTATTAACATCATCATCATAATCATTAAATAACAATGTTGAATTTTACATCGGTCGTACCCATCGTTCAATGGTTAATTATCTTCCTCGGAAGATCAGTGGTGTTGTCCGACCCATGATCACGGGTTCGATTCCAACCAACAAAAGAGAACACTAAACCTGAAAGATTGCGTTTCATTTTAGCAGATCTATCAATAAAAAGAAAACTATATTACTCCTATAACGGCAGCCCTGCAGTGTCTTCCTACAAGGATGTAGAAGTAAACGGGAGTGAAATACCAGCACTCCGTTATCTATATATTTAAGACAGAAGGATGAGGTGAGGAAGTATATACGATGAGTAACGCATGGTGATAGTTAGCAGTGGCGATCTGACGGACCGAAGCCTAGCACAGCTATCCTCCGCCGGTCCCCGCACCTGTAGGCAGACAGCAGCAAGCCGCGTGAGGCGAATAAATGGGAAGGACCGAGAGTCTGGGCTGCAATATCAGTCTCCGAAGCCTTGTTCTCAGAAATACGTGCGACGTGTTTTCTCATTGCTTTCAAGGTTTGCAAATGGAACAATGTGTCAGATGCTTACAATATAATGTGCTTTAGATATCCGTCGCTCGCATTTGAGGTTTGGGCTTCACTGATAGCCTTGGTTGCCTTCAGTATACGCCACTGATGAACAAATTAATGAAACTAAAGACGTGCCTTCCATATCCTTAGCCACAGTTCAGTCTGCCTTGAGCAACCGAGGAGTGAAGTCGCGTGGTGCAGTGCGTGCCGTCGACATGGTAGGTATTGAGCAGTGCCGGGCCGCGATTGGGAAATGGCAGGTGAAACAGAGGAAGGAGGCCAAGAATGGGCTGGTGAGAAGAAAATAAGTTAAAATGGGTGAAGCGGTGCTGGTAGCGACAGTGATAGTTGTGTTGCTGGTGATTCGGGGTGGAAATAAACCCAGGCCCAAATGCCAGCTTCAGCATGGAGGACTTGGCAGCACTTAAGGTGGTAGTGAGAGAAGTATTACAAGAAAATTGTCAATGGGATAAGGCACAAGAAATAAAGGACATGATGGAAGAGCATAGAAAGGAGATAGGGAACATGAAGAATGGTTAGAAACGAAGACGGAGGAACCGAACAGGAGAGTGGGCAACAATGAGAAGGAAATAGAGTTATTAACAGGGTGATACATCTAGAAGAGGAGGTGTTGATGCTGAAGAGAAAAGCAGAGGGGTATAGGCAGGAGAGAATGAAGAAAGCCGTATTTATATATGGTGTGGAAGAAGGTGAGAGGGAAGGCAAGATTGAACTAATTCACAAGGTGGTAGAGGTCATACGAGATAGGATGTAGATAAACTTCATTGAAGTGGACATAGACGATGTGGAGAGAGTGGGAAAACTAAAGGGCGGAGGCCTATTAGGGTAAAATTTTTCTCTACCCTAATGGCAGAAATTGTGATAAGAAACGGTAACAATTTACAAGGCCGGAAAGTAGGAGTGAAAAGAGACTTGGGAAGAGACGGCAGTGAAATTATGAAGATATTGAACAGACACCTTTGGAGAGCGAGACAACAGGGTCTTAAGGCCCGAATAAGAGGTCAGAGGCTAGTTGTGACGAATGGAAGATGGGTAAGAGAGTACTCAGTGGCGAAGCTGAAAGAAATGGACGAAAGCGTGAGTGCCGAGGGGGCAGAGATGGCAGTGCAAGATAGAAGGAAGGAAGAAGGAACAATGAGGAGTGGAGCGGAGGGAGGAGAGGAAATCAACCCAGGTGGAACTGGACAGTGTTGTGTGGATACAGATCAGAGCAGTGAAGGGGTGAGTGAGGGTGAACAGCAAGAAACGGCAGGAGCTGAGTACAGTGTTTTAGTGAACAAGAAAGGACATGGGAAGAGTGATCGACAGGAAGTGAATGCAGTTATGAGCAAAGTAAGAAGTAGGAGTTTGAAAGACTTATCGGGTAAAGTAACTAAGGGGATGGAGGATACGGAGGGCATGGAAAGGCAAAGGTTGTTAAAAAAGGAGGAATGGAGATAAGGGATGAGGGGACGAGAACTACAAGGAGTAAGAATAGGGGAGGAAATTTAGAAGGGAGGGAGGGAAACTTATAACTATATTGGAAAATAGGATGTGTGAAAATTGAGGGACTAATAAGCAAACTAGGAAATAAGAAGGTTCGGGAAGTAGTAGAAAGTTTCAACGTTGTGGCACTCTTGGAGACGTGGCTGGATACAGGGAAAGAGATTACATGGAAGGGGTTTGTGATTAAATATAAATATAGAAGGAAGGAGAGGACTAAGGGACGAGCCCCAGGAGGAATCGTAGTATTAATTAGGGAAGAAATTAGTGAACTTGTGGAGGACATCGTGACAGATATGGAAGAAACCATATGGGTGAGATTTAATATGGGATGGGTAGAGGGAAGGATGAAGAAAATAAATATAGCGTTTGTTTATTGTCACCCTAGTAGTTCAGCATATGCTAATAAGTATCTTTTTGAAGAGCTATTGGTGGATATTAGTATGATAAGAGAGAGGTTTGCAGAGGAAAAGGATATGTTGCTATTCGGAGATTGGAACGCGAGAATAGGGGAACAGAGCCCAGTATATAGTAGGGAAGATGGGAAGTATTTGTTGAAAAGTAGAAGAAGTGAGGATAAAATTGTAAACAACTATGGATAGAAGCTCCTAGAGATGTACGCGGCGGGAAATGTGTATATTCTGAATGGATGGAAGGAGGGTGACAGTACGGGAAAATTGACCTATGTTACAGATAAGGGTGGTAGTGTGATAGATATGGTTTTAAGCTCGGAGGGAGTGTTGGAGGATATTGCAAGGATGGAAATAAGAGACTGGATTGAATTTCACCATTTTCCAGTATGGGTTATGTTAAAAAGAGTGGGGGAGAATTACTGTATATAAGGAAGGAAATTAAGATGAAGGATGAACAAGGGAGTGGATATAAGTAGTACAAATGGTCGGAGAAAGTGGAAAGGGACTGGGATAGGATAGCAAAAGAGGAATTACAAATTCAGAAATATGAATGGGAAGGAGCGTTAGAGGAGAATAATATTGATAAGGCCTTGGAATTACTGCAACATCCAATAAAGATGATAGCACAGGAGGTAAAAGGTAGAAGGAGGAAAAAAGAGGGTGAAGAATGGTTTAATTGGGAGTGTGAAGGTATGCGGAAGAGGGTTCTGGGGGCGTTAGGGGAGTATAGAAAAAAAGGTCGGAGTGCAGAAAGGGAGATCTTCTGTAAGTTGAGGAAAGAGTTTAAAAAGAAAATTTGTGAGGTAAAGAAGGCGTGGTTAGAGGAACAAACTGAAGCCATAAATAAAGAATGTAAGACTAACAACATGGAAAAGTTTGGGAAAGGATTAACAGAATAATAAAAGGTGGAAGGAGTCTAGAGGTAAAGAGAATTGAAGAGGTACAGTGGGTGAGCTACTTTGGTGAATTACTCGGGGGTAAGGAGGAGGAATGTTGGAGGAAGACGGGGGGAAGAAGTAATTTGGAGGAATAGAAAAGTGGGAAATTATGATCTGGACAAGGAAATTACGAGGGAAGAAACCTTAAGTGTGATAAGAAGAATCAGGGGCACGTCGGCAGGGGGTTGTAATGGGATCAATAATAAGTTTTGGAAAGAAAGTAGCAAAAATGAGACAATAATAGAGGGCATAGTGAAACTATTTAATAAGATTTTTGATCAGGGGAAGTGCCCGAATGAATGGGAAACAGGAATTGTATGTCCAATATATAAGGGAAAGGGTAGTATAAACAGTTTGAATAATTATAGAGGAATATCTCTGTTAGATTCCTTAAGTAAAATTTACACAGGGGTGTTGGCGAACAGGTTGAGTGAATGGGCAGAAAAAATGAAGTATTGTCTGATTTCCAAGGAGGATTTAGAAGAAAGAAAAGAACTGTGGATAATATAATGATAATGATGACAGTTCTGGAAAAGTATAGGAGCCTGTCAAGAAGGAAGGTGTATTTGGCGGCAATCGACTTTGAAAAGGCGTTCGATAAGGTGGATAGAGAAGCTCTATTAGAGAGACTGGGAAGGTTGGGGGTTTCTGGAAAGATGATAAGGGCAGTAGAGGGGATATAATATAGGGTAGTCAGGTTCTGTGTAAAACTGGGAGATGATAGGTTGAGCAGACCATTAGAGTCCAATGTGGGTTTAAAGCAGGGGTGTAAATTATCGCCAATTTTGTTTATTTTATTTATTAACGATATCTTGGAGGGGCATGGGGCAAGCAATTGGGCAGTGCCGGTAATTAATGGGGTGGAGGTCCCAGGATTGATTTTTGCTGATGATGTGATTTTGATGACTCTAAACCCAGGAGGGATGCATAAGGCTTTAAATGCAGTGTCGGATTTTGCGAAGAAATGGGCCTTGAAAATTAATGGGAATAAATCTAAAATGCTAATAGCCCAGCCACACAAAGGAAGAAGGGATGACGGGATATCGGTTGTGCAGGGAGAAAGGTTGGAATTGGTAAGCAAGTTAGAATATCTAAGAAACATTATTAATAGTAAAGGCACCTGGAATGATCATATTAAGAGGGCGAGGAGCACAGGGTGGGCCGCCCTAGCCTCAGTCAAAAACTTGCTAGCGAAATATCCGGGTATCAATTACAAAACCCTGAGGTTAGTTGTAAGATCGGTGATTTTCGGGACGGTATTGTATGGCGCCGAAGTATGGGGGTTGGATGACAAAATAGTTGAATTAAGACGAATTATTAGTAATTTCGGTAAGATGGTGATGGGGCTCCCGATGTGCACAGCCAATGCAGGGGTGGAATTAATGTGTGGGGAGGATTTGGAATCTGAGTGTGTGAAAAGAATAGTTAGATATTGGATGAATTTGAAAAGACAGGAAGGAGGGAGGGTATTACAGGCCGCGTACGAACAACAACGGAAGAGTATATATAAGGGATGCTGGCTAGATAAAATTAAGGGATTCTTGGAGATGATAGGCCTGGGGGTACATGTGGGAAGAGGTGTGGACGAAGACAGAAGCTAGAAGGATGAAGGTACTGGCAAAGAGGATTAGAGATTTGGGTAGGCAGAAATTATTTGCTGAAAGTAGATTAAGAAGTTCCCTTAGTGTTTTTAATAAAGTTGAGGAAGTATCGGGGGTAAATATTAGATATGTTGATAGGTTGAGAAGGAGAGGGTTGGTATGGTGGTTGTTGGGACTGCATAAAAATAGGGGGTGGCTAAAAGGTAGAAATAAAGCAGTATGTATACTTTGTGGGGCAGAAAACGATGATTTTCACTTATTAAGCAAGTGTGAAGAAACAAGTAAGATTAGAAATAGTTTACTGAGTGCAAACATCGGAAAATTTTAGGTAAAGGGGATGAGCGGGGTATTATAAGATGGATTATTAAGGAATGGGAAAACGGAGGAGAACTGAACAGGTATTTGTGTGCGGTAAAAAATTCCTGTGTGAAAAAATGGAAGAGGAAGGAGCATAGGACGATAAGTCAGGATGAAGGGAGAAGTGGTTAAGAGTATGAGGATATTCAGTCGATGGAGTTTGTTGGAAAATTTAGAAGCTAGTGAAGTGTGGGTGATGTGGATATAGTGAAGTAGTTTGAATTCGAGCCTGGAGGCTAAGTAAGACCAAGTGATAACAAAGGTCGTTGAGGTGGCGAGGTAGTTGAGTGAATGAATGTTATGATATCTTGGAAATGTAGATGCCTTAACGATTGCGATACTGAGAATTGTACGCAATTGTTGTCATTTGGTTTACTTGAATCCAAAGGAATTAGGTCATGGAACAAAGAATGCGGAGTAAGCAGTAGTGATTACAAGGGAGTGAGCCGAAACTGTTGTAAAGTACAGTCAACGGTTCTTGCAGCATAATCTGTTGTGAAGGTCATGTGGAGTGTACAGTCATGTGGTGAATGCAAGGTCAGGGTAGGGACAGATTAGTTGTTTTGAGGTAGATTTTTGTTTATTATTATTATTATTATTATTATTATTATTATTATTATTATTATTATTATTATTATTATTATTATTATTATTATTATTAGTACTTGGTTGTAAACATTAGGGCATGTGCTTTTTTCTCACTATTCACGCATGGTGGGAGCTGGTAAGGAATGATGGGCAAGGGAGAGTAGGACATACCCGTAAGAAGACGGGGTGCGACCGGCCCACTCCATATAAGTAAAAGAAGAGAGAAATGTGAGAGCCGGGATATGGGAGGAGAGCGGCTTCAGTTGCACGTAGCAGGCCGCAATGGAATGGTGAGAGAAACGCATTGTCATCTGGTAGGATTGTTTGGGTCTTCCTTAGGGCCCCACAGATAGGGCCGGTAGTGTCATCATCGGGAGGGTGGCCTTCTTCTCACCAATGGTGATGACACAGCCGGACAGTAGCAGGAGTCACCGATATTATTTCTTGCTTTATTTTATTATCCTTTATTTTGTGTCTTAATATTAAGTGGAGACGATGGGCGTTGCATGAGGGACCGAGGATGACTGCCGTGGTGATTCTACCATGGGAGGGTCACGTTTCCGGAGTATCCAATGAACCTCATGGCATGCCCGGGGAATCCGGTATTTCTTTTCTTTTCTTTTCTTTTCTTTTCTTTTCTTTTCTTTTCTTTTCTTTTCTTTTGATGTGAGTTGTTCATGTGAACATGTATCGGGGCAAATTCGCCTGTTATGTTCAATATATATCTATCTATCTATCTATCTATCTATCTATCTATCTATCTATCTATCTATCTATCTATCTATCTAAGCCACAGTTAACTCCACGCCTGCCCATGAGTCCGTGAATTACCTGATAGATACTCCAAGGACCTCTTTAATCCTGGATCTTAGCCAGACCCCGAACAACGCATCTCTCCCCTCTAGGATGGAAACCGAAATTATGGCCAGTGCAGATACGCCCGATCGGGACTGAATAGATACCGAAATGGCAGAGGAAGGTGTGGAAACTGAAGAGTGTATTGGAGGAGAAAAACAAAGTAAGATGTCTTCACCTCGAATGAGAAACATAAATAAAACACACAGTACGTCATCCACGGCGGACAAAAGCTTGAAGGACAGTCAACCATCACACACTTCCTTAAGCTATAGGGACCCACGTCTACATACAAGAAAGAAGAGTGCCGAGCGGAAAGGGTATAATTCTAAATCGTTTGTATCTAACTGACTCTGCACCAACCACTACCTCTCGTATCTATAAATAACCGTATACGCAAACATGAATACAGCTTCTTGGCATTTTGCGTTCCCTCTCTGTCTTGTTATGGTGAGTCTTCTTACAACTTACGCCACCCTTAATATTAATGGAGCAAGGAGTGTTACAACTCAAGCGCTGCTTAATCGGTTCGTGAAGGAATATGATATTGATATCTTATTCCTCCAGGAAGTTAATGAGGCAAACTTCCATATCTTATATAACTATGACTATATAACGAACGTGGTTAATAACTTCCGAGGAACTGCAATAGTATACAGGAAAGGAATTCAGCTCACTGATGTCATCATGGATCCCACGGGAAGGTTTCTGTCTGCCACCTACACTACAAGACAAGATTGATAAACGTCTATAGCCCATCCGGGTCACAGTACAAACAGGACCGAAACCTATTATTTACGAATGAAACAGTGCCCCATTTAGTGACACCTGGTCCAATAATTCTAGTAGGTGATTTCAACTGCACTCTTCACCCACGAGACCAAACAGGTATTTATTTATTTATTTATTTATTTATTTATTTATTTATTTATTTATTTATTTATTTATTTATTTATTTATTTATTTATTTATTGTACACTACAGGACTTAGTGTCCCAATTACAGTGGCAACTACGTCAGATAAGTTAAGTTACAATTAACGTGGTGATACTTATGTCTAAACTATATTCACAATTTTATCTAATCTCCTCTAATATTGATATAAAACTATATTCTAAACTATACTGAACTAAACTAAACTAAACTATATTCTACATTCTACTAAATTCTACTATATTCTACAATTTTATCGAATCTCCTATAATATTGATATATTGATATAAAATATTAAACTATTTTTCTTAAAACTAAAGAAACTTATGTTAATATGATGGAACAACACACGACAAAGTAAAATGACAAAATAAATTAAGCAATACACGTACAAACACAATATTATAGGACTTCACCTTACAATTTCCCTTATTTTTGGGACTTCATACAATTGCGCGATGAAGTTCAATTATAAATACACGCAATGGCAGACTGAAGTCAAGGCCATTATTTTTCTGAATGATACTGTTGAAGATACTACAGATCCTGTTTACCGGCGAGTTATCATGGGCACACGTCCTGGTTTTATCATTTAAAATGTTATGTTATTTCTGGAATTGAAGCGAGGTACATGGAGATTTAGGAGATACATTAATTCAGGATTATCAATAGCATAGTTTACAACTTTAAAAAGAAATTTTACTGCATCCTTCCGTCTGCGAATTTCTAAACTCTCCACTCCGAAATTTAAAAGGATATCACTATAGGGTACCATACGGGGATAGCAGCCAGTTTTTTAATATTGTAAGTATTTTAAAAATCTTTTTTGTAATTTTTCAATCTGATAGACATCTGATAGACTTTTAACTTTTGTCCAGGCCTTCAGACACTAATACAGTCTATGCGTCTCAAGGATGTGTGGCAGCAGCAGCTACACGAATTTACATATTGCCGTGGGGAGTCGAAATCCAGGATAGATAGGATGTACGTATCCACGGCACAAGCACAGCTCCTCGATAGCTGTAAGGTGATTCCAGTCGCCTTTAGCGATCACCATAACGTTCTAGTTATGATGAAGACAACAAGGAGTGACAGATGCATCATGGGGAAAGGAATATGGAAGATGAATAGGTCTGTTTTCAATAATACTGAGGACGTCCAATGTTTCATGGAGTGTTATCACCAATTCAAATTAGCGCAAAATCGCTATAGTAGTGTGATGGACTGGTGGGCATTTAAACTTAAACCTGCCATTAGAGCTCTCGGACGGACAATAGCGTATGAGCACAACCAGGATACAAGTAGGAAAATTTAATTCTATGACAGAGTTATGTTTGATCTGCATCACAAGGAACAGCAAGGTCAAAATGTCTCTTCTGCATTAAATTCTATTAAGAGAATTATTTTAGGTATTAAGGAAAGCAGCCTAGAACAACTACATCAGCACGTAAAAGGCACTTCCCTCATAGAAAGAGAGAAAATCTCTCTCTACCACATTGCCAAGATTAGACGATCAGACAATAAGCAATTTATTAATCGATGGGATAATGGTAAAGGGACAATGTTCACTACAAAGGAACAGCTCATTGCAGAAAGTGAGAGATATATCCGTGAAATGTTTGCAGAAGACAGCATCTCAGAGTTCGATATTGACAAACATCTTCATCATCTCCAGAGTCATGTAGAAGGAGATGATATCGCACATCTTACTAATCATATTTCCGAAGAATAAGAAGAAGAAGAAGTGAAGCGCGAGTTAGACCATACTGCACCAAATAAGACGCCAGGCTATGATGGGATTCCGTATGAATGGTATAAGAAATTTTGGAACATTATCGGTAAAGACCTGACACAAGTTATTAATTATGCCTTCAGTCACAGCATAAGTGATACATTTGCAGAGGGAATTGTCATCCTAATTCCCAAACTCTCCAGTTGCACGTATATCAGTGACTATAGACCCATTACAATATTAAACACCGACTATAAATTACTGGCCAAGATTTTAGCGAACAGAATCAGAACTATCCTCCCTGCATTAATTACTAATGGACAGGTTTGCGCTATACCTGGAAAAACATATTACATAATCTACTGGCAATTCGTGATGTCATCATATATCATTCATCGTGCTACAATGCTTCAGGAGCTCTGGCTAGCATAGACCTCAGCAAAGCATTCGATAGGATAGCACACTCTTATCTTTGGAAAGTTTAGAAAAGTTTCTATTTCCAAACAGTATCATAGAAACAATACAGCGCATATACCACAAGGCATCCTTACGAGTTATGATAAATGGATTTCTCTCAGCAACATTTTCAATAAACAAATCAATTAGACAAGGATGCTTATTATCAATGGCTCTTTTTGTTTTAGCAATAGAATCCCTGATTCAAAGTTTGAAAAATTCTTTAACCGGACTAACTATTTACAACGAATGCTTCACAGTACGCGCATACGCGGATGACATTACTCTACTCTTGACCAGTGACAAAGATGCTAATAATGCGCAAGAGACTCTCGAGGCCTTCTGTAAGGTGTCTGGGACACAAGTGAATTATAGCAAATCCTCATTATTGCTGTTAGGTTCAAATGAAAATCGACAAATATTTGCCAGCTGCCGGATTCCAATTGTTAACCACTGCAATATATTGCGCATTACCTTCAGTAACGATATTTCAGAGACGATAGAGACTAATTGGACTTCTGCTCTAAACACCCTACGGTTTCAGCTAAAAGAGGAACTTTCAAGGCGACTCACCATTTTCCAAAACGTTTGGCATATAAATATCTTTGCGCTGTCGAAGCTCTGGTACCTTGCCCAAATTCTTCCCGCCTCACATGTCATTTGCCAACGTGTTGAAATGGCAATTGGATTTTATCTATGGAAAACATACAGATACAGAATAAGAAGAGATCAACATCTTACTGAACAGGATGGTGGCATGCGCCTAATTGCAGTCGAAAAGAAATGCACACCACTCTTTCTGTCACATATCATTAAAGCATTGTACGCAAGAGGAGATCTATTTGATAGTGAAGTGCTAAAATTGTGTGTAACAACAAACCTGCAACAACAAGATCCCTTTAGAAGCTGCTTCCGGAACGCTCTCTCCATTCTACAACTTACAGAAACAGAAATTACAGCTGGAAAGTTTGATAAAGCTAAGATACAACTTCAGACTGAAGCAATATAAATGTATTCCACTAGTACAACAGAAATACCCACATCGTGACTGGAAGCAGATCTGGAAAAATATTTGGAACAAATGGATCCCGATTGAATGGAGGGTATCGCTCTACATATATACAAATGAAATCATCCCGACAGGTGAGAAATTGAAACGGCATGGACGTATCTGATGACAAATATCTGGTATGTCATCAGACGGACAGTCCCGTGCATCGAGTTACCACATGCGGCAATGCGGCACTAGTTTGGAGATGGACACTAAACGCTATCTACAGGATATCAGGGACAACAACAACCGGTGACAGAGTGAGAGAGATACTGAATCTGGAACTAAATCACGCACAGAACGAGAGTGGAAACGCTTCCATATGGATAACAGCCGGGCCCATTCACTATAATATCAAGGCGTACTCTCAGCATACAAGTGTGACTTTACCTGGATTTCTAGATCATCTCAGGAAGGAACGATGGAAGATGGTCAGACAGAAGTGTCTTCAAGAAGCTTTCTGAACACATCTTTTTAAATTCTGAGTGCCTTCCTGTTATGTCCATTGTGTAATATCTGCCAATTTTATGTTAAATGCAGAGTGTTTTGTGTTGGTATAACTGTGTACTGTTCAAGGACTTGGATAATAAATGACAGGAATAATTAAGTTTGCTCCTAGTGTGCAAAAGGAAAAAGTGTTTGGTTGGTTTGTTTATTTTTTTAATTATTCTGCTATGAACGACTTGATGTTCTCTGTGTTAAATTTTAAATTGTTTAGATGCAACATATCAACGTGCTGTTTGCCGAATTATCCTACATTTGTTCTAATATTTTTGTTTTAAAACAACAAGAAGTTTGTGTAACTCGTTTAGTATGTAAAAAAAAGCTGTTTTTCAAAGCGTAAGAAGGCAGGTGCAGAGGAAGTGAGGACATAACTTGGCGGGTCTTGGTTTGCTTGATGGGGAGTAGGGCGGGGTTCTGATTGGGTTCGTCAGGGTCTCAGCTACTCGGTCCACCGAGGAGGCCCTGAATTTTATTGGAGTTGATGTTGGAGTAAGCTGAGGATGAGAAGTGGGAGGTTATTGTTGGGCGTGGGGTGGGGGTGGTGAGAAGAGGCTGGGGTAAGTTGGGTTGAATGTACGTTGCTGTCTGTGGTTTACATAGTGTGTTATTGTGCAGTTTTTGTTTCTGTTTAATTGCCTTCTTGAAATACGGGCAGCCAGGAAAAGACGCTGCGTGATTGCCGTGGCACCTTGCATTTGGAGTGGTGGTGAGGCCACCACACCTATTGCAGCGGGTATCATTTTTGCACCTGGCGGCATGGTGATTTACTTTCAGTCAATTGTAGCTGAGTATCGTTAGTGAGGGGCGAGGGTGAAATTTTAGTTTGAAATGTGGTGCTGGAAGAGGAGGCTGATTTGAGTTTCGGGTCTGTTTTGGTTGATTTTGCTGTGTGTGAGGGTTTTCTTTGTTTGAGGGAAAGGAACGGAAAACTAAATCACTCATTTTACCGTAACACATCTTCAGTGACACCTAAGCAATTTATGACAGCTGATGTTGGATCTGTTGAGGTTCCAACCAGCTTTGGGCTGAGGACGTATAATATAGACACTTCATACAGCGAGAGTATGTATCTTAATTCATTGTGTTACAGCTATAGGCATATGCCTACGTAACTATGGCATACAGATACTGAGATAGAAAAGTTAATATATGTAGATAGTTGTCTGCGTGATGCTCTTTGATGTGTATGAGTCACCGTATGTAAAATATTCCTCTGGATTTTAAAAGCAGAATCTCATCCTATAGTATCATCCCAGGTAGCTACGTCATATGCCATGATTACATGAAAAGACCTGTGATATAGGTATTGAAATAGGCTACTACCATGAAACACTAGAGGTAGCATTGGCGCTGCAGTCGCGTGCGAAGTTGAAGGAGCGCGCTGTTTGGCAAAAGCTGGATTGTTTGGCACTGTCACTACTGGAGCTTCACGATAAATTGAAGTATATACTGTACCCTATAGGGCATAAACAACACTGCAAGGTCGATCTTACCTTCTTACCTGTTATTTGATGATTGCGCCAGCCCAACTGCAGTCGGCAGGAAAGGTCGTTTACAGGGTTCTTGTGAACGAGAGTAGGGAGGTAAAAAAATAATTGTTCTATACGTATGCTTACGAAATGAGGAACACAAACGCACCTACTGACATTTTGAGCAAAAGTTGTGTATTCTTAAATCAACATTTCCTTTCTTTTATATTACAATTGATTGCACTAATAGTGCTAAAATGGATGCCCAAAAGGCTCATATCATAAATCCAAAGATAAACATAAAAAAAGATACACTAGCTGGTTGATTGTCGTGCGGAGAATCGATAAGTGAACCCAAGAAACAAATGTGTCCTTACTCGGAACAGCCTCGCTGTACCTGCACATAAAGTATATGATGCCAGGGTGAGAAATTGTCCTGCAGAAATAAAGTCACAAACAAAAGGTCCGCACACATATTTGGGAAAGTGCACACAACAAATATAGTAAGTTTGAACCTATAACTACAGGCATATCCTATCTAATCTCGCATGAAAATTATACCTTTTTATGGATAAGAACCAAGGTCCATTAAAACAAACGTTATATTACCAACATGTACTGATTAAGCGAGTTTTCTTAGTGCCCAGTTTCTACTTAACGCATCGCCATTTACAACAAAATAAAGAAAGTAAGAGAAAAAGAAAGGATGAATGAAACGAAGCCTCCTTCGCATGCCTATCTCGCCTGCGAGAAGGAATTCCTCCCCACCCCTTCTGTCTATTTAAAAATGGCTGCGAGGCTCCCTGCTGTGCAAGCAGGGGAAACGACCTCCGAGACATGGGGCCGTGAAACACACCCTCGCACAACAAAAATAAAAACATAGCCTAGTTTCAAACATGCGGAGCTCTGCTCTACCTCGACCTTGTCTCGACACATGACGAAGATCGCCACAAATAAATGAGTGAGGAAATCACATACGTGTCTGCACTATCCAAAGTCTGTGCAGACCGCCCTGGGTCTCGATTATACCATCTGGAGTAATACACATTGTTATACACATCCATCTCGCCGTCAGCCCAATGCGACGTGTTCCTATCGACCCTCAAGTCTAGGGTTCAATCCCTTACTTGGCAGAGTATGAGGGGTCGCAAATATACGTGACATAGCCTACGGTGTATTTTCATTACACTCACAGACAATCCAACTCAATATAAACATGAAGTAAACAATTAAATCCAGGCCGCATGCGTGCTCTACATTATGCAGACAGATTCCCTTCCCAACATAAGGGTACTCTATCATAACAACCTATAATTACAAGCAGATATCGACTGATGCCGGGCACTAAGAAACATTGATTTAAGCTCGTACATAAGCTTCCCTACGACTATGTGTACAGTCACACTATCATTTAAACTACCTTAATCCTTGCTTACTATAAACAATAAAATAAAATGTATATGCCTTACCCTAAATTATATAAAGGAAATACCTTAATAAATGGCCTAATGGGCCGTAACCCTTTTCCTTACTATATTTACAAATTAATCACCGTATTTCTGCATAACAACCCCCCAACCCTACACATATATATTAATTGTTGTTCACTTATCTATCATCTTGGAGACCTCTTCCTCACCGTCCGGGTTGACTGTGGATGCTTAAGCAGTCATGGCGGCAGCGTTGTCCCAGATCGATCCCTTAGGTCCCGTCTTCCAGTGTACCATGGTCATGATGTCCTTTTCCGCCTGGGTAGCCCGTTGGTCGTCTTCTTGGGGTCGTGGACGGCAGTTCGTAACACCAGTCTCCTGCACACCTCACCGCTCTTCACTAAAATGAAATGCTCAGTTTATTCACAGCACAGCACCTCCCGATCTATTTACTCCCTTTGACATGGGAATCAATACTGGATATCTGGAATCTCGAAACTGACTCCACTCCACTAATCTAGCCTTCTACCTCTGACCGGAATAATATCAACTATCCTAGCTTATTGTTACGGGTATTTTATTTTTATTTTTGTACCCGTCGCTACTCCTCTCTCATCGCCTCATAATGAAAGTCTACACAGGTAGCACACTTTGCGTCAAATACTAAACACTCGTCGGTCTCACCGCACATGTCTACATATTGTCCTTCACTTAAATTGCTACCGGGAACTTTACAAATCTCGGAGCTATTAAATCAAATTATCGCCACAACACTTATTATTCACAATCTTTGTCTTAAACAAAGGTTTCTGGCGCGAGTATCAGCAGAAACGCGACGTGCACGGACAGCGGTCTTATCATAGACTGAACACCTCCTTCCACCTTTCTCTGCTCTTATAGAATCCAGGAACCCACGCGACTCGCTGGGAAGTCCCGGGAAACAACTTGAGATTGGTATGTGGCCTCGAAACATTTTCTCACGGCAGTCGGCCTCCCACGTAGTTATTTATTCGATTATATATTAATAGACTTTAAGGTATCTATGGCTTCGGAAAATTCTGGTACCGATTTCCATCCTATTACTTTCCTGTAAAACCTTCAAACATAGGAATTACGACTCAATTTCCATAGCGTGGTGAGCCTGTCTGTTCCCGCTGAAAATCTCTGTTAAGATGGCAGGTCTCTCCCCCAGACAAAATCCCATCTCTCTTTCTCTCTTCCTCACATATTCTTTCTTCGTCACACATGACCACGCCTTGCCTCGGGAAATCACCTTCTCGATTCCCGCGCTCTGTATAGCATCACGTCCTCACAAGCGGCGCCCTACTGCACAATTATTACTGCGTTAAATATCCATTCTCACCGCTCAGTATAATGGTACAATACTTCTTTGAAGAAAAATGTCAGTCTCCTGTGCAGCTTATGGCTGCGTAGAGAGGTTCACAAAGGGCCATAGCATATCATTTTATAGGTATTTTCCTTGAAATTCATTTCCGTACGTATAAAATAATACATTGCATGACACTCATTGTCATGTGAATTGGCCTATTTGGGCTAACTTCGCGACTGATTCCCCTGTCGGCGTGAATGAGATTCTTTGGATCTTACCTTGAAGACTGAAAGTAATGTTTTACGAAATATAAGGGATGATATTTTCCTTTCTCTGAATGGCCATGTGCTTGATACCGAGCGAGTGGCTACAGGCTTTAGGTCACGTAGCTGTCAGTTTACATTCAGTACATAGTGGGTTTGAACCCCACTGTCGGCAGCCCTGAAGATGGTTTCCAATTCTCACACCAGGCAAATGCTGGAGCTGTACCTTAATCAAGGCCACAGTCGTTTTCTTCCCACTCCTAGCCCTTTCCTGTCCTATAGTCATCGTAAGACCTATGTGTGTCGGTGCGACGTAAAGCAAATTGGTACAAAAAAGAAAATAAGGAAAGATGTGCATGATAGCCTGGAATTGTGGTCCGCTTTTCACTTTTTGTGTGTATTTATAGTAGGCCTATTAAAAGCTATTGAATATATTTTCTGTATATACAGTTTGTTGCTTTCCCTTAATACAATTCGTGTAGCAGTCCCCATTCATAGCTTACCACATTTTAAAATTTAGAGAATAGATGTGCCACACCGTGTGAACATCTGATTCCTTTACTTTCGTCAATATTATTACTTTAAAAATGTCACATAGGACTATCTGTCTGTCTGTTAGGTCATCAGCCCAGAGGCTGGTTGAATCCTCAAATAGCACCACCAAAGGTTATGCGGTTATAAGGAAACCCCAAAAACCAATGGCAGCACCAAAATGAGGCGTACTAGGCAAGATGAGGAGTGAGGTAGTTTGCCATTGCTTTCCTCACTGGGTCAGAAAGTACTATTGCAGCACGACTGACCCTATGAGCAGCACCTTTCATAACACTCAGATGCACTATTCATGATCCGAATGTCATTACTCAGCACTACCCATACCCCAGTAACTTCCATATTGTCACAGCCATGGATGTTGACTGGGACTTCGGTGGAAGCTACACTTTACTCTGGCCTGTGCCAAGAGATGGATGCAAAAGTACTGTATCCATCAAGAAATGACAGCAGGCAGACATAGGACTAGATACAAGCATAATGTATTATTGACTGAACGAGTTGGCGGTGCGGTTAGGGCCACGCAGCTGTAAGCTTGCTTTCGTGAAACAGTGGGTTCAAACCCCACTGTCGGCAGCCCCGAAGATGGTTTTCCGTGGTTTCCCATTTTCACACCAGGCAAATGCTGGGGCTGTACCTTAATTAAGCCCATGGGCGCTTCCTTCCCTTTCCCAACCCATCATCGCCGTAAGGCCTATCTGTGTCGGTGCGATGTAAATCAAATTGTAAAAAATATTGTAAGTATTTTTTCAATTCTCTTCATTTTACCACTCATCCTTTCCTCTAACGGAAATCATTTTATGAGTTAAATCTTAAAACAAATCATACATTTCAGGAAAAGCTAAAAACTCCATAATAGGCCGAAATCACAACCGAGCGACATATTTTCACTTTTAATCACGTTTAGAAAACATCAACAGTAATAATAATAATAATAATAATAATAATAATGATGATGATGATGATGATGATGATGATGATGGTGATAAAAATAATAAAAATGGCTTTACGTCCCACTACGTACTTGCACGGTTTTCGGAGACGCTGGGATGTCAGAATTTTTTCCTACGGGAGTTCCTTCATGTGACGCTAAATCTATCTATTTACAAGAGGCTGACTTATTTGAGCACCTTCAAGTATCACCGGACTGAGCCAGGCTCGAACCTGCCAATTTGGGCTCAGAAAGCTAGGGTCTAAACCGGCGATGATAATATTTTGTCTACTTTACCCCAAAATCGCGCCAACTTTTTAGGCCTAAAATCTCGCTCATGCGCTTCTTACGAGAGAGGACATTTTCGGTCGTTGGGCAGAATTATACCAAATTTTTGGTCATTTACACAAAAAAAAAAAAAAAGCGAAATATACGAGCTCTCCTTCTAAACGTATGTTGTTAACAAGACTTAATATGAACAGTAAATTGATTTTGTGTTAATTAACTGCACCTCTTAAATTACGCATTTAATCCTGTATTCATGCTTTTTGAGCTTTCTTTTTTACTGGAGAGAAGCATCACAAGTATACTGTAGTATCTGAGAATATTTACATGTAAGAATTTTAAACGTTATGCATATCCACACAGTTTTAAAAGGCCCCGATTTACATTGATGAGTACGGCGGAATGAGCTTTTTGCCAAACAACTGCGATATCAACATGCTCCGCTCGCTACACTGTTTCTCTCGTAGACGGTGGCGCCAATGCTACCTCTAGTGTTTCATTTACTAACTCTATGGCTACTACCTCTTTGGTTTCGATGCATATTTCTTTTTTGCACTGCCATCTCGATCCCCCTATGCTGCCTGCTCTATGCGAGGCATTTTGCGAATATGCTGCGACAAAAATTATCCGCTAGATGGCAGGCATATGCGGATAATATTCTAAACGTATTCTAATGACGACAGCCTACAAAACATTGATGCTGATGATGATGCTTGTTGTTTTAAGGGGCCTAACATCGAAGGTCATCGGCCCCCTACAAAAACATTGTGCAGTATAGTCATATGTTCACTAAATCTCGTAAATTACATCAGTAATATGAAATATCGGCAATATTACCTGTATGAAGAGCCTCCGTGGCTCAGGCGGCAGCGCGCCAGCCTCTCACCGCTGGGTTCCGTGGTTCAAATCCCGGTCACTCCATGTGAGATTTGTGCTGGACGAAGCAGAGAGGGGACAGGTTTTTCTCGGGGTACTCCGATTTTCCCTGTCACATTCCATTCCAGCAACACTCATTTCATTTCATTTTATCTGTCATTCATCAATCATTGCCCCAGAGGAGTGTGACAGGTTTCGGCAGCCGGCACAAATCCTAACCTCGCCGTTAAATGGGGGCTTCATTCATTCCATTCCTGATCCGGTCGAATGACTGGAAACAGGCTGTGGATTTTCATTTTCATTATCCGTATGAAGTCGTAGTTGGCCTCTTTAAAGTTTTAAAGATTTCCCTAGACGAAGGTTTGGAGTGGTACCCCCGGGTGACTAACTTTTTGTGCTCTTGACAACGCAATATCAGTTAATAGAGGTCCTTTGGCCTCACACTATAACAAAACACATTCTGAAAGGGAAGAAGTAGCAACGACTACCTTCTCGCGCAACTCGAAACTCGACTGTTCTATTCTCTGTGCATCTCCAATAAATTTTTATTCGGCCTGGTGGCTCACCAGACCTCGCCGAACCCCAAAAAGCATATAAGGCTGACGCCAAGATGGAAGTCGGCCTCCCCACTCTGTATGTTTGTCTCGCCAGGAATGTCAATCCAGCCACCCCCGAAGAAGACATTGAAGCAAAACTCCGTACAATTGGCATCCATCATGCCGTACGATTCTCCGCCGGCCCAGGACCATCAACTGATGTGCTAATATATACTCCATCTGCAGATGACTTCTGGAACGCTGTTGATAATGGAGTGTATATCCATGGCAGTCTCCATCGAGTAGAAGAAGTCCCGGTACCAACTACATCAGCCCAGCCATCTGCCATACCACCGCCGAGCCTACAACTACGTCATCACAGGGACTACCACAACTACAGACTTCGTCAAATTTCTACACCACTCCCATTACCACAAACTATACCACCACGACCACCCCCGTTACATTGACCACCCCGACATCTACCCTCACTACTTCACAGATCCCTGTTACAACAGTTGTCACATGCCACCCACCATCACTCATGACCTCTTCACTCCTCCCTTCCCCCATCCCTCCACAACCTCAACATCAATATGTACTTTCTGGAACAACGAATTCTACAGTCGGCGCACCGCCTTCGCTATCTTCGCCCAGAACAGCAGCCTCCGCAGCATCATCGACCTCGCAGTCATCACGAACTTCTCACAGAATGTCCAGCTGTGTCATCCATGGAATGGACCCGACTCTCTCCGAAAGAACCATATTTCACCAACCACAAGCTGAAGACGTCCCAGTCCGCCGAGTCTTCCGCATCAAGAATGCATCAGGGCCCACATTAATGGTACGCATCCACGTCCCGAGCGTCGCAGATGTTCAACACCTCATCGACCACGGAGCTTACATATTTGGCCAACGTTATAGAGTAAAACCGTCCATCCCCCCCCCCCCCCATTCTGTAAGACATCCCACAAACAAATATCACCGCCACCCCCAGACAAACAACTTCTCACCTCGTCAGTCAGTCATCTGTCAGTCCACCTCCTCACCCATATAGTTTCTTTCCTTACCCGTCTCCGACACTGGAAATCAGCCGGTACCTAGTATCTTCCCTTCATAATCTCACTACGTCCTTGCAACTCCTCGCCTTTCAATACTTTCCTAGTACTCCTCTTTAAACCCCAATCCTAGCGAAAATCCCCTAAAACCCCATCAGCGTATCCCAGAGGCCCCGTATTTCTCTCTCATTAAATTTCTCACATCACCCTTCCCATCCTCCTCATTCTTCGTATCACACAGTTCTTTTCTCTTCCCTTGGCCCGAGAGAGCGCGACACGCTCTAAGGGGCCCGCCCCACCCTCCGGGCTGGGAATGGAAACATTTTCGTCGTCGAAGTAGCAAGTCCTGGTATTACGCTCGTAAGTTTGAAGAACTTAGACAGTAGGGCACAGCAGCTTCAACGAACTCCTGCAGATGCTTCCTTAGAGCAACAAAACAAGATTTTGGGTATCGAACTCCTCCTATGCCCTGATACATAATCAGTTCCATTTAGTGGTGTCGAAGCTCTAGGCAGTAAGATGTTGCTGACGCAAACAACACAAACCATGTATCCGCAAATTAAGATTTGATTTTCTGTTTCTAGATTGATGGGACATTATCGTCTGGATATTTGTGATTGTCCAAAATGTCTAAACAAGAAGACGTTTGTTTTGTGATTGTCCGTCACAGTTCTTATCACAAGGAATCCACTCTCCTCCACGGCTTTAATCACCTTCTGAAATAAAGTGTAACGTTGTAAAGGCTACAGATGGGAGAGTAATCTGAGGCTATCCAAGTACTTCCTTTATTAGGTCCTTGCTAGATATAGCCGATAGCCGCTTTTCTCTTAATTCCCTTCCAGGCGGTATTTCATGGAGTCGTATCTCCTCTTCTGGCTGCGAACCACCTTGTTGAGAGGGGCAAATGGTACACGACAGTTAAATATTTCGGGGAAAGAATCTGAAGTTCCAGTTCTACAGTCATTTGTCAAGAAAGAACCACCCTCTCCAGCCTCTTACACTGCCTACTCTATGCCACTAGTTTAACACAGGAAGGCCCGAATACCAATATTGTCCAAAATGTCTAAAGATGAAGACGGAAGGAAACAAGTACTATTGATCAGTGGTAGAGTGTCGGCCTCCAGTTCCCAAGATAGCGGGTTCAAACCCGGCAGAGGCAGTCGGATTTCTGAAGGACGGAAGAAAGTTCATTCTACACTCCATGGCGTACGATGTCGGCATGTAAAGGATCTCTGGTGCCACATTTGGTGTTTACCCAACAAAATTCATTAAATCTCAGTGACAGACGCCCAAGGAAGATTTAGTTTACTCCATCTGCCATATTGTAGGCCTAGAGTAAAGCGGAACGTTGAAATTGACGAGCAGACAGCCAGATGGCGTCAAATTAAAATGTCTGCACACGGTAGCTAAAGCCATGCGATTATTATTATTACCTTAAAATCACTTTTAAAATACCTATCTATACTTTTAAAATATCTATAAACATTACAACATAATTAATTCATTTCGCAATTCTATACAAAATATCGCTTGTACAAACGGAAGTGAACAGGCGCAGGACGAATAGAAATGAATAGTATGACGACTCCCTCTGAATCACATGTTAATAGACACGGTGTACATGTTCTCCGCCACCTGCAGCGCTGCTGTCGATAAATGGGCCAAGTACGCGCTCTTTTCGTCGGCTTACTGTGGAAGTGTGCAAACAGTTTGTGGTCTTTTTTCAGTAGTTTTATACATTCTCCAGTTGTATAAGTGCAAGATAGCTGGCATGAACTTTTCATGAACTGAAAAGTGAAAAAGATTAGGCATTTGAGAAGTAGGACGTGTACTTTGACATATGCTTCAATTTACTACCGCATGTGAATATGCCTACAACTTGCAATGTCCCAGGTTGTAATTCGGGTTACAATAAACATTCGAATGATAAGCGTCATTTTTGTTTCACCCCCAAAAGATCCCACTCTGTTCCCAAAGTGGTCGAAGGCTATCCCACGTCAACATCTGCCTTAAAGTGATAGTACCCTGAACATAATTTTTCGGTCAGATTAGAGCCATGGCAAAAGCTGGTTGTCAAAGAGAATGCCAAAATCAAAAGTACAGCTCAGGAAAAAAATTACAGCACCCTTACCTTTGATCAGCCACAATTATTTTTTTTATTTTGCTAGTTGCTTTACGTCGCACCGACACAGATAGGTCTTATAGCAACGATAGGATAGGAAAAGCCTAGGAGTTGGAAGGAAGCGGCCGTGGCTTTAATTAAGGTACAGCCCCAGAATTTGCCTGGTGTGAAAAGGGGAAACCACGGAAAACCATCTTCAGGGCTGCCGACAGTGGGATTCGAACCCACTATCTTCTGGATGCAAGCTCACAGCCGCGTGCCCCTAACCGCACGGCCAACTAGCTCGGTCCACCATTATCAAGTTGGGAAGATGAACAAATAGTTCCTTTCACCAGTTCAAAAATTAATGTCGTTCATCAGTTCTGTGTGTATATTGTTAAACATGCAAGCGAAGTGATAGGCTGTATAGCATGTATTGGTTCTATGCAAAACAATACAGAGGAGGACCTAACAAGTCTAGAAGAATATTTTAACGCATCCAACTATATTATTTATCCATCGAATGAATTATTATTGATGTTTTCTCATGTAGAGGAAGTTGTTGTGAGAAATATTTGTGTACAAGAAGCATATGGGGTGAAATATTTCAAGAATGCCTGGGTAGTTTACCTTCAATTACTGTTTCTTATAGACTTGGGTGATGTACTGAACATGCTCATCACTTGGTACAAAAATTAATGTTTCATTACATACGATGCCTATTTTATTTCCGAACAAAAGAAGTACGGAAAGAAATGCAAGCTTGTACGACCGCAAAACATACCCGGAACATGTCCAAGGTGTCCAGTTAACTGACTGATGGGGTGAAGTGCTGATAAGATTCATTAATTTGAGCATATTAATATATAATTTAACTTAAGTAGTTATGTAGGAATTACATATGTATGACATACCGGTACGTAACATCATGTGGGTGCCTGCAGAGTTTTAATATGTTTATATTACGCAGCATGTACACTAACAATCAAACATGTGTTTTTTTAAGGTTATAGCTGATAATTGCAACTGAGTTTGATTTTGTAGTGAATTAATGAAATAGCTCTATACACACATACCCGTTTGACATATTCGTTAAGACACTGACGAACCAATTTCAGAAGTAATGTCATTAAATCATTACTAAATGTAAAATATTTCCTACGAATTTGGCACATATTACTTTCAAAACAAGGAACACTATAATCTTAATTTGCACGAAACACAGATAGCACATAAACACAGTTATCGGTCAGTAAAGAGAATGCACATTCCTGAAACATAACAATAATAAACACACGGTTTTAAATAATTTATTTAAACGATAAATTCCAAATTACGTCACATCAGATCTCATTTAAAATCACATGTTCAGGGATAGCTGATCCCTGTTTACCTACACCAGAGCCATGTAGTGTAGGAACATATCAAACAGCAGAAGTCGTCACACTATGTACTTCTATTCGTCCTGAACAGGCGCGTTTACTCACACATATGCATGCATCAATATCACAATGCTACACCCACACTGACAGCAAAGATTGTGCGTCTATGACTGCACTCTTACGATGACGAAGAAATATTGGTATTCGCGCCTTCCTGTGTTAAACTAGTGGCATAGAGTAGGCAGTATAAGAGGATCGAGACGGTTGTTCTTTCTTGAGACCTAACTGCTGACGAGTGCCACCAGAAAATATGGCAGACGTGTTGCAACCGTTGCAACCTTCCTCAGCTAAGAGCGCTGTATGAGCCTGTCTAGCCCGTCTATGTAGTATAATGTATATCATTGAGTTTATCAGTTAAGAGTTTTGGTATAAAACATAGCGTCAACACATAACATCTTTGACTATATAACTACCTGTACACTCGTTCGACTCGTTTATGGGGGTGGGGTTAATTTTGTAGAGAATAAATCGATAGATTGTATCATAGAGCAAAATGCAGGGAAATACCAACGAAGAGTTTAGCCCAGTACCTCTGTACGAGGTTGATATTACAGCTCAATGCTTTTCGTGTGTCTAGTCTATTATTCCTTGCTATTCTAAGTTCCACGCTTCTTGTGACACAAGCGTCTCGGTCAGTCTCGGTATAACCAACACCTCCTAGATATATAAGGCCTTACAACTGTTCTGGGAATATACTGTGACGTCAAAATCGGGAGGCAAGCTTGAACCTTTTTAGTAATAACACAGCAATGAGTTTGGCCATGTAACGCTGAAATTAGAAGAGTTTTAATTCGTTTAATGGTGCCAATTGTTAATACCGTTGTACGTAATGGTACTGATGTGTTGCGTACTCAACTTTAAGGAGAATTCCGGCAGTGATAACGAAGTGCATGCATTAAGTTTACGAAAGACGAGGTTATGCGGCAGATATGTTTACGTGCAATTCCAAGACAAGACTACAGATTTACTAATAACTCAATGGTGAGTAACTATTATTATTACATTCTCACACAATCATAATGAGTATAGGCCTTTGACGTATTTAACTACACGCAACAGCTGGTGATATGTAGGCATATTTACTCTTTAATGATATAAGGTTATCTTAGATCACAATCATGGGATACATTATTTCAACGGTATTATTATTATTATTATTATTATTATTATTATTATTATTATTATTATTATTATTATTATTATTATTATTATTATTATTATTATACGCATTAAAACATACCACCTACAGGAGCTGCTGGTGTAGGCCGATTCACTCTGTAAATGCACGAATTTCGCTCACGGTGATACATTATTTTACAGGTATGCCACAGATATTTCAAAGTCGGTGATATTTTATGGGAAGTAACTGGTACTGATCCTGCCAGAATGTGACTATAAATATGATGCGCAGTTGGAAAAGATATAAGCCACTGCTGTCTCTGACAATCATGGTCTTGGAAGAGGAGTAGTTAAAAGAACCAGGCAAAAATGTAGAATAGAAAGGAGCAATAAACAGAGCCATTGAAGATAGTACATATCTCATACACAGAATTTCAACACAGCTGAGAAGTACAATAAACACGTTGTTATCTGATGGTTGTTGTACTGTGATGAAGGGAATGTAAGTAATTTTTCTGTACGTCGATACATCAAGGCAACCATACTGCATGGCATATGTAATCATCTTATAAGACATGGCCTTTATTCTAAACGGGTTTTATTAAAAAAAATATTTCTAATGTATATGTGGACAAAATTACTAATATAAATGCGGTATATTCTTTAGTTACAAAACATCATAGCTGCATCACAAGGAATGAGTGTAACAATGTGTAGAAAGATTCAATAAATAAGTTAATTCTAGTCCTAGTTGGTGAATTGGACACCGAGGATGATGTCTCCACAGTTAATTTAATAGCCATAGTTAAAACATTTCTTAGTTCATAAAGGAGTATGTGCATGATTTTCTTGTTATTTGTTCAACCTTCTGTCTGATATCTCCTCATGTTTACAAATTTATGGCCGACCCCGTGGTGAGGGGATATAATGCCTGCCTCTTACCCGGAGGCCCCGGTTCGATTCCAGGCCAAGTCAGGGATTTTTACCTAGATCTGAGGGCTGGTTTGAGGTCCACTCAGCCTGCGTGTTTACATTTGCGAGCTATCTGACGGTGAGATAGCGGCCCAGGTCTAGAAAGCCAAGAATAACGGCTTAAAGGATTCGTCATGCGGAACCCAAGACACCTCGTAATCTGCAGGCTTTCGGGCTGAGCAGGATCAAGGCCAAGCCCTTCAGGGCTGTTGGGCCGTGCGATTTTTACAAATTTATGAGACAGTAGCAATTTAATGTTGCCACAATATGTCAATACTTTTAAAAGAGTAGGCTCCAGTCCGAATGGTAGTCCCATATTAGGTTAGAAACTTCCATACTTTCTGGAATACATAAAGGTTTCGAACAGAATTACAAATTAGTAACATCGATGGTAGGTGAAATTCTCATTAAACCATACATGAACTTCAAGAGGGGAAACATTGTAGGCTCATGTGCAAATACTGCCAGTGATGCTACATCAGCTTAGATGTTAGGCCTATGCTAATATTATACGTGCTAGTTTTCTTTTAAGATCACGTAATACCTATTTAAATTGAAATATGTTTGTAACATTCTGTTGTGATGTTAGCAATTCGGCCTAAGTGAGTTAACATTGCAAAATGCTGTCTTGTTTTACAACTGTCTGCTGTTTATCTTTAATGGCAGAGTCACTAAAATACGGTAATAACGACAGTATAATTCAATATCCTTCAAATTTGAAACGCTATTTGTTAGTAAATAAATTATTCCATTGGCAAAAAATATTAAATTCATGTCTGTGTTTAACTATGTTCCGCGTTTCTCTGCATTGCCATCGCCTCCGTAGCGTGACGTCACTACGCTGTTGTTAGGCCTTATTATCTAGGAGGTGTTGGTATAACCAAGACCGACTACACAGGCCTTAATGCTACACTTGATCGTTCAAAGATGGCGAATCGAGTATCCGGATATGTTGGAATCGTGGGTTTGTTTTGGTTTGTTATTATCGTATGCAGTCCTTGTATTTTCATGAAAGTTGACGATAAATGTTAGTTTCTTTGTAGAATATAAGTGTGCAAGTTTATTCATATGAGTCAAAGGACACTTAGGATCTGTACGCAGTAATGTGAGAATGTGTTTGTTTTGATCGCGTTGTGAACCTGGTTTAGGGTCTGCCTGGCCGAGGCGGTAAAGGCGTGCTCGGTTCGCCCGGAAGGACGTAAGTTCGAATCCCCGTCAGGAAGTCGTAAAATTTAAGAAACGAGATTTCCACTTCCGGAAGTGCATATGCCCCTAAGGTTCACTAACCCCACACCAAAAATGAGTACCAGGTTAATTCCTGGGGGCAAAGGCGGCCGGGCGTAGAGCTAACCACTCTACCCCATCACGTGCCGAGGTTAACAATGGTGGAAGCCTTTACCTCCCACTCCTGTACGGAGGTGACTGCTTTGCTTTGCTTTTGTGAACCAGGTTTAAGTCTAATTATGGCAATGCTTCTCATAGAACTGTACTTAAGTTTTCTACGGAATAAAACATTAAGAGAGAAATGGATTAGGAATCGGCCTAAATATCGTGATTATTTTGAAGTCGATGACAAGACTGTAGTATGCATACATCATTATGAGAATAAGTCTGAGGTCAGGAAAAAAATTCTCTAATTCCAAACGGTAAACTTATTCGTGTTCCTCGAAAAATATTAATTTAGATAGAATATCATTGATATTGTGATATACCGCCAGTGTCTATGTGCTTAAAATTGTCGAGTGATTTATATGCAAGTGTATTTTACAATAATCTGTGCTTGCCAGCGGAAATGTTTGGCTTGCTCTGGTAAAACAAAATGTATAAGTTTGGCAGATGGAGCAATCTGTATACTGTTACACAGAAGAAATAGTGACTTGGATGGATTAATTGGGTTTGTAACGCACGATTTCACACTACCAACAACTTCCAATTCATGCTGTGGTTATCTGTTAACAAGCAGACTACACCGAACTGAAGCTCGTCCATGTCGTTAAGTATCAATGTTTAGAGTCAATAGAGTTTTTTCACTTATGTTCTTTAATGGGTAAAACCTATTATATGTTTAGTGTCTGAACGTTTTATTACTAAGGTTACCATCATTGTGTGAAGTGCTGCTATGACATATGTCAACATTATGTTAGCATTACCAGGGTCGTTAATTGGGTTAACAATCATTTCGGGTGTACTTGAGCTGAGTGTCTCAGACGATTAAGGCGCTGACCTTCTGACCCCAAATTGGCAGGTTCGATCCTTCCTCACTTCGGTGGTATTTGAAGGTGCTCAAACAAGGCAGCCTCGTGTCGGCAGATTTATTGGCACGTAAAAGAACTCCTGCGGAACTAATTTCCGGCGCTTCGTTGTCTCAGAAAACCGTAAAAAGTAGTTAGTGGGACGTAAAGCCAATAAGATTATTATTTCTGGTGTACTTCCCCTTCATTGTGTGCTGAACATAAGAAATTGTCCACCACTTCAAAACTAAGGCAACAAATTATGTTTCGTAGTTCTCATGAGACCGAATAAATTGAGGAAGTTCACACCTAAATTTATTTTAAAAGATTCAAAATGATCTTATAAATGTCATTTTAACAGTTTTATCATGTATTTTCATCTATCCAGCAAAGTGAAATCTAAGAGAAAACGTTATTTAACTAATTAAAATTTCTAAATAATCAGCTTGTTGTTCTCGTTTCTAGTAGAATATAAGTGATTCTAGTTGATTATATGTGGTGCGTACATGTCGGCGAAGCATTTTCATGCGTGCAAAAGTGATTTTCACTATGATGTTACATGTATCATGTTAAATTACCGCCGTTTGTATAATACGTACATGATATTTTCGTGTTAGCCAATATCAGCAGTCCGGCCATGTTTTGTTTTAATTTTACGGTCTGAGGATGAAGTCAGTCTTGCTACAATATATCAGACCTTAATGTTACAATCGATTGGGAGGAAAATGGCGCCTCGTGGGCGAACGCTTGAGATATGTGTTTGGCTCATATCTGTGTTTATATTGGGTGGTATGAATAAAACGTGAGTACTTACTCAAATTATATACTCATGAGCATGAGCATTTAGTAGGAGTATATACTCAACCCAAGTAGTATGTACTCCATTTGGTAAGAGTAAAAAGGTTCTCCTCTGATGGAGTAGATACTCAAGCGCACCGCCATGTGGATCTTTTGAAACTGAGCGTTGCCTACGAGATACACAAGGCCAGGAAATACAGCACACTAGACTCGTCCTCGAGATACTTCTGACAAGCGCCGCTAGAGTTCTCTTTACTAAGTTGTCTCGCCCGCTCATTGCAACACGTTCCAGTACGAAAACCTATAAAATTCATTAAAACTAGCAATTTCACAAGACACCAAACAGATGTGAGATTTAAAAAAATAGACCAAGAGCAGTTTTATGACTTACTTTCTACAACGTATTTCTTACACTTTGCTTAAACGAAATAAGTAATTCACGAAATAAGCAGAGAAGTCTATTAGCGAGTTTGTCACTTCTTCCCGTTTTCTCTAATTCTGCCTTAGTGTATCCTATAAACTGATCGAGATCGCGCTCATAAATAACTTAAGGTTTAATCACCATCTTATAAATGATCATCTATCCTACCTTTTCCTCCACACATCTGATGTTTTGACATTCGTATTGAAGCCGCTGTTTGGAGAGCGATGTTATGCCCGCTTCGCTTTTAGAGAATCCTATATAATTTTTCAGCATCTTCTGATGTGGTACAGTTAGGCAGTGCAAGGATCTCAAATCTGTAGCCGGTAGGTGCTTTCCTATGCCAGAGGACGCAAATTTTTAGCAAATTTCACTCTTTCTTCCCGTAAGATTCTGTTTGTTCTAACAGGACTAGCTCCTAAATGATCATTTGCACCATTATTATCAATTTGGTTTACATTTTGGTCAAATTCAGATCCCTTAAATCATTTTTCTGATTCAGTACCGTATCCTACTTCTCAATATAAAGACTGTTTTCCGTAATCTGGCATTTGAAATCTCATCAGTATATATTTAGGTTTAACATAGATATTCGTAGCCTTTCCTTGACATAGAAACGAGACTTGTACGTACTTCTTTTTGTTTGTGGGTGACGTAGGTCAGTTATACGCTGAAGATATGGTATGTTCATCGTTATCTGAATTAGACATTTTACTAAAATTTGACGGAAATACGTCATTTCTTGGAGCTGGAGCCTTCCTGCGTTTGACACTTTTCTGTTTGAACAGGATATACTCTAAAAACAGAATGGTTCCGTGGTTTACGATTTTCACACCAGGCAAATGCTGGGGCTTTACCTTAATTAAGGCCACGGCCGCTTCCTTCCCATTCCTAGGCCTTTCCTATCCCATCGTCGCCATAAGACCTATCTGTGTCGGTGCGACGTAAAGCAATTAGCAAAAAAACCAAAAAAACAGAAGAAACTTCGTTGGGGAGAATTCGCTTGATTGATATGCTTACACAGAAATCTGATGTATTAAAATGCAAGTTACATAATCATGCCTCGAAATAGCTTGCCTGCATTTCTCTCTTAAACCGCACTCCGAAGGAAAATTATGGAACGTCACATTTTCTTGCTTTTTTAGCGGTATCCGAAGTACATAGAGGTACGCAACAGTGCACCATGCTTTTCAACTTCACGGTCACTCACCGACAGAAACAATACGCATAATAAATTGCATAAAATCAACACAACATCACAATTACTGCGTGCATCACAGTGTTGAAGTCCGCCAAGAGCAGAACAGAAACCTGACATCTAGCGACCAAACCGTGAACACGGTCGGGCCGTTTTTTTTTTCAGCAGTAAATTAGTAGCTATGTCCCGGCCTTGTATATATGAGTAAATAATCATGTTGTGTACGATCGTCAACTGTTATCATGTTTGGTTCCAATTGCAACATAACCTCAACTGGATCCGGTTTAGTTTTTAGTTTGCACGGATTGTTCGTTCGTCAAGTTCGTCGATATGGAAAGCGACAGTGGCGGCTCGTGGCTGTAAAGTATGGTGAAGAGCTATTACCCGTTCGGTTTCGAGCGACAGATTTAGGAACTTCTTTCTTTCTTAATCTGCTTACGCTCCAGGGTTGGTTTTCCCTCGGACTCAGCGAGGGATTCCACCTCTACCGCTTCAAGGACAGTGTCCTGGAGCTTCAGACTCTGGGTCGGGGTATACAACTGGGGAGGATGACCAGTACCTCGCCCAGGCGGCCTCACCTGCTATGCTGAACAGGGGCCTTGGTGGGGGAGGGAAGGAAGCGGCCGTGGCCTTAAGTTAGGTACCATCCCGGCATTTGCCTGGAGGAGAAGTGGGAAACCACGGAAAACCACTTCAAGGATGGCTGAGGTGGGAATCGAGCCCACCTCTACTCAGTTGATTTCCCGAGGCTGAGTGGATCCCGTTCCAGCCCTTGTACCACTTTTCAAATTTCGTGGCAGAGCCGGGAATCGAACCCGGGCCTCCGGGGTAGCAGCTAATCACACTAACCACTACGCCGCTACGTTTTGTTTTTGGTTGTTTTGTACTCGTACCTCGTACCTGTGACTGGCGGAGGGTCCAGCACGTGACCACGATTTATTGAATTTAATGTTTCGTCACGACCACGAAAAGATAGTTCTTGCTTACTTAAATAGAGCACTGAAGGAAAAGCCTATTTAAATGTACATTTTCACTGAACTGTACAATTACAATATACAGTCTGGCATTTTCCTTCAGGACATCAGAGATCGTATTTTGGTTTGTTTCCAATGTCTTGAGATCTAGCTGCCGTGTTTTATGTCCTGCAGAGTATGCGTGCTTACGTTATGTTCAAAAGGGCTGAAAATCCTTCTTTATTCCAAACGTTATTTTTATTGATAAAAGGCAAGCAGGCCCAACAAAACAACTTCTGTAGAGCTGGAGAGAAGCACAACCATGGAAATTCCTTAAACCACGATCGTTTGAAACTAAGATTGTAAGATTTACCGGAATGTTTAACTTCTTTTGTAGCACAAATTTACAGTGATTCAGTAGGGCGATCAAAACGTAGAACATTCTGATCTTCGTTTCTCCATCGTGAAAATGGTGTTTATAATAAAATGCACACTATGTCATAAATATGTCATACATATTTAAATAAAACACCACAACACTACGAATGAACCACGATACGTAAGTACTCGTACTTCACACAGGATGACGCAGGGAAGACGAAACATTCCGCTCTTCCGACAACTTCACTAGCACATTCCGCTATGTGGAAAGTACGCGGGTGACGTCACGGTTTTCATTAAGGCTCTATAAGATGGGTATGCTTAGCCGCCATTTTGGTTCATACGTGCGCAATGGGCCATGTGATCAAACTGTAGTTTCTCCTACAAACGCTCGCTTCATCACATTGAACGTATTGCTTTAGTCACCACGTGCATGACAGAATTGTGCAATATTTGTGCGGATATTTATTACATAATGGTGGGTTGTTCTGCACCTAATTGTAGTAATGTCTCTACTGCGCGATACAGGTTGTTAAGATTCCCTTCTGAAAATTCTACGAGAGCAATCTGGCTTCAAAACTGTAGACGTGACAGGTGGAAACCAACATCAGCTTCGAGGTTATGAAGTTATGAAATATGAATTTGTAACCGTGAGGTCTTCTATAGCGATTATAATCATTATATATTGCAAAATGGTGAAAATCTTGTAATGGAGAAAATTTCGAATGAAAATGTCCAGTATATGTTTTCCAACGTGCTGTATTTTTTTTTTTTAATTAGACACTTCTTCAAAATTCGATTCTATGCTGTTGTGGACTTTAACAAGAAAGCACGGAAACGGGGTAAAATGTATGGGCCTGCTTGGGTAAAGAAGAGAAAAATGTAAACAAGGAATGGAATGTTATTGTTTTGTAAATACTGTAATAAAAGGAGATAGTCAGTTTGTAAAACATTACTTAAATTTCATATTTTTAAAAAATGTGCTGCGTGAGCAAATTAACCAATGTTGCGACCCTTTGAAGTTTTACAAGGTAAGTCGTGCTGATGAATCATACTACTTCTCCTCAAACCAGAGGAATCTCTATAAAAAATGTACTGTTAACTTCAAAGTAAAAAAATTACAATGTTCTCCACAGCTCGTGGGTGACTCCCCTTACAAGTCATTGGTAACTGATTTTATCAGTGCAATACTTCAGGTTGGAAGAGAAGATTCAGCTATAGAAGCAGTTACTCTATTCCTATTTTCTTCCTGAATGTAATTTGTAATAACATTTATTTCATGAATGTTCGGTTGAAGAAACTAAAATTCTCTGTTCATTACAACTGCATAACGCTGATGAGATTCATAACACTAACCAAAAATTAAGTTTATTTTTCACATAGATGGTCTGGTTTTAAATACTGGTAAGTAAGGAAAGGGACTAAATTTTAGAAGAAAGAAATAAGCTTAAAAAATCCCAGTTACTTGGGTGTGTTCGTCTTCGTACATCACATTTCAGCGTTTTGTTCGAAGAATATGTTCCTTATTATTTCGTTAACATTGAAAATAACGCTAAATAAATTTCACGCAAGTATGAAATACCGACTGAGGTTATATGGTATCAAAATCTTCTATCACAATTTATATATCTTCGACACTGACCGATTATCACGTCAAATTCCACGATTTAAGAATGACAGTAGCCTACATCAATACCACGGAATCCCTCATTTCATTTGACGGTACCGCGGCGCATAGCTTACGGACAACCTATTCTACTTATTATTATTAATAATAATAAACAGATTTATTAGTAAGGTATTTTTTCTAATATTTCTCCAGTGAGAATACATGCCTAGATTGTTTGTTAAAAGGCAAATTATCAACGACCTTGCTATTCGTACAATCACTGTCTCGAGTAAAAATTCCACAATAATGTACGAAATATAACCTACTAACATTTACAGTATGTTGAGCAACCGTTTGAGTAATACTGATAATGAGTATTTTTACATTATGTTAGTTTAGCATTATTTTCTAGGTTGGAGAACAGTAGAAAAGAGGGATATGCAAGACTGGGGCGGTCAACTGTCTTACCAACGTAGTGCAGGAATGAACCATAATGGCGGGCGAGCATACCTAGTCTTTAGAGAGCCCTAGTTTTCATGGCAACCGCCAAGGCCAAGCGCTAGGAGGAAGCACTTGGGAGGTAGAGGCAGCTGCGGAATCTCTCGTCTTCACTCAGTCTCACGCGCCGTACTGTGGCCGACAGCCGGCGCTTTCGTGAGTTCCCCTGGTTCTCACCAAGTGATGAGGTGCTCCAAACGCCGTACAATAAAACATTTTCTTTCCGTAAAACCAACAAATGTCATAAGAAAAATAAATTTAAGTAATTCATTATGGTAAAAATAAGTGATGAAGTGGCACTTCACCTACTTCACCTGAAAAGTCGCCCCTGATTTGCGAATATATTGCGGGTACATGCGGTACTTTTTAGTAAGTCCCAACTGCCGGCGGTTGGGAAAGAAAAATCCGAATCGTTGGAGGCAATTCAAACGAAATTGATAGCCATGTGCGGCAAGAAAGTTGAGATCGGCACCATAACGAAAAGGATAAACAATATGAAAATGGGGGTGAAACAAAAGTGCGGCGTAACCCAAACGGGGAATAAAATGATAGTGCTGAAGGACTTGGAGAATATTATCCACGAGCTGTTGGATGGGGATACTAATCCAACATTGACACGAATTCCAGGTATGTTCCTAAAGTATATTCACGATCATTTTCTTAAACAGGTTTATAGAGGCTGTAGAAAGTACAGTATTTTGTGTGCCAACACTACAAACTTTAAGGTTAAGATATTTCTATTTATTGCTTTATAAGAACGAAATAGCACCTAGGCCTTTGGTTCAGAGTACCCGAGTTTGAATCCTGGGCCTGGTATTTTAGCTCCGTTTAATTCAATTGTCCGTAGAAAACTGAATGAGTGAATTAAAACGTTTTTCGTTTGTTTTTTGTTTTTCATAGGAGCAACTGCGGTTGGAGTAGGGCTTCCTGAAGTTCAGCCAGAACACATTCCTCCACCGGTAGTGGATTTTGTAGTATTGGAAAAGGGAGGAGAAGGAGGGAGTCATGTAGATATCGTGAACTCTCCAAATGTAGTCACCCCTAAACGAAAAAGAAGTGTTTTGGACGACTACAAAAATGACGAAACCAGAACTCTAAATAATACAGACCTGCAGCGCTTGGTGCTGTTAAAGCAAATAAGAGTGTTGGAACTCACAGAAAAAAAGTTAAAATCAGAGATGGAAGAATGATAGTCGAGTATATATATTTTAAAAAATAAATTGTTTTGCATACATTTTTGATTTTTAGTGAATAGAGTGACACTGGTACTTGCTGCAACTCAAACACCTTGATATATTATCTCTGTCAATTAATTTCGCCTAGCTTCACCATTCCACCTGATATTTGCAGCAGCTGCCATGTCATCCTCATTTCTATCTTCTAACCTTACATTGCCACCTAATGGTTGTAGTCCAGGGTCCTCATCCTGTAAGTACTTGGCAATATTGTGCATCACACAGCAACAAATGATCAGTTTTGGCACTTTATTTAAAGACAGACGTACTTTGTGCTGAAGAATTGGGAAACGTTGTTTTAATGCCCAAAACATCGTTCGATCACAACTCTTTCTTTGGTAATGCACCTGTTATGAGCAATTTCTTGAGGTGTTTGTGGATTTCTGAACGGTATCATAAGCCAGGGTGCAATACCATATCCACTATCCGCAAACAGTAACACAATTACCCTATTCAGACTTACTGTTGTCTGGACAGCTGAATTTCTCCAGACTCGTGAATCATGCACAGATCGAGGCCATGATGCATCGACACTGGTGAAAACTCCCTTGGTATTGCACGTTGCCTGTACAGTAATACTTGCATAACCTTTCCTGTTTAGCCTATATATTCACCACCATAATGTGTAGGCTTATTAATTCCAAATTGAGTGCAGTCAAGAGCACCTATTGCTGCTGGAAAGTAGTACTTTTACTGCCACTCTTGTTTCACAAATTCCATATCTGTTTCAGGAAATTTTATCAACACTGCAGCTTTTGCCATGATGCGGTCCATAACCTCAACAAGATTTTTAGACACAGTTGTTTGATGGATTCCAAGATCTTCTCCTATGCCACACTGGAATCCTGGGTCACCTGCCAATCTTTAAAATGCTTTTAATTTTACTATGTTTTTAACAGCACCACCTCTTTTTTCCAGTTTCTCCGGTCCATATAAGTATAAGTTTAACCAGACCACATTAAACTTTGAAAAACATATAGACTTTTAAAATTATTAGAGTCCGCATGTTTACTTCTCTCCTTGTAAATGTTTCCACGAGGCAGCACATTATTAACAAACTCAGTCATGTTATTTCTCCTCAGAAGCTAAAAATTGGTATATACTCAAGCTTGAGACAACTATCAGCCATACTCAAAACAAAGTGAGTATATACCCATCAGTCTGACACTATGAGCACATATGAGAAACTACTCTCAGACTCTTAGGAAGGTGAGTATATACTACAACATCTCCATAACATGAGTATATACTCAGCTAGTAAGTACATTCTCAAGAACTGTATTCTTATGAAGTGAAGTATAAACTCAGAAAAGTTGAGTACATACTATATTCTCATTTTTATTCATACCACCCATTGTGTTAAAAAGTGTAATTTTGATCGAGTTATTGAAGTATAAAGTATATATTTGGTAAAATAGTAATCCATAACGGTTCATTAGTATGGTGTATAGTTAGGATTGTATATAATGGTATTTTAAGTGTATAATGGTGTTTATATTGCCGTGCTGTAACATTTCACAAAGTGGGTCGTTCCTTCTGCGTTCGTGGTTGTAGATGGAATTATACCGTTGCGGATAGTTCAGCTTTAAAAATTCCCTAAAAATAGATCTTTACGGGAGAAATGGATAAGGAATATTCATCAGGAAAATGTGTAAGTCGAAGACCAAACTATCGTATGTGTGAAACCAAGGAACGACCGCCATATAGACTATATATAGAGTACTGGTCGGTGGCGCATACTGAGGGCTACCAAGGCTATCGGTGAAGCCCAAACCTCAAATTAGAACGATGGAAATCTAAAGCAAGGAAGCATCTGACACATTGTTCCATTTACAACACTTGAAAGCAGTGAGAAAAAACGTCGCACGTATTTCTGAGAGCAAGGCTTTGGAGACTGATATTGCATCCCAGGCTATGCGTCCCTCTCCCCTCGCCTCACCTCTCGCTGCTTGCTACTGAACGTCCAATAGGTGCGGGGACCGGGCAGCTGCAACAAAAATTCTCCGCTGGATGGCAGACATTGACCCACAAAGTTCTTAAGGCATTCTTATGACGACAGCCTGCAAAACACTATGCAGTCACTGAAGCTCGTAAATTACATCAATAATATTAAATATCAGTAATATTACCTGTATGAAGTCGTAGTTGGCCTCATCATATCACAATTTAAAGATTTTCCTGGATGAAGGCTTGGAGTGATACACCGGGCGGCTAACATTTTGTGTTCTTGCCAACGCCATATCAGTTAATAGAGGTCTTACGAGTTTGGTCAGTATAATATCACTAATAGTTTGCAAATATTCTGTGACCTCACACTATAACAGAACACATTCTCAGAGGAAAGAAGTACCTAGCAAGTCCTCGTATTACGCTCCTAAGTTTGAAGGACAGTAGTGCACAGCTGCTTCAACAAACCCCTGCAGATACTTCATCAGAGCAACGAAACAAGGTTGCCTATTATCTGTAGAGATGAGCCTTACACCTAAAATTTTATGTTTTTATCCTTAACTTCTCCATAGCTTACATCTTCTTCTTTCACCGGAATGAATACTTTCCCTCCTTTCGGTTCTATCCTCTCTGTGCGATAAAAACTCCAATTTCGGGAGAAAATTTGCATTAAGACTTAAGTGTGATTGAACAGCTATTACAATATCCGGTAAATATACAGTATATCTCTTCAGTTTCTTACTTCTAGGGGGACATTATTTTATCTATTTAAGAGATTGTCGTTCGCCCGGTCACCTGCGCTGCGAGCCTGTCTCCCGCCAAGCACTTTGCCGTAATGCGGCCAGCGCTCGCCCGGCACTGAGTCATAGAGTGTCTCCGCACAAGATTTCTTGTATTTTTAATGAAGATATAATGTATATTCACTCACTCACGTAATGAAAATGGCATTAGTAGAATACTGAGCACTCAGCACGTGAACACTTGACTAAACTGAACCTTATGCTGATAAAAGCTCTCAGCAGACTGCAAAGGAGGGAAACTTGTGGCGCTGTGTATCGCATTACGTAAAGTGCTAAGCGGGAGACAGGCTCGCAGCGCAGGCGACCGGGCGAGCGACTATCCCCTGAATAGATAAAGTAATGTCCCTGTATTTATGACGGTGTGTGAATTCCTCTGCATGCGGTTCAAATTAACTCTGTCATCTGTTAGGGCAGTTATTGACATTCAATATAGGTCTGACATCTCGCATGTCTTGCACTGAATGTTAAAAAATTAAGTGCCGTGAAAAATAGTATCAACATAACTTTGAGATATCCGGTAGTGCAGTCTTCTGAAAAATATCAATGGTATAATAAGAAACCTGAAGTGTTGTAAACACAAGTTCCGGTAAATTGTACGAAACAGCATTTACCACTGTCATTATGTTACTTTTACTCTTTGGATGATAATCCGCCGATTTACTGTATGGATTGGTGGTAGTCGCATACCAGGTTCGGATGTTGGAATAACATAAAAATTATTTCTCTTTTGCTAGTGGCTTTATGTCGCACCGACACACTTAGGTCTTATGGCGACGATGTAATTGGAAAGGCCTAGGAGTTGGAAGGAAGCAGCCGTGGCTTTAATTAAGGTACAGCCCCAGCATTTGCCTGGTGTGAAAACGGGAAACCATGGAAAACCATCTTTAGGGCTGCTGACAGTGGAATTCGAACCCACGATCTCCCGGATGCAAGCTCACAGTCGCACGGCCAACTCTCCCGGTACAAAATGATTTAGAGTACGGTACCTTAAGTAGCATAGAGGAGAGATCCTTCCCCGATGCTTGCTTGTGGCCGACCCGTCCGCCCTAGAGGATAATATTATAGCCGAGACAGCCTAAAACTGAAGATTGCCACCATTTTCTTTGTTCCTATTGGGTAGCTGCTCTCTGCTGGATTTTTTTATCTCTCCTATGGATCTGCATGTCCCAGGACCTAAACCTGGTCCCTTTACATGTATGTACAATATTGTCTCCGATAGAGTTCGCATGAATTGTGGCCACAGAGTTACCTCATCACCTTATATCTCCCGCGCCAATCAAGATAAGTGAGTGTTCAATATAACCTTACTTTTGTCATTTTGTATTTTTTATCCAGATGATGGTGTTATCGCTAACTGGACCTAACCTACCCAGCCCAATTGTCTTATCACTAGCCGGACCTAACCTATCCAGCCCAATGGTTTTGTCACTAGCCAGACGTAACCAATCCAGACCAATGGTCTGGTCAACAACGAAGTTGGCAGCATTAAGTAGGCCCATGTGACGTCATCCAAGTCGCGCTATGTTGGATGGTCTATCCCGAACCGGGTGCGTAACATTTACCTATAATTTTATACTGCTGTCCCAGTTTTGCGGAAGACAATTATGGCAATCCGAGTTAGAGGATTTGCTTTAAATGTAAATATACGAAAGATGCATGTAACTGATCACACATGTTCTGTGCATGGCTGTCGTTCTAATATTTTATCAAAATAGTAAATCATCTAATATGACTACCCTAAGCATCTCTTGCAGAGATCATTTAAAAAAGGTGTCTTGTCTGAGGCAAGACTCTGGGCAACTGTTATCACTGTTCCACATCCACAGGATTGTCATCGGTTTTTAATTTATCGCACTGTAAGTAGCCAATAATCACAGCTTTCTTCAACTAGAAGTCATTTATATTTCCATGATAAATACCGAGCTCCAAAAACCATTCGACGCTCTACAAGTCTGAATAGAGGAGGGAAATTACACCAACACAGCCTCTGCAACTTATGGTAGAAGCCGTCAAAACGCTCTCCGTAAAAGCTATCATTATGTATCTTAGTAGGCTTATATCTTGGTCATGAAGACAGCTATCAAGTGTTTCGTTATAAACAAGTGTCGCTTTAACTGCCATTAGTCGAGTGCGGTGGAAAAGATATAGAACGAATCGAATATTCATATAGAACGAACTTAGGCATTTTACGTTATTGTAAAATTGAAGTAGATTACGTTCACCATAAAATTCAATACCTATTAAATTTCGTTTAATAGCTTCAGCTCGTACGCTACAGTATGAACAATACTCACCAAGCTTCTTGATTTAGGAATAATAATTAGTATTTCTTGTCTGTATTCCACTGTTTGCCCAATATACACGTTGTAAGTACGTTCTATGTTTATATTCATCACAAATTCACTGCAGCTTACCCTGGCGTCGTAGAAAATGTTCTCAACTGTGATGGCTTTAAAGCATCACTCACTGCTGGAATACACTACTTCTTATTATTATTCTACTTCTTCATGGTCACTAATAATAATAATGTTATTTGTTTTACGTCCCACTAACTACTCTTTTACGGTTTTCGGAGACGCCGAGGTGACGGAATTTAGTCCCGCAGGAGTTCTTCTATTCATGGTCAATGTGGCCCTTACTCTTCACTTCACTTCACTTAACTTCACTTACAATAGCATCGTCCGATTAGGCTATCACCTATTGTTGGGTACGTTTCATAGTCACATTGATTCAGCATACCACAGCCCATATGTTTGCAGGAATTCAAATGAAAATCGTAATCCAAGCTGAGGATCAAATTCAAAATAATGTTTTTACGGGGTAGATTTATAAATTTCCGCATTAAGCAAGGCTGAAAAATACTTCCTTATGAGGTTTATGTTGGTACCAAAGAAAACTTGACATTGAAAACGTTGCCACCATAACAAAATTATACAGCATATTCGCCTCAGATTGGTTTATGAGCTTACAAAGGAGACGTTCTTGATTGAAAATTTACGAATGAATTTTGATGTACGAGGGCAGATCAGAAAATAAGTTGGACTTCCCAGTTATGGCCATTTATTACACCACCTATACAACAGCGACACGACTATACCGACACACCGTACACTGTAACGCCACTTTTCCACATAGTTTCCAAGAGACTCCAAACATTTCTGCGAACGCACAACCAACTTGTCGATGCCGGATGCATAGAAATTTCCTCCAGCGTTCTGAAAACCACTCGGAGACAGCGGCCTTCACCTCCTCATCGGTCTGGAAACGTCGACCCCCGAGCTCCGTTTTGAGCTTACCGAACAGATGAAAGTCACATGGCGCTAGGTCGGGACTGTAGGGTGGATGTTGCCAGACCTCCCACTTGAAACGCTGCAGCAGTTGTCTCGTTTGGCGGGCCTTGTGAGGTGTTGCGTTATCGTGCAACAAAATCACGCCGGCGCTCAATTTCCTCCGGCGCTTCTCTTTAATCGCTTTACGCAACCGGTGCAACGTTTGACAATATGAGGCCGCGTTGATCGTCGTTCCTTTCGGCATGAATTCCACGTGCAGCGAACCCTCCATGTCAAAGAACACTGTCGCCATAACCTTACTGGTTGAAGGTTGAACCTTGGCCTTCTTTCGTTGTGGTGATGAGGGGTGCACCAATTCCATTGATGTTCGCTTCGTTGGGTGAAGTGGTGGAGCCACGTTTCGTCGCCTGTGACGATCCGCCGCAGAAACCCATTGCCGTCTGCGGCATAGCGTTGCAAAAATGCCAGGGAGGATTGGAAACGTTCTCCCTTGTGCTCATCGGTGAGAAGACGTGAGACCCATCTTTGACAAGGCTTGCGATATCCAAAGTCCTCGTGAACAATGGCGAACACACTGCCATACGACATGTTCAGCTGCGTCGCGATTTCTCTCAGTTTAATGCACCGGTTCTGTCTAATGATCGCATTCCCACTTTTGACCTTTCCACGGGTCCTGGACGTTGCAGGCCTGCCTTCGCGATGGTTGTCCGTGATATCCGTGCGTCCGGCTTCGAATTGCTGACAACACTTTACGATACCTTGCCGGAAAATGGCCCGCTCTCCATACACAGCACTAATTTCACGATTAATATCCGTGCAATTCTTCCTTTTGGCCCATAAGAATCGGATTGTCGCACGCACCTCATATTTGGAGTGAACGTCCAGTTGACGCGCCATTGTATTTGGCCGCTATTCACACAATACTAGACGAGACACCACAGCGACCTGCCTAACAGACGTGTGGGCAGTGTCTGTCCCTTTCTCCGCTGTGTCAACGTTTGCGACACACAGCGCGCTGCTGCGGCGCGTTAGTGCAACTAACATTTTGATCCACCTACGTACAATCTGCTGGGCAGACTGCTACAAGATATAGGGGGAAAAAGGAAGGATATCTGACGGGATTTCTATTCAACGGAAGCCATGAAGAATCAACCTTGGACGGACGCGCAGAAAACAGGAAATACCCTTAACCGAGTAAAGAAAAGCTGCAAACCATCCACACACTTAAACATTTTGCGCGCGTTTCATTAAAATATGTATTCCTCTTGAAAGCCATCGTACGTCGCATTACAAGTCACCAGCAGAAGTCTTTCAAGTTTCATTAATATTGATACAATGTTTTGCATTTATGTATGATCATCAAATACTGTCTACGTTGCTTCACGCCCGTAGGTTTAACCACTACATTGCCCTAAACGTGCCCCCCGGGTGGTGCTAAGAAAGCAACAGTGACAAGATGCGACCGAACTGTCGGAAACGACCTCTTGGTCAACGAGCGAACAAGAAAGAGATGTGTGCTCCTTTTCAGGACACTCAAGTTCGAGAATTGGACCATCGCTGCGCATTTGTCAATTGAATATCGAAGGGATTAGTCGAGCGAAATGCGAGTATCTTTCCAGGATTGTACTGAAATATGCAGTTGATGTCATCGTGCTTCAAGAAACACACACAGCAGACGAACTACAGTTACAGATCAGGGGAAAAATTCCAGGCTTTAAATTGATAGCGTCTAACTATCATCAAAATTACGGCCTTGCAACTTATGTCAGGAATTATGTAACAAATTACCAATTACTATCAGTCAACTCTGAAAATATCATTTTTACTACTACAGTTAACAATGAAAACTTGACAATAGTTCATGTGTACAAGCCACCAGATATTACTTGGCCTAATCCTCCTATACCTTCTCTGCAGTATCCCACTATATATCTTGGTGATTTCAACAGTTATCATCATCTTTGAATATATAACAAGGATGACTCTAATGGTGAAGTTCTTGTGGACTGGATGGAAACTGAAAATTTGAATCTGATTTTTGATGCTAAGGACCTGCCTACCTTTCAATCAGCTCGCTGGTCTCGAGGCTACACCCCAGACCTTTGTTTCAAAAATCGGCTCCATAATTCATACAATCAAGTTCGACGTACTGTGCTCAACGATTTCCCACACAGGCCTGTTCTCTTGGAGGTAACGATGTCTATACCTGTTGTTCGATCACATCCTAAACCGACGTGGAACTTCAAGAAAGCCAACTGGACTGAATTTGCAAAGCAGACTGACTCCAATATAAGATGGTTCAAACCAACATACAACAACTACAGCAGATTTGTAGGGGTTATAAAAGGTGCAGCCAGATGATGCATCCCTAGAGGTTATCGTAAGGAGTATATCCCTGGCTGGAGTTCAGAGAGTGAGGAATTACTAAGAGAATATGAAGAACAGCCTAAGTCCGACAATGCAGCTGGTCTCCTCCAATCCTTGGATGAGAGTCGAAGAAGGATCTGCCATGAAACAGTGGAATCCCTAGATTACACGCATTCTAGCAGGAAGGCCTGGTCAATAAATAGGAAACTGGACTCTTCAAACCCTGCAACTAAAAGATCAAAAACAGCCATCAATCTGAATGATTTTGCTAATCATCTAATATCATTTTCCAATTACAAAAAAGACAAGCTAACCAAAAATGATAGCATATTAAACTTGAACATAAAGAAAAGAGCAGAGCCGCAGTCTTCTGAATTCTCTACTCCATTCAAAGAAGTGGAAACTAAAGCCGCAATGAAAAGTATAAAATTAGAAAAGCTGCAGGATTTGATTTGGAATTTATCCTGAATATTTGGCTCATTGCGGACCGGCCACAATAAAATGGTTAACCAACTTCTTCACTAATATTCTGCAAACTGGAAACATCCCACCTTTGATGAAGAAAACAAAGATAATAGCCATACTGAAACCAAATAAAGATCCATCTAAAGTGGAAAGCTACCGTCCAATAGCACTTCTTAGTGTCACATATAAACTCCTTGAGCGACTGGCCTCCAATATAATTTATTAAACAATCAACAGCCACATTCCTATAGAGCAAGCAGGATTTAGACCCGGAAGAAGTTGTAATGATCAAGTACTCTCTCTCATCACGTGTATCGAAAATGGATATGAGAGGAAATCAGTAAGTGTGGCTGCCTTTTTGATCTATCAGCTACCGAGCTTGATAGCTGCAGTCGCTTAAGTGCGGCCAGTATCCAGTATTCGGGAGATAGTAGGTTCGAACCCCACTGTCGGAAGCCCTGAAAATGGTTTTCCGTGGTTTCCCATTTTCACACCAGGCAAATGCTGGGGCTGTACCTTAATTAAGGCCACGGCCGCTTCTTTCCCACTCCTAGCCCTTTCCTGTCCCATCGTCGCCATAAGACCTACCTGTGTCGGTGCGACGTAAAGCAACTAGCAAAAAAATTGATCTATCAGCTGCCTATGATACTGTCTGGCGAGAAGGAATACTTCTAAAATTTTTGAGTGTTATCCCATGTCGTAAACTTACGACCTTACTTAGTAATATGCTCAGTAATGGGTACTTCCAGATCTACGCTGATAATGACAGAAGTCGAGTGTTTAAATTAAATTATGGTTTACCTCAAGGATCAGTCCTCGCCCCCCTTCTTTTCAGTCTGTACATATACGACTTCCCAGACACATCATCAAGAAAATTAATGTATGCTGATGATATTTGTTTGGTGACTCAGTGCTCCAACTTTTATGACGCTGAAACTACTTTAGCCACTGATCTGGAAGCCTTGGGTGTATACTTCAAGGAATGGTGCCTTCACCCAAATCCTCTAAAGAAGTTATATCTACATTCCACTTACGCGACAGACAGTCTAATTACAAACCAAGAATAAAATTCCGAGGTGAAGTGTTACCGTTCTGCAGTACACCAAAATACTTGGGAATAACATTTGATAGAACTTTGACTTTAAAGCAACATCTCTCAAATGTAGCTGATAAAGTTAAAACAAGAAATAATATTCTTCAGAAACTTGCTGGTACATCTTGGGGAGCCAATACTCATGTTCTAAGATCAACAGCATTAGCCTTATCATATTCTGTTGCTGAATACTGCTGCCCCTCTTGGATCAATAGTGTTCATTCTAAGAAGATTTATGTACAACTCAATCAGGCAATGCGCATAATCACGGGATGCATTTGGAGCACGAACACGCTATGGCTTCCTGTTCTCAGCAATATTCCACCTCCAGCCCTAAGACGATAAGAAGCTCTCATAAAGGTTTGGAAAAACATTCAGCAGAACCCCCAACTGTCCATCCATCAAGATATTACAAACACTGAACATCAACGACTGAAATCAAGGAAACCACCCTGGCGTACAGCAACATATCTTGAAAGTACCTCTTTTAATGTTAACAGTTCATGGAAAGCCCAATGGGATCAGTCTTCAGTAGTCAACAAACATCTAGTTGAGAATCCGTCTAAACGCGTACAAGGATTTGATCTTCCGAGGCGACAGTGGAGAATCATCAATCGGATAAGAACTGGACAATGCAGATGTGGTTATCTATTGTATAAATGGGGTTGAACTAGCTCTGCAGATTGTGATTGTGATGCCCCTTCTCAGCCAATCCACCACATTGTTGCTGACTGCCCAATTCGAGCTTTCAAAGGAACGCTAATGGACATTCACCGCACATCGGATGACGCAGTTGATTGGATCAAAATACTAGACCTAGAGTTGTAGTATTGTACGGACTTGTGACTACGCACATTTATCCTGAAACTATATACATATCATACGATATATATCATACGATAAATAAATATATCAATAAAATAATTAGGATGGGATTCGACTCTCTTAATCTTTTACCGATTCTACCTAGTACAAATTCAACACCATGGTGACTTCAAGAAAAGAGGAGGAAGCGCCGTTTGTGACAAAACTTTGAACAACTTATTTTGGCTACACTGAACTTTTATAACTCGTGCATAGGCTGTACAATCTCGTAGACAACTGGTTCTATCCCTAATTATTTCCTCTATGCTTGTGTTATTCAGCTTTTGTCACCATCTGGTAGTGTGATGGTACTGTTGATATGAACACAGCAGTGTCAGGTACAGTACATTTTTTATAAGTATATATTTATTTGCTAATGATCTCATCAGTTTACAATAAATGAAAAGTTAGACTGAATTTCGTGTACACATGTTTTGAAGGCAAAAATCATCACGTTTAACATTATGACTTCTTCTGGACTTAAACTAGATCCAAGAGCTCACAGTGAAGCAGTTAAAGTTATCGTCCGATGTCGACCTATGAACGACAAGGAGATATCTATGGGCTATACAAATATTGTCGAAGTACATTCTGATACGAATACTGTGGATGTTATTAGCTTGAAAGGTATGAAAAAATCATTTCAGTTTGATGGTGTTTATGGTCCTTCTGCAACTCAAGAAGAGCTATATAATTCCTCAGTGAATCCTTTAGTAGAATATGTTCTTTGTGGATATAACGGATCAATATTCGCATACGGCCAAACGGGAACAGGAAAAACTTTTACTATGGATGGCTGTGATGTTACTACAGATGAAAAAGGTATTATACCAAGATCAGTAGAGCAAATATTTGATGATTTGCCATGCTCCGAAGAAACAGATTGTCTCGTTCGCGCTTCCTATCTTGAGATATATCAGGAAGAAATATGGGATTTATTGAACCCCATTCGAGATACATCTTATGACCTCAGGGAAGCACCTGGAATTGGTGTATATATTGAAGATTTGCCTTCATTTGTATGTAAGAATGCCAAGGAAGTTAAAACTATAATGATAAAAGGGAATAAAAACAGAAGTGTTAGCTCTACGAACTTGAACGATCGAAGCTCCAGATCACACGCTATCTTCATCATTACAATAGAAATGCGTTGTGACCATAGGAGTCTTGGTAGAAACGTTCGATTAGCAAAACTCTATCTCATTGATCTTGCAGGTAGCGAGAGACAGGCTAAAACGGGATCATCAGGTGATAGGCTCAGAGAGGCGACTAACATCAATTTATCGTTGTGTACTTTGGGAAAAGTAATAGCAGCATTGACAGATAATCGATGTACACACATTCCTTACCGTGAATCGAAACTTACAAGGTTATTACAAGATTCACTAGGAGGAAATTCCAAAACAATCATGATCGCAAACATAGGGCCTGCTAGCTATAATTACGAAGAAATTATTTCGACACTAAGATACGCTAGTCGAGCTAAGGAAATAAGAAATACTCCAGTAATCAATGAGGATCCTCGAGATATCTTATTGAAAGAATATTCTAAGGAGATTGAAAATTTAAAAAACTTAATAGCGGACCGCAAAATGCTTATGCGTGCTAATTCTAAGATATCACCACGAGATGGGAGTGATTATAACTGTGAATCGAGTGATGATGACTGTGACGTGGTGTTGCAAGAAACAAAGCCTGACAACTCGGTGTGTAAAATTAACCGAGAAAAAACTTTCGTCATAACAGAATTGGAGAAAGAGAAACAGCTACTCGCCAGAAGCAAAATATCCATGGAAAGACTCGAGGAAAAAATACTTCTGGTAGAGAGTAAGTTACAGGATAGTTGTGGTAGTATACGAGACCATACGATAGTCCAGCAGACGGAATTGGCGAGAAGAAGTCAGGAGCTTGACGAGTTCGGAGATAGGGAAACACAGCTGACGCAGCTCATTGAACTTAAGGAAATGTCTATTATGGATGTACAGAGAAAAATATCAAACATTGAAAGTAAAATGAAACAAACAAATAAACAATATCTTAAATGGCATGAAGCTTTGTTGATTTCCAGACGTTTTCATAAAGATGCGGAACAACAGTTTCAAGACGACCGTGAGCAGATGGTAGAAGTTATAAAAGATCTGCGGTTTATTCATAAAAAAGCCGATATCATAACCAAAAATGTGGTACCCAAAGACATAACGAAGCAAATTAGAAGAAATTTAAAGAGTGATTTACATTCATCAAATGAGAAACATGAGGATTATGAAAAGACGTATAATAAGGAAAGTATCCGTGACCTCATATCGATGGAGATGGGGCACAAGAACTGTACGAAGTATAGGGACATTATATCACTCCAACCGATTCGCCATATCAGGACGACATCTGACTTTTCGTTATTAGATGAATTTTCAGAGCTCTAGTTCACATTACGGAAACAAAATGAAGAATTCCAGTTGTTCAGGACGAAAAACAAACCAGCAATAGGAAAGCTATATTAACATAGTAAACTGACAGTTTGTGTACAGCTCAAAACTATAAATGATAAAACAGTACAAATAAGTGATAAAATTAGTACTGAATCAATTATTAACTAAGAACCTGCCTGGCTGAAACAGTACCACATCACTCCAGAAAACATAGCAGTGCAAGAGAATGAAAGGAAATGCGATTCAGTAATATTTTAGATCTGTTTAGTCGAACTCGCTTTGGTCGATGTTTATAATAACTAGTAGAATTTTTGTAGACACAAAAGGATTTATGGATAACATGTGATATACAGGTTTTTTAATATATTTTACAAAGCTAATTAATAATAAATCCGATGAAACAAGGATATGTAGTTTATAACGATTGTACTGTGATTGCTTTTCATAAATGTGCTCATTTCTGTTAAAGTTCTGTTATATTTACTTTATGTAGGTATACATTCAATTACTTGAAAGAAGCCTGTAGAATATTATTTAGATGGGATCCAGGAGAAATTCAAACATTTTAAGAAGACGTAAATTAATTTCCCCTTAATTTGTAGTTCTTGCATAAGTTACCTGATTTCTTCCGGTATGTGCTGCCAGAGATCTTGAAGACAATGTCTGCAGGCTGTATATCACTTTATTCTTCAATCACTATTGATCTGCATTTAGGGCAGTTGCCCAGGTGGCAGATTCCATTTTCATTTTTATTTTTATTCTTCTTATTCTTTACTAAACAAAAAAACTTGTATAATATTGACCATCCAAATTCAATTATTATTTTCTAATCCACAGGAAGTTATATTAATACCTTGTCTTTATTTTGGCAATATTTCTATTCTCAGGTGTTTCATAATAATAATAATAATCCCACTATCGGCAGCCCTGAAAATGGTTTTCCGTGGTTTCCCATTTTCACACCAGGCAAATGCTGGGGCTGTACCTTAATTAAGGCCACGGCCGCTTCCTTCCAACTCCTAGGCCTTTCCTATCCCATCGTCGCCATAAGACCTATCTGTGTCGGTGCGACGTAAAGCCCCTAGCAAAAAAAAAAATAATAATAATAATAATAATAATAATAATAATAATAATAATAATAATAATAATAATAATAATAATAAGTATTAATACTAATATTAACATTCAATGGTATAATACGTGTGTGAGACAGTGAGACAGATACCAAACATTTCCAAGACCACACCCTCTCCTCTCGGGGTCCTACAGAATTTATAGTTAACATAAAAATAGTAGCATGCCGGTACCTGTATTATTATTATTATTATTATTATTATTATTATTATTATTATTATTATTATTATTTTCAGAAGACATAAATTAATGTCCCCTTAATTTGCAATTCTTGCGTAAATTACTTGATTGCTCTATTCTAAATGGCTATGCTTCCATTGTTATTATTGTTATTATTATTATTATTATTATTATTATTATTAATGTTTCGGAGGACTGACAATCTTGTCATTTTATCCTTGAACACGAATCCACCACCACGATACCACGAGTTGTGTAAATGTTTTGGGTGATATTGCCACAAAATGGTCAGCAGAAAGACCTAGTTTTACTACCAAAGATTGTGTCTCGAGCTCCGATCATGAGTCCATGACGGAAATATTGTCTAGGTGATATAAGTCCTTACAGTAGTTCACGGTTGGCTGGCGTTCACCTGTTCGGCCTGGCCAACGTGCGACTCGAAGCGTATCGTGGGATCTAAGATTAGTCCTTGCTTGCTAGCTGATTGAAAGACTATCATGTCAATACGCCTATTACTCCCGCCGGTAGCTAGGCCAGAAACCTCTTCGTGCACCGTGAAACCGTGATCCCTCAGCGAGGTCGCGATCATGTTTCGAATTGTATGTTGGCGGGAATTTCTCAATACCTCCCCGTGAGGGCAGGCTCCCAGGACATGGGCAAGAGGTTCGTGCTCTCTGTGGCAACGCCGACTGAGGGTGTTGTCCTGGGACCTTCCCGGCACGGAGCGAACGGCGCACGCATTAGCTGGCATCTTGATGGCCTCTCTCCATTCCGCACAGGATAAGCCTCGGTGATCTCTTATCCATTTGTTCCCTGGCGTGTATTCCTGGAAGAGTCCAACGCCCTTTCCTTTGTGCGGCAGCTTCGTCCATGACTGAACTTCTCTGTCTCGTAGTATCTGTCGGACCTTCCTTACATTGGGAAGATGGTAACAGTAAATATTTGGGGTGTCACATACACCATGATAACAGTTACGTTACAAAAATATATAATACTAGTTGAGGGTTAATTAAGGCCACCGTCGCTTCCTTCCTAATCCTAATCCTAACCCTGTCCTATCCCAGCGTCACCACGAAACTTGTCCATATCGGTGTGACGTAAAACAAACAGCTATGGGCTATAACAAAGTAACATAGGCACATACAGAACGGTGACGCATCGTGTTCAGAGTTAAATACCACAATTAATTCTCTGACTGAAGGTTGTAAGATCATATGAATACGGTGGATATCGAGAGAAAGAATGTATCGAAATTTCATAAATGAAATGTGTCCTGAATCGTACTGTCCCTCCACCTTGTTCGCGGATACCCCTTAGATTCTGTGTATACTTATTAAACATGAAATAACGATGATTGGTCGCTGCTTGTGATAGCCTACAGCTGGTGTTAACGATAGCACAGAGTAACGTTACAGACATATTTCGCTATACTGTGTTGCTTAAGGGTCTCACGCCCAGTGAACGCTACTTCCAAGGGTAGGAGAGAGAGAGAGAGAGAGAGAGAGAGAGAGAATATATCAAGGGTAACCCCGGTTATCGTAAAAGGTTACTAAAAGAGGATGATCGATCCACCCCCGCCCCCTCTGTAGATGGAGGTGGTAGAATACATAACAACCTCGGTATCCTCTGCCGTAAGAGGTGACTAAAAGAGGATGAACAATCCACCCTCGCCCCCTCTGTAGGTGGAGGTGGTAGAATACATAACAACATACATATGAAGATAAAGATAGAATATGAAGATAAAGTTGGAATTCAAGAGGACAAATTGGGGCAAATACTCATTTATAGGAAGGGGAGTTAGGGATTGGAATAACTTATCAAGGGAGATGTTCAATAAATTTCCCATTTCTTTGAAATCATTTCATAAAAGGCTAGGAAAACAACAGATAGGGAATCTGCCACCTGGGCGACTGCCCTAAATGCAGATCAGTATTGATTGATTGATTGATTGATTGATTGATTGATTGATTGATTGATTGATTGAACTCCCCTGAAATTTTTCAGTAACACTATTTTTAATAATATTCCATATACGTACTGTACTCTCTTTCCCGAAGTTACAATACTTAAATTCCAGGATATTCTGGTAAAAGGAGTAAGTTCAGTGAAACAACTTGGTCTCATAATAAACGAAAATGTAATTTCGTGTCAGTTATCATTGATCTGCATTTAGGGTTGCCGCCTAGCTGATAGATTCCCCTATCTACTTTTTACTTAGTCTTCTCTTTAATCACTTCAAAGAACTTGGAAATGTATCAAACGTGCTGTTGAGGATAGGGTATATCTAATAATCGATGCTAATATTAAAAAGTGAGAAATTTTGTGAGTTTCTTTACATGTAGAGAGTAATCTCGGGAACCACTCAACCGATTTCAGTACGGTATTCCTTTCTCCATTAGAAAGCTACTGGATGTTAGCTTACCAGGAGAGCAGAACAGTTGAAAATATATATACTTCCAGGGCCATTAAAAGTGAATACGCTGCCTGAACTCTTAGTCTTTTTAAAAATAGAGTTCACCAAGTCCACTTTTCGATTTCTACCCGAAATGGAACATCATAAGTATTTTCCTCCTAACTCGAGCAGTTATTCGAAAATACTATTGCGCCAATAAAGGCTGAGCGGCGGTCCGCAATAACATCAGCGAGCGATAATAATGTCGACATAGAGGATTTTTTTTTTTTTTTTTTTTTTTACAAGTTGCTTTACGTCGCACAATACAGATAGATCTTATGGCGACGATGGAATAGGAAAGGGCTAGGGGCGGGACGGAAGTGGGCGTGGCCTTAATTAAGGTACAACTCGAGCATTTCCTGTTATAAAAATGGGAGACCACGAAAAACTACCTCCAGGGCTGCTGACAGTGGAGTTCGAACCCATTATCTCCCGACACAGAGGTGACAATGTGTACAAAGTCAGCAGCGAGCAAAACAATGGCGGCGAATTGTTTAGGCTTGCGATAGGAAAGCTTCTGAAATAAGCCGGAAACTGATAAACAATGGGTGAGACACCCAGAATGATTTAGAATTGGGAACTACTAGACTCTTCTGCGGACCATTACAAAGAGTGCAATTGGCGCATAGCAGTCAGGAGTTACTTTCAATTGAATCAGTCTTGACTGCGTCAATCGCGGGAGAAAGTTCGCAGTACGAAACGGTCGCGAGTCCGTGAGGAGTCATCATCGGAAGTGAGTCCGTCAGACGGCTACGCAAAGTTCAACGAGGCATGCTACTGTGAACTGTCCTGGAGCGACACTGTGCTGTGAGAAGCCGTGTTGGGGACCAGGAATTCGACGCGCTGGTGTGTGATGAGTGTGTGTTAGTAAGTATTACAGTCGTAAATAAAATCTGTGGGGAGTGGGAAACTCAAACACGAGTGAACTTGTGATTAACTACAAATAAAAGCTCAATAAATGTAATGGATAGCAAACTTGTAAGCGCTCTGTGTAGCAATTTTACACGTTGAAGACTGAGCAGGTGAAGTTAGATATTACACTGTGAACTGAGTATGTTAGTGCGTTTTTACATTTTTATACAAAAATAACTGATAACCTTACTTACAGTCACAAACCTATTTTGGAGTTAGCAGAGTTTGAGCTATGCATGCATTTTCAAAATTGGAGCAAAACTAATCATTTTTGTAAATACATTTTAAAAACATTTTTTCTACTTTTAATTTTTACATGTTCACAATGCATATTAAAAACATGAAAAGTTACGTATTCGCACACCATGATACACTGACTGACAGAGCAAATGCAACACCAAGAAGGAGTGGTTCGAAAGGGATGAAAGTTGGGGAAAAAACAGAGACGGCACGGACGAATAATTGATGTTTATTTCAAACCGATATGCAGGTTACACAATGCGCACGGCATCGACTCAGTAGGATGTAGGACCACCGCGAGCGGCGATGCACGCAGAAACACGTCGAGGTACAGAGTCAATAAGAGTGCGGATGGTGTCCTGAGGGATGGTTCTCCATTCTCTGTCAACTATTTGCCACAGTTGGTCGTCCGTACGAGGCTGGGGCAGAGTTTGCAAACGGCGTCCAATGAGATCCCACACGTGTTCGATTGGTGAGAGATCCGGAGAGTACGCTGGCCAAGGAAGCATCTGTACACCTCGTAGAGCCTGTTGGGAGATGCGAGCAGTGTGTGGGCGGGCATTATCCTGCTGAAACAGAGCATTGGGCAGCCCCTGAAGGCACGGGAGTGCCACCGGCTGCAGCACATGCTGCACGTAGCGGTGGGCATTTAACGTGCCTTGAATACGCACTAGAGGTGACGTGGAATCATACGCAATAGCGCCCCAAACCATGATGCCGCGTTGTCTAGCGGTAGGGCGCTCCACAGTTACTGCCGGATTTGACCTTTCTCCACGCCGACGCCACACTCGTCTGCGGTGACTATCACTGACAGAACAGAAGCGTGACTCATCGGAGAACACGACGTTCCGCCATTCCCTCATCCAAGTCGCTCTAGCCCGGCACCATGCCAGGCGTGCACGTCTATGCTGTGGAGTCAATGGTAGTCTTCTGAGCGGACGCCGGGAGTGCAGGCCTCCTTCAACCAATCGACGGGAAATTGTTCTGGTCGATATTGGAACAGCCAGGGTGTCTTGCACATGCTGAAGAATGGCTGTTGACGTGGCGTGCGGGGCTGCCACCGCTTGGCGGCGGATGCGCCGATCCTCGCATGCTGACGTCACTCGGGCTGCGCCTGGACCCCTCGCACGTGCCACATGTCCCTGCGCCAACCATCTTCGCCACAGGCGCTGCACCGTGGACACATCCCTATGGGTATCGGCTGCGATTTGACGAAGCGACCAACCTGCCCTTCTCAGCCCGATCACAATACCCCTCGTAAAGTCGTCTGTCTGCTGGAAATGCCTCCGTTGACGGCGGCCTGGCATTCTTAGCTATACACGTGTCCTGTGGCACACGACAACACGTTCTACAATGACTGTCGGCTGAGAAATCACGGTACGAAGTGGGCCATTCGCCAACGCCGTGTCCCATTTATCGTTCGCTACGTGCGCAGCACAGCGGCGCATTTCACATCATGAGCATACCTCAGTGACGTCAGTCTACCCTGCAATTGGCATAAAGTTCTGACCACTCCTTCTTGGTGTTGCATTTGCTCTGTCAGTCAGTGTACATTTATGAAACACAACATACACACTAATCATTGAGAAATGAAAAAATACATTAATTGTGGAAACTGACTCTAGTCGTCGGTCGCGCGAAACCATGTGGCACAGAAGCTGCCCCGGCAGTACCAATGTAGTATCATAATAGAATTTGATTCCGATCATGTGCTGCTACCTTGTATTTCTTTAATGAATTACAAGCACTGTGGAATGTGTTCCAACACCCTGCTAACGTTTGTTGCACGTTGAAGCGCATATACCGGGTGATCAATCACTACCGATCTGCAATTAGGGCAGTCGCCCAGGTGACAGATTCCCGATCTGTGTTTTCGTAGCATTTTCTTAAATGACCGCAAAGAAATTGGAAATGTATTGAACATCTCCCTTGGTAAATTATTCCAATCCCTATCTCCCCTTCCTATAAATGAACATTTGCCACAATTCGTCCTCTTGAATTCCAGCTTTATCTTCTTATTGTGATCTTTCCTACTTTTAAAGACATCACTCAAACATATTCGTCTACTGATGTCATTCCACGCCATCTATTCACTGACAGCGCGGAACATACCACTTAATCGAGCAGCTCGCCTCCTTTCTCCCAATCCTTCCCAGCTCAAACTTTGCAACATTCTTGTAAGGCTACTCTTTTGTCGGAAATCACCCAGAACAAGTCGAGCTGCTTTTCTTTGGATTTTTTCCAGTTCTTGAATCAAGTAATCCTGGTAAGGGTCCCATACATTGGAACCATACTCTAGTTGGGGTCTTACCAGAGACTTATATGTCCTCTCCTTTACATCCTTACTACAATCCGTAAATACCCTCATAACCATGTGCAGAGATCTGTACCCTTTATTAAAAATTATGTTTATGTGATCACCTCAATGAAGATCTTTCCTTATATTAACACCTAGGTACTTACAGTGATCTCCAAAACGAACTTTCCACCCATCAACGCAGTAATTAAAACAGAGAGGACTTTTCCGATTTGTGAAACTTACAACCTGACTTTTAACCCCGTTTATCATCACACCATTGCCTACTGTCCATCTCACAACATTATCAAGGTCATTTTGCAATTGCTCACAATCTTTTAACTTATTTATTACTCTGTACAGAATAACATCAGTCTGCAAACAGCCTTATCTCTGATTCCACTTCTTTACACATATCATTGATATATATATATAAGAAAACATAAAGGTCCAATATTATTGCCTTGAGGAATTTACCTTTTAATTATTACAGGGTCACATAAAGCTTCGCCTGCTCTAATTCTCTGAGTTCTATTTTCTAAGAATACAGCCACCCATTCAGTCACTCTTTTTTCTAGTCCAATTGCACTCATTTTTGCCTTAGATAGGTCAATCGCAATACAGTCCATTTGGCCTCCAGAATACAGGATATCTGCTATATATTGATGGAATCCTACAAGTTGAGCTTCAGTGGAATAACCTTTCCTAAACCCGTACTGCCTTGTATCGAACCAGTTATTAATTTCGTAAGCATGTCTAATATAATCAGAAAGAATGGTTTCCCAAAGCTTACATGCAATGCACGTCAAATTGACTGGCCTGTAACTTTATGTCTATTACCCAGTCCTTTATACATAGGGGCTACTATAGCAACTATCCATTCATTTAGTATAGGTCCTTCATTCATACAATAATCAAATAAGTACTTCAGATATGGTACGTGTGAAGCCAGCTTTAAATTCACCCCACTGAGCTAGAGTCCAAACCTCCAAATCATTACCAGTACAGACAACTTCCAAATTTATAAACTGTTCTTCTGACGGCTTGCTTTTCTTAGTATCACTATCTTCGTTTAAAGATTTTCCTTGTTTGACTCAAACTACCCATTGTCAACCAATGAAATGGAATGGCGTTGAGCCTATGGCTTTTAGTGCCGGGAGTGCCCGAGGACAAGTTCGGCTCGCCAGACGCAGGTCTTTTGATTTGACACCCGTAGGCGACCTGCGCGTCATGATGAGGATGAAATGATGATGAAGACGACACATACACCCAGCTCCCGTGCCAGAGAAATTCCCGACCCTGCCGGGAATCGAACCCGGGATCCCTGTGACCAAAGGCCAGCACGCTAACCATTTAGCTATGGAGCCGGACGTCAACCAGTGGTCAATCTTTCTTGTACTTAAACAGCATGTTGTTTGTTTTCAATCACAAAGAAACTTTATATACCATTACCAGTAGAAACAGCTTCCAAATTTATAAACTGCTCTTCTTCTGACGGCTTACGTTTCTTAGTAGTGCTATCTTTGTTTTCCTTTTTTGACTCAAACTACCCATTGTCAACCAATCCATCTTTCTTGTTGTTAAACAGCGTGTTGTTTGTTTTCAGTCACAAAGAAACTGTTGGTAAGCACGTAAGGACAGAGCGGCAAACTCATGAAATAAGTTGCATTGTGATGAAAAGCCGAAACTCTGATCAATATAAGTAGTATAATTGGACAGTTCTGCGGCCACCACCACCACCGGTCTCCCAGAGGCCTCCTCCACCACCACCAAAGCCAGAGGCCTCCCAGAGGCCTCCTCCACCACCACCACAGCCAGAGGCCTCCCAGAGGTCTCCTCGAACACCCGCGGGAAATTTGAATTTGTAAACAAAGCCACGTGCTTTTTGACAGCTGTCATCGACAACAACGCATCGCTAACCTCAGTACTGCCATCTTGACGGGCCTAAACCTCAGTAGTGCCAACTTAACCTGACAAGCGCGAGATAAACAAAGCCACGTGTTTTTTTGACAGCCACGTGCTTTTTGACAGACAACAACGCATCGCTAACCTCAGTACTGCCATCTTGACGGGCCTAAACCTCAGTAGTACCAACTTAACCTAACTAGCGCGTGGTAAACAAAGCCACGTGCTTTTTGACAGCCACGTGCTTTTTTGACAGCTGTCATCCGCCATCTTTAAACCACAGAGCACTGTGCTGCCCTCTTTATCGTAGTAGATGTAAAATTCGTCACCTGTCATCGGCAGTGCTGCCATCTTGGTGGACCTAAACCTTAGTGCTACCAACTTAACCTCACTAGCTCGAGATAAACAAATCCACGTGCAGCTGTCATCCGCCATCTTTAATCTATAGAGCACAGTGCTGCCCTCTTTAGCTACTTACCTTCCACGTGCAGCTGACATCCGCCATCTTTAATCTATAGAGCACAGTGCTGCCCTCTTTAGCTACTTAACTTTGAAATGTGGTGGCGGATAATTTGAAAAATGCTTTTTGACAGCAGCCATCTTGCATCGCAAACCTCAGTGCTGCCCTCTTTAGCTAGATACCTGTGGTGGCAGACAATTCCACGTGACAGCAGCCATCTTTGAGCACAGTGCTGCCCTCTTTGTGGTGGCGGCAAATTCTACGTACTCTTTTTTGGAAACAAATCCACGTGCTTTTTTGACAGCTGTCATCCGCCATCTTTAATCAACAGAGCACAGTGCTGCCCTCTTTAGCTACTTACCTTTGAAATGTGGTGGCGGATAATTTGAAAAATGCTTTTTGACAGCAGCCATCTTTGAGCACCGTGCTGCCCTCTTTAGCTAGATACCTTTGAAATGTGGTGGCAGGCAATTCCACATGACAGCAGCCATCTTTAATCAAGAGAGCACCGTGCTGCCGTCTATGTGGTGGCGGCAAATTCTACATGCTCTTGTTTGGAAACAAACTCACGCGCTTTTTTGACAACCGTCATCCGCCATCTTTAATCAACAGAGCACAGTGCTGCCCTCTTTAGCTAGATACCTTTGAAATGTGGTGGCAGCAAATTCCACGTGCTCTTGTTTGGAAACAAAGCCACGTGCTTTTTTGACAGCTGTCATCCGCCATCTTTAATCAACAGAGCACCGTGCTGCTATCATGCGGGCAATTTCATAAGCTGTCATCCGCCATCTTTAATCCACAGAACACCGTGCTGCCCTCTTTATAGCTACTACCTTAAACATGTAGTAGCGGGTAATTTGAAAAGTTCTGTTAGCTATCATCCGCCATCTTTAATCAAGAGAGCACCGTGCTGCCATCTTTAGCTAGATACCTTTGAAATGTGGTGGCGGATAATTTGAAAAATGCTTTTTGACAGCAGCCATCTTTGAGCACAGTGCTACCCTCTATGTGGTGGCGGCAAATTCTACATGCTCTTGTTTGGAAACAAACCCACGCGCTTTTTTTGACAGCCATCATCCGCCATCTTTAAGCAACAGAGTACAGTGCTGCCCTCTTTGTTATGGCGGCAAATTCCACGTGCTCTTGTTTGGAAACAAAGCCACATGCTCTTTTGACAGCTGTCACCCTCCATATTTAACCAACAGAGCACTATGCTGCTCTCATGCGGGCAATTTCGTTACCTGTCATCCACCATCTTTAATGAACAGAGCACCGTGCTGCCCTCATGCGGGGCAATTTCGTTAGCTGTCATCCACCATCTTTAATGAACAGAGCACCGTGCTGCCCTCATGCGGGGCAATTTCGTTAGCTGTCATGCGCCATCTTTTAATGAACAGAGCACCGTGCTGCCCTCATGCGGGGCAATTTCGTCAGCTGTCATCCGCCATCTTTAAACTACAGAGCACCGTGCCGCATTCTTGCGTCAGCTGTCATCCGCCCAGCAATTCTCTTTCTATATAATAATTTCGTGTGGCTATTTCTAGTCAAGTGCAGTCTAAAAAATAAATCCTAGAGTTGTTGTATCAGGAAGGGTAACTGGCTAAATCCCGGTCTTTCAGCGTTAGGAAGGGCAACCGGTCGTAAAACAGATTCTTCCGATTTAAACTCTTACGTCAGGAGGGGGAGGGCACTCGGCTGTAAAACATATTTTTAATATCAAGAGAATCGAACCCGAGACTGCCGGGTGAGCGGCAAGCACACTAAACCAAACTGTAGGAGCCGGTAATTCTCTTTCTATATTATAATTCCGTGTGGCTATTTCTAGCCAAGTGCAGTCTAAAAAAATAAATCCTGTCTTGTTGTATCAAGAAGGGTAACTGGCTAAATACTGGTTTTTGAGCGTCAGGAAGGGCAACCGGCCATACCGTGAAACAATAGTGTATGATGTAAGAGGCTAGATACTGCCTTTTAAAATCTAAGAAGAGCATCTAGCTGTAAAACCCCGATTCTCGTGTTAGAAAGGGCAACTAGTTGTAAAACAGATTCTTAATCCCAGTTCTTTGACGTCAGGAAGGGCAACCGGTCGAAAACAATAGTGTATGATGTAAGAGGCTAGATACTGCCAGTTTTACGTCAGGAAGGGCAACCAGTCGTAAAACAGATTCTTGTTATTTAAAATCTCGCGTCAGGAAGGGCAACCGGCTATACAGTGAAACAATAGTGTATGATGTAAGAGGCTAGATACTGCTTTGAGCATCTAGCTGTAAAACCCCGATTCTCGTGTTAAAAAGAGCAACTAGTTGTAAAACAGATTCTTAATCCCAGTTCTTTGACGTCAAGAAGGGCAACCGGTCGAAAACAATAGTGTATGATGTAAGAGGCTAGATACTGCTATTTAAAATCCTAGAAGGGCATCCAGTTGTAAAACAGATTCTTGTGATTTAAAATCTCACGTCAGGAAGGGCAACCGACCGTAAAACAGTAGTGTACGATGTAATAGGCTAGATACTGCTATTTAAAATCCTAGAAGGCATCCTGTTGTAAAACAGATTCTTGTGATTTAAAATCTCGCGTCAGGAAATGCAGCCGGCCTTAAAACACATACTTGCGATTTAAGATCTCGTGTTATGGAAGGGGGTACTCGGCTGTAAAACATATTTTTAATCCCGGTCCTGTTACGTTAGGAACTACATCTAGCTGTAAAACAAGAGTTCCAAACATTTACAGTGTTAAGCTTTAGTAGCATGCTATGGGTTACATTTTTTGTTCTACCGCATAGAACACTATCTTTGAAGTTGTATCGGCGCAGTCATTCAGAGCGAGGTACGGAATGCATGTGTTGACTGAAATTGTACCCGCATCTTCCGGCTGCACTAACCCTGAACGGGGACACTGCGTGCTGATAAGCTACTTGTAACTCACGGAACGTCTTCTTAGCTGAGTAGCATTTAGCTCGTGTAAGTTCCTAACATAAAATATTATGATTGTACGGACAGGTTAAAACACAGTACCAGCATATAGCCTACCCCTATCGAAAGAGCCTGCACGGCGCCGGCATGTAGGCTTCTCCTGTTGAAGGAGCCTGTGCAAGGTTTAACACCCGCCATCAACAGCCCTTACTTAATACTGGCTTTTTTGCACACCCTCGAAACTGCCTAAGAATGTAATATACTACCGTAGGGAGAGGGCAAAACTCGGTGCCAGCACATAGCCTACTCCTGCCGAAGAAGCCTGCACAAGGCTTAACACCTCCATCCGACAGATGAATCACCCTCAACATCTTGTACTCACAATCAGTTTCGGGGGAGCCTGCACAAGGTTTAACGCCCCCATCAACAGCCCTTACTTAATGCTGGCTTTTTGCACACCCCGCCTCTTAGATCATACACCATAGTTTTACGACCGGTTACCCTTCCTGACTAGGATTTTAAATCGCAGTATGCGCGATAAATTTGTTATAGCGGGTTTTATAACTAGATATCCCGGTACCGGCACATAGCCTACTCCTACCGAAGAAGCCTACACAATGCTTATTGCCTTCATCCGACAGATGAATCACCATCAACGTCTTGTACTCACAATCATTTTCGAAGGAGTCTGCACAAGGTTTAACGCCCCCTATCAACAGCCCTTACTTAATGCTGGCTTTTTTGCACACCCTGCCTCTTAGATCATACACCATAGTTTTACGACCGGTTACCCTTCCTGACTAGGATTTTAAATCGCAGTATACGCGACAAATCAGTTATAGCGTGTTTTATAACTAGATGCCCCGGTACCGGCACATAGCCTACTCCTACCGAAGAAGCCTGCACAAGGCTTATTACCTCCATCCGACAAATGAATCACCCTCAACACTCTTGTACCCGCAATCATTCTCGCTACTTCGGAAGATAGCGGTTTCGAACTCCTACTGTTGGAAGCCGTAAAAATAGCAAATGCTAGGCGAGGGGCCTGCGCGATCGTCATAACGTGTAATTACATGATCTAGCTAAATGTAGTTTTAGCTCAATACCTTTAAGTGCCTACAGGTAAGGAATACCGCGGATGTAGCTTAGTACCCTCCCGTTTAAGTCCGGAGGTCGAGGATCGCGCGCTAACTTTCTAAGGCTCGATCCGCTACAGAACTCTGAAATTCTGCCACCTCGGCATCAACAGCAGGCTCGATCCCAGCTTAAATACATCAGCCTGCGGAACTCAGCGTAAGACCCTCCGGAGAGCTCTTGTTGCATAAACATTTAGTTCCAACTGTAATGCAGTTTTCAGCGACTTTCACATCCGCTTGGTAACAAACAGCATATTTACTCGCTGCAGTCTGCGTGAAGCGCTTACAGTTCTCTGTATGCGATTATTACGTGTACATCTCCCGTCTAAGTACTGTCTGCTGTGAATATTATTCTTCAGCCTTTATCTTAAGGTAAGCTAGAACTGGTAGTTACTGTTTGCAAAGCAACTTCTACGCTAGGTAATAGACATCTACATTCATATATGTTTGTTCTTTTCTTTTTTAGGTACCGTTCGAGTTACAGGCTTGAAAGTACGCATTTTATTCATCCGAGTGACAGTCTGCAGCACGTGCATTTTTAAGGTATGTTTTCGAACTTTGAGTTGTAAAGATAGCTAGGTTAGCTGATGTACCCTACACTACATTCATATATGTTTGTTCTTTTCTTTTTAGGTACAACTAGAATATTATCATTCGAGTTACAGGCTTGAAAGTACGCATTTTATTCATCCGAGTAACAGTTTGGAGCGCGAAGATTTTAAGGTATGTCTGACCTCTATACGTTGAAACTTGGTTTCTTCCGAACATCTTAACTTTAAGCTAATCACAAATAGTTGTTCTCTTCAATCCTCATGCTATAGACGAGGTTAATCTTATAATTTCAAACACACAGCAATGTCCGAACTCTATACGTTGAAACTGGGTTTCTTCCGAACATCGTAACTTTAGTCTATTGATAAATAGTCGTTCTCTTCAATCCTCGTGCTATAGACGAGGTTAATTTTATAATTTCAAACACACATAGCTATGTCTGACCTCAACAGGCTGAAACTTGGTTTCTTCTAAAACATCGTAACTTTAGTCTATTGATAAATAGTTATTTTCTTTAATCTGCATGTCATAGAAGAGGTTAATCTTATAATTTCAAACTCACAGCAATGTCCGACCTCTATACGTTGAAACTTGGTTTCTTCCGAACATCGTAACTTTAAGCTAATCATAAATAGTTGTTCTCTTCAATCCTCATGCTATAGACGAGGTTAATCTTATAATTTCAAACTTACAGCAATGTCCGACCTCTATACGTTAAACTTGGTTTCTTCCGAACATCGTAACTTTAGTCTATTGATAAATAGTTGTTCTCTTCAATCCTCATGCTATAGACGAGATTAATCTTATAATTTCAATCTCACAGCAATGTCTAACCTCTATAGGTTGAAACTTGGTTTCTTCCGAACATAGCGACTTTAGACTATTGATAAATAGTTATTTTCTTTAATCTGCATGCCATAGAAGAGGTTAATATTATAATTTCAAACTTACACCAATGTCTAACCTCTATAGGTTGAAACTTTGTTTCTTCCGAACGTCGTAACATTAGTCTAATGATAAATAGTTGTTCTCTTCAATCCTCATGCTATAGAAGATGTTAATCTTATAATTTCAAATTTACAGCAATGTCTGACCTGTACAGGTTCAAACTTGGTTTCTTCCGAACATCGTAACTTTAGTCTATTGATAAATAGTTATATTCTTTAATCTGCATGCTATAGAAGAGGATAATCTTATAATTTCAAACTCACAGCAATGTCTGACCTCTACAGGTTCAAACTTGGTTTCTTCTGAACATCGTAACTTTAGTCTATTGGTAAATAGTTATTCTCTTCAATCCTCATGCCATAGAAGAGGTTAATCTTATAATTTCAAACTTACAGCAATGTCTAACCTCTATAGGTTGAAACTTGGTTTCTTCCGAACATCGTAACTTTAGTCTATTGATAAATAGTTATTTTCTTTAATCTGCATACGATAGAAGAGGTTAATCTTATAATTTCAAACTTACAGCTATGTCTAACCTCTATACGTTGAAACTTGGTTTCTTCCGAACGTTGTAACATTAGTCTAATGATAAATAGTTGTTCTCTTCAATCTTTCATGCTATAGAAGAGGTTAATCTTATAATTTCAAACTCACAGCTATGTCCGACTTCTATAGGTTGAAACTTGGTTTCTTTCGAACATCGTAACTTTAGTCTATTGATAAATAGTTGTTCTCTTTAATCGACATGCTATAGAAGAGGTTAATCTTATAATTTCAAATTTTTCAGCCATGTCTGTCCTCAATAGGTTGAAACTTGGTTTCTTCCGAACATCGTAACTTTAGTATAATGATAAATAGTCGTTCTCTTCAATCCTCATGCTATAGACGAGGTTAATTTTATAATTTCAAACACACATGGCTATGTCTGACCTCAACAGGCTGAAACTTGGTTTCTTCTAAAACATCGTAACTTTAGTCTATTGATAAATAGTTATTTTCTTTAATCTGCATGCCATAGAAGAGGTTAATCTTATAATTTCAAACTCACAGCAATGTCCGACCTCTATATATTGAAACTTGGTTTCTTCCGAACATCGTTACTTTAGTCTATTGATAAATAGTTGTTCTCTATAATCCTCATGCTATAGACGAGGTTAATCTTATAATTTCAAACTCACAGCAATGTCTAACCTCTATAGGTTGAAACTTGGTTTCTTCCGAACATCGTAACTTTAGTCTATTGATAAATAGTTATTTTCTTTAATCTGCATGCCATAGAAGAGGTTAATCTTATAATTTCAAACTTACAGCAATGTCTAATCTCTATAGGTTGAAACTTGGTTTCTTCCGAACGTCGTAACATTAGTCTAATGATAAATAGTTGTTCTCTTCAATCTTTCATGCTGTAGAAGAGGTTAATCTTATAATTTCATACTCACAGCAATGTCTGACCTGTACAGGTTCAAACTTGGTTTCTTCCGAACATAGCAACTTTAGTCTATTGATAAATAGTTGTTCTCTTCAATCTTTCATGCTGTAGAAGAGGTTAATCTTATAATTTCAAACTTTCAGCAATGTCTGACCTCTATAGGTTGAAACTTGGTCTCTTCCGAACATCGTAACACTTTTATATCCTATTATTACTATGTGTGATGCAAGTGCTAACGCTACATTTATATATTTGTTCTTTTTAGAAAAACCATGGAGAAGATTAACCAGCTAGGTCATATTTCATCTCCAACTACCAAGCCGCTAACAAGTCTACCGCTAAATGAGCAATTTAAAGTAATTTCACTACGAAGATTAAAAACGAAATTTGGAGAAAGGATTTTATGTGTCTGCAAAGACTTTCAAGTTTTTTTTACCTAATAGATTTAGCGTGCTAACTGATTTAGAAATAGAAGAACTAAATCAACGTTCTATTTTCATTATATATCGCGGCATAGAGAACAAATCTTGTGTTATTAGTTTTACTGACGCGTAAAAGCATGTACATACAAGAATTACATCGAGAAAGCAAAAGTACGCAAACATCACTACAAGTAAAATCATTCATTATAAAACTAGTACATACAAGATGTAAATAAATACTGTAGAATTAGCATATTCTTTTATTTTATATTAGGTATTACCTTCTCCTCCTACTCCTCTCGAAGAAGAATAAGAGCAAGAAAGAAGATGTTGATTAAATTCGTAAGTATGTTATCGTCTAGCACAGTAAGTATGTTGAGAAGAGGTTTTTTTTCCTAAACAGTGCTTGATTCTAGTCTTGCAATGTAGTGTACTACAACATCGCACTATAGTATGTGTACATATGGTTTTTTTTGAACGGTAGTATGTATTCAAGTCTAAACTTGCACACTCTCGCTTTGCAATGCATGTTCGATAAAGATGTACCTTGGCAGAGTAAGTAAAGGAAGTTATACACATCAATTAATGTTCTGATAACATGTTAAAGTTAACAACATCGAGTGCAGTGTTCGATTCTAGTCTTGTTATGTTTCAATCTGATTTTCTTAGAACAAAGGTATCCCCTAACATGTTCTAAATACATGTTATATCGAGTACAGTGTTCGAATCTAGTCTTGATAACTTATATAGTGTTTTGAACACATCAATTAATGTTCTGATCACATGTTAAGGTTAACAACATCGAGTGCGGTGTTCGAATCTAGTCTTGATCACTTATCTAGTGTTTTGAGCACATCAATTAATGTTCTGATTACATGTTAAGGTTAACAACATCGAGTGCAGTGTTCGATTCTAGTCTTGCTATGTTTTAATCTCATTTCATGTTCTAATCACATGTTGAAGTTAACAACATCGAGTGCAGTGTTTGATTCTAGTCTTATTATGGTTTACAATCTTGTTTTTGCAATGCATGTTCGATAGAGGTGTACCTTGAAAGAGTAGGAAGAGTTCGATTCTAGTCTTGCTATGTTTGAACCTGATTTAATGTTCTAATCACATGTTGAAGTTAACATCAAGTGCAGTGTTCGATTCTAGTCTTGTTATGTTTTACAATCTTGCTTTTGCAATGCACGTTCGATAGAGATGTACCTTCACTGAGCAGGAAGAGCAGCTCAGTAAGTATGTTGAGAAGAGAATTTTTTGTTTTTCTAAACAGTGCTTGATTCTAGTCTCGCAATGCTGTGTTCTGCAACATCGAACTATAGTACGCGATTCTAGTTGTAATAGGTTTTTAACAGCAGTATGTGTTCAAGTCTAAAAATGCATCACTCTAGTTACGCGATATGTATAAAGGTATTCTCAAACATGTCGTATCGTGTTCTATTCTAGTCTTGATCACTTATCTAGTGTTTTGAACACATCAATTATAATGTTCTGATCACATCTTAAGGTTAACAATATCGAGTGCAGTGTTCGATTCTAGTATTGCTATGTTTTAATGTTCTAATCACATGTTGAAGCTAACCAAACAATAGCTATCATACGCAAGCTATTCAAAACTGTAGTCTTGTTTTCTCTTAGAAAAATCGATGTTCTGATCATATGTTGTATCGAGTACAGTGTTCGATTATATTCTTAATCGCTTCTTTTTAAATTGTCCGCTACTACGATCAAGAGCGCAGCACGGTGCTCTCAGATGGCGGATGTGGAATTTGCCGCCACCACATGTCGAAGAATAAAGATGCTAACACGATGCTCTCTTGGCAGCTTTTCAAGTAAATGCTAATCGTTTCTGCAGAAAACACTAATGAATATGCCTAGTGAATATGAACTTCCCATCTCTAGTCTTTCCATGTGTTCTGTTTTTTATGAACATAAGTGTATAGCTGAGATTAAATTAACAGAAATGATATCTAATGGTCCGGAAATACACCGCCAGGGGCGTAGCCAGGGGGAGTGGTTACTGGGGTTTTTTAATGTTCTAATCACATGTTGAAGCTAAGCAAACAATAGCTATCTTATGCAAGCTATTCAAGACTGTAGTCTTGTTTTCTCTTAGAAAAAATCGATGTTCTGATCATATGTTGTATCGAGTACAGTGTTCAATTATATTCTTAATCGCTTCTTTTTAAATTGTCCGCTACTACGATCAAGAGCGCAGCACGGTGCTCTCAGATGGCGGATGTGGAATTTGCCGCCACCACATGTCGAAGAATAAAGATGCTAACACGATGCTCTCTTGGCAGCTTTTCAAATTGTCTGCCACTACATTTCAACTAAAGAGTGCGGCACTGCGCTCTCTTGATTAAAGATGGCGGATGACAGCTGACGAAATTGCCCCGCATGAGGGCAGCACGGTGCTCTGTTCATTAAAAGATGGCGCATGACAGATAACGAAATTGCCCCGCATGAGGGCAGCACGGTGCTCTGTTCATTAACGATGTGGATGACAGCTAACGAAATTGCCCCGCATGAGGGCAGCACGGTGCTCTGTTCATTAAAGATGGTGGATGACAGGTAACGAAATTGCCCGCATGATAGCAGCATAGTGCTCTGTTGGTTAAAGATGGAGGGTGACAGCTGTCAAAAGAGCATGTGGCTTTGTTTCCAAACAAGAGCACGTGGAATTTGCCGCCATAACAAAGAGGGCAGCACTGTACTCTGTTGCTTAAAGATGGCGGATGATGGCTGTCAAAAAAGCGCGTGGGTTTGTTTCCAAACAAGAGCATGTAGAATTTGCCGCCACCACATAGAGGTTAGCACTGTGCTCAAAGATGGCTGCTGTCAAAAAGCATTTTTCAAATTATCCGCCACCACATTTCAAAGGTATCTAGCTAAAGATGGCAGCACGGTGCTCTCTTGATTAAAGATGGCGGATGATAGCTAACAGAACTTTTCAAATTACCCGCTACTACATGCTTAAGGTAGTAGCTATAAAGAGGGCAGCACGGTGTTCTGTGGATTAAAGATGGCGGATGATAGCTGATGAAATTGCCCGCATGATAGCAGCACGGTGCTCTGTTGATTAAAGATGGCAGATGACAGCTGTCAAAAAAGCACGTGGCTTTGTTTCCAAACAAGAGCACGTGGAATTTGCTGCCACCACATTTCAAAGGTATCTAGCTAAAGAGGGCAGCACGGTGCTCAAAGATGGCTGCTGTCAAAAAGCATTTTTCAAATTATCCGCCACCACATTTCAAAGTTAAGTAGCTAAAGAGGGCAACACTGTGCTCTATAGATTAAAGATGGCGGATGACAGCTGCACGTGGATTTGTTTATCTCGAGCTAGTGAGGTTAAGTTGGTAGCACTAAGGTTTAGGCCCGCCAAGATGGCAGCACTGCCGATGACAGGTGACGAATTTTACATCTTCTACGATAAAGAGGGCAGCACAGTGCTCTGTGGTTTAAAGATGGCGGATGACAGCTGTCAAAAAAGCACGTGGCTGTCAAAAAGCACGTGGCTTTGTTAACCACGCGCTAGTTAGGTTAAGTTGGTACTACTGAGGTTTAGGCCCGTCAAGATGGCAGTACTGAGGTTAGCGATGCGTTGTTGTCTGTCAAAAAACACGTGGCTTTGTTTATCTCGTGCTTGTGAGGTTAAGTTGGCACTACTGAGGTTTAGGCCCGTCAAGATGGCAGTACTGAGGTTAGCGATGCGTTGTTGTCGATGACAGCTGTCAAAAAGCACGTGGCTTTGTTTACAAATTCAAATTTCCCGCGGGTGGTGGAGGAGACCTCTGGGAGGCCTCTGGCTGTGGTGGTGGTGGAGGAGGCCTCTGAGAGGCCTCTGGCTGTGGTGGTGGTGGAGGAGGCCTCTGGGAGCCCGGTGGTGGTGGTGGCCGCAGAACTGTCCAATTATACTACTAATATACCAATGTTTTATGATGTTCATGCATTCATAAAATATTCAAAGTTATGCAATAAGAATACTGTTCTATACAATAGGAAGCTGCTTTTCAGACACTACATTATAAAATACACCATTAAAATTTATTAACCCTGGAATGTAAACATGGGGCATATAGCGCCCCAAATAAATTTCTTCTATCATTTTATTTTGATACTGTTTATGAAAGCCATATGACGTAACTTTTCTTCGGAAGGAGTCAGGATTCGAATATAACGATTTATTAGTGCGCAGAACTTTGCTCCTGGACTCTGTGGTAGCTTTGGGGTATGCACGGGCATAGAGTTATTATATAATACACTAGAGGTAGCATTGGTGCTGCAGTCGCGTGCGGAGTTGAACGAGCGCGCTGTTTGGCAAAAGCTGGATTGTTTGGCACTGTCACTAATGGAGCTTCCCAATAAATTGAAGTTTATACTTCTCTGAAGGAAAATGTCAGTCTCCTGTGCAGCTTATGGCTGCATAGAGAGGTTCAGAAAGGGTCATAGCATATCATTTCACAGGTATTTTTCCTTGAAATTCATTTTCGTACGTATAAAATAATACTTTGCATGACACTCGTTGTCATGTGAATTGGCCTACTTGGGCTGACTTCGCGACTGATTCCCCCGTGGGGCTGAATGAGATTCTTTGGATCTTACCTTGAAGACTGAAGATGTTTTACGAAATTTAAGGGATGATATTTTCCTTTCACTGAATGGCCATGTGCATGATACCGAGCGAGTGGCTGCAGGATTTAGGTCAGGTAGCTGTCAGTTTACATTCAGGACATAGTGGGTTTGAACCCCACTGTCGGAAGCTCTGAAGATAGTTTCCAATTCTCACACCAGGTAAATGCTGGAGCTGTACCTCAATTAAGGCCACAATCGTTTTCTTCCCACTCCTAGTCCTTTCCTGTCCTATAGTCATCGTAAGACCTATGTGTGTCGGTGCGACGTAAAGCAAATTGGTACAAAAAAGAAAATAAGGAAAGATATGCATGATAGCCTGGAATTGTGGTCCGTTTTTCACTTTTTGTGTGTATTTATAGTAGGCCTATTAAAAGCTATTGAATATATTTTCTGTATCATACAGTTTGTTGCTTTCCCTTCATATAATGCGTGTAGGAGTCACCATTCATAGCTTACCACATTTTACAATGTAGAGACTAGATGTGCCACACCGTGTGAACATCTGATTCCTTTACTTTCGTCAATATTATTATTCCTTTAAATACCATACAGGACTGTATACAAGCATAATGTATAATAGACTGAACGAGTTTGCGGTGCGGTTAGGGCCTTGCAGCTGTAAGCTTGCTTTCGGGAAATAGTGGGTTCAAATCCCACTGTCGGTAGCCCCGAAGATGATTTTTCGTGTTTTCCCATTTTCACACCAGGCAAATGCTGGGGCTGTACCTTAATTAAGCCCACGGGCGCTTCCTTCCCTTTCCCAACCCAGCATCCCCGTAAGGCCTATATGTGTCGGTGCGATGTAAATCAAATTGTAAAAAATATTGTAACTACTTTTTCAATTCTCTTCAATCATATGTTTTACCACTCTCCCTTTCCATTAACGGAAATCATTTTACAAGTTAAAATCTTAAAGCAAATCATACATTTAAGGAAAAGCTAAATAAAAACTCCATAATAGGCTGAAACCACAACCGAATGTCATATTTCCACTTGTAATGATGTTTAGAAAACATCGATAATAATAATAGTAATAAAAGTGGCTTTACGTCCCACTACGTACTTGCACGGTTTTTGGAGACGCTGAGGTGTCAGAATTTTTCCCCACGGGAGTTATTTCATGTGCTACAAGAGGCTGACTTATTTGAGCACCATCAAGTATCACCGGACTGAGCCAGGCTCGAACCTGCCAACTTGGGCTCAGAAAGCTAGGGTCTAAACCGGCGATGATAATATTTTGTCTACTTTACCCCAAAATCTCGCCAACGTTTTTAGGCCTAAAATCTCGCTCATCCGCTTCGTACGAGAGAGGACATTTTCGGTCGTTGGGCAGAATTATACCAAATTCATGGTAATTTACACAAAAAATAGCGAAATATACGAGCCCGCCTTCTAAACGTATGTTGTTAGAAGACTTAATATGAACAGTAAATTGATTTTTGTTACTTAAATGCACCTGAACACCGTCCCCTTTTATTACGCATTTAATCCTGTATTCATGCTATTTTGGCTTTCTTTTTTACTGGAGAGAAGCATCACAAGTATACTGTAGTATCTGAGAATATTTACATGTAAGAATTTTAAACCTCATGTATATCCACACAGTTTTAAAAGGCCCCGATTTAACATTGATGAGTACGGCGGAATGAGCTTTTTGCCAAACAGCTGCGATTTCAATATGCTCCGCTCGCTACACTGTTTCTCTCGTAGACGGTGGCGCCAATGCTACCTCTAGTGAATCATTTACTAACTCTATGTGCACGAGGCCAACGAGAGAGACAGGCCGCGGCCTGTTAAAATCACGTGACAAGTCCAGTCCCAGCAATGGTAGATAGAGTGAAGCCGATTATTACATGTGTTCCTGCGGTGTATTGCTAGTTTATTGTGGATTATGGAAGGAAATAACGGGAATTTTGTGTTTATGTGAATATGTTGGTGTTGTGCAACAGTTCCTTACATTCATAGTGTTGTGTGCGGAAGTGTAAGTAAGTATTGAAAATGAAAACCTACAACCTGTTTTCCAGTCCTGACCGGGTCAGGGATGGAATGAATGAAGCAGATATAGGCTATTAGTACGATGGGGTCGCCACTCCCAAAGTGATTTATTAATGACTGATAGATGCTATGAAATGAGAATGGAGAGTGTTGCTGGAATGAAAGATGACAGGGAAAACCGGAGTACCCGGGATTTGATGTACACTGACTGACAGTGACAATGCAACACCAAGGAGGAGTGGTTCGAAAGGGATGAAATTGGGGAAAAAACAGAGACGGCACGGACGAATAATTGATGTTTATTTCAAACCGATATGCAGGTTGCACAATGCGCACGGCATCGACTCAGTAGGATGTAGGACCACCGCGAGCGGCGATTCACGCAGAAACACGTCGAGGTACAGAGTCAATAAGAGTGCGGATGGTGTCCTGAGGGATGGTTCTCCATTCTCTGTCAACCATTTGCCACAGTTGGTCGTCCGTACGAGGCTGGGGCAGAGTTTGCAAACGGCGTCCAATGAGATCCCACACGTGTTCGATTGGTGAGAGATCCGGAGAGTACGCTGGCCACGGAAGCATCTGTACACCTCGTAGAGCCTGTTGAGAGATGCGAGCAGTGTGTGGGCGGGCATTATCCTGCTGAAACAGAGCATTGGGCAGCCCCTGAAGGTACGGGAGCGCCACCGGCCGCAGCACATGCTGCACGTAGCGGTAGGCATTTAACGTGCCTTGAATACGCACTAGAGGTGACGTGGAATCATACGCAATAGCGCCCCAAACCATGATGCCGCGTTGTCTAGCGGTAGGGCGCTCCACAGTTACTGCCGGATTTGACCTTTCTCCACGCCGACGCCACACTCGTCTGCGGTGACTATCACTGACAGAACAGAAGCGTGACTCATCGGAGAACACGACGTTCCGCCATTCCCTCATCCAAGTCGCTCTAGCCCGGCACCATGCCAGGCGTGCACGTCTATGCTGTGAAGTCAATGGTAGTCTTCTGAGCGGACGCCGGGAGTGCAGGCCTCCTTCAACCAATCGACGGGAAATTGTTCTGGTCGATATTGGAACAGCCAGGGTGTCTTGCACATGCTGAAGAATGGCGGTTGACGTGGCGTGCGGGGCTGCCACCGCTTGGCGGCGGATGCGCCGATCCTCACGTGCTGACGTCACTCGGGCTGCGCCTGGACCCCCCGCATGTGCCACATGTCCCTGCGCCAACCATCTTCGCCACAGGCTCTGCACCGTGGACACATCCCTATGGGTATCGGCTGCGATTTGACGAAGCGACCAACCTGCCCTTCTCAGCCCGATCACCATACCCCTCGTAAAGTCGTCTGTCTGCTGGAAATGCCTCCGTTGACGGCGGCCTGGCATTCTTAGCTATACACGTGTCCTGTGGCACACGACAACACGTTCTACAATGACTGTCGGCTGAGAAATCACGGTACGAAGTGGGCCATTCGCCAACGCCGTGTCCCATTTATCGTTCGCTACGTGCGCAGCACAGCGGCGCATTTCACATCATGAGCATACCTGAGTGACGTCAGTCTACCCTGCAATTAGCATAAAGTTCTGACCACTCCTTCTTGGTGTTGCATTTGCTCTGTCAGTCAGTGTAAGTATTAATTTACAAAACTGTGTATATAACCTCAACGTTGTTCACATCATTCAGCAATGTTGGGCTGCAGTACACGAGTTGGATAAATTACAACACCAGTGCTGACGATTTAGAGGTAATGCATTCATATCCTATTTAATTACAGATATATGAAAATTAAAATTTAAGTATTAGATATGATGCTGAAGCTAGGTACGGAATGGAACAAATGTAAGACTTGTAAACAGCTTACAATAGGCCTACCTTTCACCCTGGATTCAATCAGATATTCCTTACATGAATGTTATTTTTAAATATAGGCTTAATTGTGCATTAGCAGTTTCATTAGCAACATTTGATTTATCTGAGTGTACATATCTTTACTGCAGTAAGATTTTTAGATTCTGTCAACCAAGGCTAGTAAGATACACTCTATTTAATTTAATTTCTAATTGAACAGGGTGGTTCCAAGGCAACTACCAGGAAGGTAACAAAATTTAAGTATTAGATATGATGCTGGAGCCAGGTATGGAGTGGAACAAATTCAAGACTTGTAAACAGCTTAAAATAGGCCTAGATAACTTCCAGGAAGGTCGCAAAATTTTTAAGTATTGGATATGATGCTCAAGCCAGGTATGAAATGGAACAAATATAAGACTTGAAAATAGCTTACAATAGGCCTACCTTTCACCTTGGATTCAATAAGATATTCCTTAGGCCTACATGAATGTTATTGTAAATATAGGCTTAATTGTACATTAATCACTTTCATTAGCAACATTTGACTTATCTGAGTGTGCTTCTCTTTACAGCAGTAAGATTTTTAGATGTTGTCAACCAAGGCTAGTAAGATACACCCCCATTTAATTTAATTTTTAATTGAATAGGGTGGTTCCAAGACAATTTACAGGAAGGTAGCAAAATTTAAGTATTAGATATGATGCTGAAGCCAGGTATGGAGTGGAACAAATTCAAGACTTGTAAATAGCTTAAAATAGGCCTAGATAACTTCCAGGAAGGTAGCAAAATTTAAGTATTAGATATGATGCTCAAGCCAGGTATGGAGTGGAACAAATATAAGATTTGTAAATAGCTTACAATAGGCCTACCTTTCACCTTGGATTCAATAAGATATTCCTTACATGAATGTTATTGTAATTCTAAGCTTAATTGTACATTAACCACTTTCATTAGCAACATTTGACTTAGCTGAGTGTACATCTCTTTACTGCAGTAAGATTTTTAGATTTTGTCAGCTGAAGAGCTGTGGGAGGTGGACCTCAACGTTACTTGAAGCCACAGGCACCGGGATAAGGATGGCCTCTAGCCATGCGCCCCCCCTCCCCCCGGGAAGATTGGATCGCCCCAGCAGACAGGACAACCGCTGTGCGCGAGCGGACAGACAGGATCGCCACCCACCAGGGCCATAGACTACAGCCTAGGGGAGTTCATGGGTCGAGGGCAAGTATCGGGGTGTGATCCGATGACTAGGGAATAAGAAGGGTTAGCGTTGGACGCGGGGGTCAAACGCACTAGGCGGACCGATCAGAGGGGCTACCTGGCGCCTGAGTCGCAACAGGGATAGTTTTTTGTGTGGTTAACGCCACAGACAAGTCACGAACACAGGACACCAGGGCGCCATGACAAATTGCTCAATGCTGGTGGGGACTGGATATCTTGGCAGGCCGGACAGTTGAAAAGTAGAGCCTAGGTGAGATTTCGCAGTGGTTTCTTGATGAGAAAGATCTTGATTGGTTGCTGGGTCGGTCAGGAGAGTTCTGATTGGTCGTTGGACTTGACGGGCCAGCGTGGACCGCCGAGGGGGTGGCCGTGAGAGCTGGCGAGCTCCGTACTTGGCGGTCATCTTGTCGGGAGTCTTGGCTGGGGCTAGCTCTTGGATGCTAGCGGCTGGCAGGAGCGACGGGGAACAACCACCCTTCCGAAGAAACGGGAGCCAAGGTGGAGAGGCTCCGTCCAGGCAGAGTGCTAGGCTCAATGATACCAGGGACTCATATTTATTTATATGGCCACCTCCCGTTCTCAGTGGGGTCCGCACATTTGTGCAACCTCCCGTATTATTATTATTATTATTATTATTATTATTATTATTATTATTATTATTATTATTATTATTAATTCGTGAGTTATGACGTATCGTATTCCCACCATGTTGCGTGGGCGTACGAATGTCACTGCTGCGCCTATCATTGCTAATCTTGTTAGTAAGATGCTCAATGGCCCGGTCAGTATCATCCTGGCTGTTAATGCCGAAAGGTTTTAAATTCTTATTGACATGCCAAGTGAATTTATTATAATCCAAAAATGTATTCAACAACTGAAAAGATGGCTCCGGCAACCTAACCCATGTAAGACTGAATATAATGAGATCATGGTCCGAATTAATTTCCCTAAATCAAACCAAACCCCATGGTACTACAGCCCTTGAAGGGCCTTGGCCTACCAACGACCGCTGCTCAGCCCAAAGGCCTGCAGATTACGAAGTGTCGTGTGGTCAGCACAACGAATCCTCTCGGCCGTAATTCTTGGCTTTCTATACCGAATTAATTTCCCTAGATGCTGTAAATTCAATATTACTGTTATAAAATTTAGTGATTGCCACACCAATAACATCAGGGCGCGCTCCATTATTAGGATAGATAGTAGGTTCAGTCGGAGCGAACACTCACGCCATTGTCCCTCATATATCGTTGTAACATTCTTCCCATAGGATTTGTCACTCGTGAATTCCAATCTGAATGCTTGGCGTTTAAGTCACCAGCGATGATAGCAGCGACTTTGGACGAGTTATTTAATAGAGTACCTATCTAATAACGCTTAAGTAGCGGGCCCTTGCGAGGTAAATAGGCCTCAAAAATACGATAGTGATAGTCGTGGTGTCTAATCTCGATACCAAGGGACTCAATAGCACCATGAGGAAGGTGGGTCAATAACGTGGTGAGTAGTCTTTGACATAATCAACACTGCTACACCCCCGCACTCATCGTGAAGTCTGTCTTTACGCCAGACGGTAAAGTTTTTTTATATTGAAGGGCATATTATGTTTTAGAGAAGTCTCTCTTAATTGCATGATGTCAATTTTGTGATCAGAAATAAAAGCCTGAAGCTCATATTTCTGGCCAACAACACTCAACTACAGCGACTCTAGATGTACAATGTAACCAACGAGTGCTTCATTCTGATTGGCTCCGCCATCTTCTAACCAAATGTCCCGTCAGCTGATTTAAACGTAGGTATTCCGCACGGGGTAAGATCACTCTTTATGCAATTTCAGTGAAGTGTAGGCGACCTGTTTATCTTACTTTAATAGCACCGAAAATATATTTTTATTAAATACGGGGGTTACTTAGTATTAATAGTAAGTTATGAAATCTGTGTGAATTTAAGTATTTTTTGAGATCTGATTTTGGAAGGAAATTCCTTCAGGCTGTTGTGCTTATGCGTGCAGAAACAAATCCAGGAAGGATTTGAAAATGAAACAGGACAAATGCTTGTCTTCAGCAAAGCAGTAAATGCCAGCGTTAACATTCACCGTATCGAAAACCTGTAAACAACGAAAATTGTTTAGAATATAATTTCCTATCTTTTACGTATCATTTTACCGGAACGACATTACGAAATTTTTGCTTCAGAGCGGCTTGAGAAAGAAATTAGTGTACTGAATTAAAATCTCTTCCCGTCCTTGTAGAAGGATGTACTCTGATTTAAATTATTTAGGTATCCTTCAATATGGGATTTCATTTTCAAATGTTACTAATCTGGTTTGCAAATTTTTAAATGAACTTGATCTGAAAATGTTCAAGTAATGTAACGGTGAGGTTTCATATGTACATTTGTGTAACGTTTTGAAAACTGATTTGCTGGTTTCTAAAGGCCAATCAATCAATCAATCAATCAATCAATCAATCAATCAATCAATCAATCAATCAATCAATCAATCAATCAATCAATCAATCAATCAATCAATCAATCAATCCATTCTGATCTGCATTTAGGGCAGTCGCCCAGGTAGGCATATTCCCTATCTGTTGCTTTCCTAGCCTTTTCTAAGATTTCAATGACATTGGATTTTATTGAACATCTCCCTTGGTAAGTTATTCCAATTCTTAACTCCCCTTCCTATTAATGAATATTTGCCCCAATTTGTCTTCTTGAATTCCAACATTACCTTCATATTGTGATCTTTCCTATGTTTAAAGATGCCACTCAAACTTATTCGTGTACTAATGTCATTCCACCCCATTTCTCCGCTGACAGTTCGGAACATACCACCTAGTCGAGCAGCTCGCCTCCTTTCTCCCAAGTCTTCCCGACCCAAACTTTGCAACATTTTTGTAACGCTACTCTTTTGCCGGAAATCATCCAGAACAAATCGAGCTGTTCTTCTTGGGATTTTTTCCAGTTCTTGAATCAAGTAACCCTGGTGAGGGTCCCATACACTGGAACTATACTCTAGTATGGGTCTTAGGAGAGACTTATAAGCCCTCTCCTTTACATCCTTACTACAACCCCAAAACTCCCTCATAATCATGTGCAGAGATCTGTATCCTGTATTTACAATCCCATTTATGTGAAAACCCCAATGAAGATATTTCCATATATTAACACACAGATGCTTAAAATGATCCACAAAAGAAACTTTCACCCCATCAACGCAGTAATTAAAAGTAAGAGGACTTTTCCTATTTGTGAAACTCACAACCTGACTTTTAACCCCGTTTATGATCATACCATTTCCTACTGTCCACCTCACAACATTATCGAGGTAATTTTGCAGTTGCTCACAATATCGTAACCATCTTAATTATTACAGGGTCAGATAAAGCCTCACCTACTCTATTTCTCTGAGATCTATTTTCTAGAAATATAGCAACCCATTCGGTCACTCTTTTGTCTAGTCCGATATATTGCACTCATTTTTGCCAGTAGTCTCCTATGATCCACCCTATCAAATGCTTTAGACAGGTCAATCGAGATACATTCTATCTGACCACCTGAATCCAAGATATCTGCTATATCTTGCTTGAGTCCTACAAGCTGAGCTTCAGTGGATTAACCTTCTGCCTTCTATCGAACCAGTCATTAATTTCGCAAAAATGTCTAATATAATCAGAAAGAATGCCTTCGCAAAGCTTACATGCAACGCATGTCAAACTTAATGTCCTGCAATTTTCAGCTTTATGTCTGTCACACTTTCCTTTAAACACAGGGGCTACTATAGCAACTCTCCAAACAATAATCAAATACGTACTTCAGATATGGTATTATATCCCAACCCATTGTCTTTAGTATACCCCCAGAAATCTTATCAATTCCAGCCGCTTTTATGGTTTTCAAATTTTGTATCTTATTTAAATATCATTGTTATCATACGTAAATTTTAATACTTCTTTAGCATTAGTCACTTTTTCTATCTGGACATTGTCCTTGTAACCAACAATCTTTACATACTGCTGACTGAATACTTCTGCCTTTTGAAGATCTTCGCATACACACTCCCATTCTTGGAACCTGTTTCTCCCTTGAAATACCTATACATACTCTTGCATTTTTCAGTAAAATTTGTACAGCCGCCAATTATGCTTGCCATCATGTTATCGCGTTCCTTTCCTTATCGTTTCCCACATTGCTGATTATCTTATCAAATAATTCTGAATCAGCGTCTGCCCTACCCTTTCCTGGTCTGTACACTGCAAAGACATCAAGTTGCCTATTATCTTTAGAGATGAGCCTTACACCTAGAATTTCATGTTTGTCATCTTTAAATTTTTCGTAGCTTACAAATTCTTCTTTCACCAGAATGAATAATCCTCCCACAATTCCTATACTACGATACACACTCCAGTTCCGTGAGAAAAATTCTGCATCCATTATATCATTTCTCAGCTATGATTCAACACCTATTACAGTATCCAGTACATATATATCTATTAAATTACTTAGTTCTATTCCTTTCTTTACAATACTTCTACAGTTCAACACTAACTTTTTATGTCATCCCTACTTGATTTACAGATCTCTGTACCCTTATCACCGCTCCCTAGACAACCCCGTTTCCCTGAATGTACCTCCCTATAACCCTTCAAACAAATTTCCTAACATATATGTACCACTGCGGTTTAAGTGCAAGCCATCTGAGCGCAGATCCCTATCTCCTACCTACCCAGTAGGATGTAGAAATTTCACTCCCAGTTTCGCACATACCCACTCTATAGTCTCACTTATATCCCTAATCACCCTCCAGTCAGTATCCCTCCTACACAGTGTTCCACTGATGACAATCTCCGCTTCCTTAAACTTAACCCGTGCGGCTTTTACCAGATCCTACACATCCCCAACTATGTTGGTACTTATACTAGCTTACCTTACGTTGTTTGTACCAACGTGAAACACAGTAACCGGTTTCCAGTGTTTACACTATACACAATAAAGGAAAGGGGAGGAAAATCAAATTACACGGCACTTTAAACCTTAGCATACAATAAAATATCAGATGAACTGCGCCAATATAAACAATCAAACATCAGTTTGGGCAACGTGACGACTATAATAAAGAATGTGGAGCGGGTCGGGGAAACTTACCACGGCCATTGGGATACGAAGTTTGCGGGTTTCCAGAAACATCAACGATGATCCCTTGATTCAGGATATTATTTTCCAAAATAAACACTGCAAAAAAAAAGTTGGAACAGAATCCACCTATCCCAACTATCCAGTTCCACTATTTCCAAAATACAAATTCGATGTAGTTTGCCAAGAGCTTTGCTTTTAGGACAAGAGGTTAACTAAGGATATCTTAACATAATGGAACTTCTACAATACAACCTTGAGGCTAACAGGAAACACAGAATACAAATGCAATATTAAATGAAAGTTAACGCGCTTTCTAAGGCATCTGAAATATTGAGTGGCGAGTCGCGGCGAGTAGAGTTAATTCCTATGTGAGAATGCAAGCGAACATGAAATGTAAAATGAAGGTGGAACTGAAACCAACACTGCTTACCCCAAGGTAGCCCATTCCGGGAGCGAGGATACGCCGGCGTGCGTCTGATCGCTGGACTAACTAGAGAACGAAAGACAATGAAATCCCGCCTCACTCTCTTAAAAGGCGTGATTACCGAGTGACCAATCAGAGCACAGGAGCTTTCCCATCGCCACCCAGATCCACCAATCAAAAGTCGTTATCAAGTCACGATGTTTTCACAATATTCCAGAACATTGGCAAACCCAAATCGCGAAACTTCCATCTTCCAGAATTAGTAAAGACATGCTTCTAGAATCGGCAGGGGACAACACACCCTGTTCCAAAAGTCCGCGTCACAAAATTTCCGGAATGTTACAAGATATCACTTAACTATAATAATTTACAATCTAGTCGTTACTTGGGTAGATACAGGGAATAAAAATAAAACATTCTCCAATGATTAGTTTAGGTAGCCAAAGGGAATGCAAATAAAATATTCTACAATGACATTTTACACCATACAGTAAACATTCTTTAAAATAGATTCTCCACATGTCTCAAACACTACCACCTTCTCCTTCCCTTCCTCCTTCTCTCCTACTTTCCTCAACATCTGCCTCAACCTAATTCCTGGATAACACTCTACCCTGGTTCCCTTTCCTCCACACACTTTCCCCACATGTCTAACAATGGAATCCCCATGACCAGAGCCACAACCCTACCCACCTCATTTGAGCCCCTCCCCTCCTTGTGAGCCCTATCTTTCCTGACAGCTGCAAAATCTACTTCCTCCTCCACTTTCTCCCTCCAATGACCCTGTTCCACCTGTCTTTTACAACCCTCTACTCCACATTTCCTTTTCCTACCTTTTCCCTTCCTCCTACTTCCACACTTTTCAGCAACAGTTCCCTGTTCCTCATATTCCCTCTGTTGCTCTACCTATAGTGGATCGTACCGATTTTTCACAGACACCTGTCCTGAATTCTGATCCTGAATAGAGCCCTTAGCCTGCAGTGTCCTTCCTCTTAGAACATTAGACCACCTGTCAGCTACAATTTCCCCCTTTCCTTCCCATCCCTCCTTTACACCTGCTGTAACCTGTACATTGTTTGAGGGAAGCCTACCTTCCTTCCTGTCTTCTGTGAGAATCCTAATTATCTCCCTCGAACTCTCCAACTCCTCCCTCATACCCCTCAATGCCTCGCCACACCCACAGTTCCTACACTTGCACTCCTTAGCCATTCTTTACGAAAAAATGAAAATGAAAGGAAAAATAAAATAACTTGTTTTGGAAAAAAAGTGAACAGAAAGAAATATTGTCTAGGATAGTACTCAAAGATCACACGACAATAAAGTAATTAATATACTACCACACGACAATACTACTTAGTCGTACTCTATTTTATCCTACAACACCTAAATAGATAAAAACTGCTGTTAATTACTGAATACCGAAATGAATACACAAGAATTACACAATTCTATACTGCAAGTAAGCCTATCCTAATTACAACAACAGAATTTTAGTAAGAGAGTTTCTACAAAGACTTCTATTATATTACACAAATATTTTACAATAATAAAATAAGCACGCTAATTCCTAATAAGATATAACTCGTATACTACTGTACAGTACACTAAAATAATTTTAAACTACGTTCAGACTTATCCTAATTACAATACCGGCACCGTATGTCACTATTAATCACAAACAGAAATTGAAATTTCAGGTTTGAAATTTCCACGAATTACTGTACTCAAAGATTACCAACAAAGCTAAATGCTTAGACAGATTATTATTAGTACTAAGCTCTAATAGATACACACGAAAGATACTCACGAATATAGCAGGTAAGATACCATACTATCTAAATATAGGCTACCGTATCTACAGTACAATTCTAAACTGAAATGTGGTTATATGATTTTTACCGCTGGTGGATTACTATTATTTTCCCTACTATGCGCGACAGAGAATATGTTTCCTTAAATGCCGAAAAATAAGCGTTTGTCTACAACAATTTCTGTCAAAACTACGCCGGGGGCTTGATCTATTTACTTATGGTGTTTTAATGCGGGATGTTTCTAGTATTATTTTAATTCTATCTTGCGTTTCACACTAAATTTTATTTTTTCAAAGTTTCAAAGTTACATCCAGATGCACTCAGAAAATTAATTCACCAAATAATATACATTAATAAGAATCCACAGGAGATTAGAATATGATATTTCCCACTCGAAATACGTTACACAAATCAAATAATGAACACATGTATTCATTGTAGATTGAAAATTTTATTGTTGTCATGGCAGTGAACCCTTTGTCCTCCACCTCTTTCGTTACGCTTATTTGCTCCGGTATGCCTCCACGGGCATTTTGGAAAAGGAGTGTTACCGATAAGTGCCTTGCTGCCCTGATATTGTTTGCTTGTTTGTTTGCTTTATTTCTTGCTCTGTTTTGCTTGCGTTCTCTTCTCTGCCCACTTGTAATAAAATTTGATGTTGCCCGAACAGCGTCTAAGGCGCTGATAACATTAATATGTACGGTGCATTGTAAATGTGTTAAAAAGTGCGAAATCCGCGTAAAAATATTGTAGGAAGAAACAAAGAGAACTCTCAAATAATGTAAGATGCATTTTCAAGTAAGGAATGTAGGAATATTTTTTAAACATGTAATATGAAAACTTATATTATTATTATTATTATTATTATTATTATTATTATTATTATTATTATTATTATTATTATTATTATTATTATTATTATTATTATTATTACCTACTGAATCACCCTTGTTACTTATAATGAGTTCAATGATTTATTTATTATTATTATTATTATTGAACCATGAGTTAGGCCTTTCCGCCTATTCAAAAACTCCACCAGCTCTATACTGATGTAACCTGTGTCATTACTGATGAACTCTCTGATTGAAATAGTTTCAACTCTAAGGAACACATGTGTCTACGGGCGACCTTAACCAATATTGAGAATATTTTTGTTTTCAATTTCGAGCATGTAATCTGTCTACTTTTATTTTTCTGTTGCCAACCCAGTTATTAAAGTTATCTTCAATCTTGTTGCTTCTCTCCTAGATCCTATCCTCCAGTCATTTCCTCTCTTTCTTATTCCTTCTGGAAATGGTTGCTATTTAAAGAGTGTTTCTCCTGAAAATTTCGTCTTCTATTGCGTCAGTCGAGTCTAAATATTGTTGCTGGAAGGAGTGTTCCTCTGAAGGGGGATTATGCTGAACGTGGGGGTGAGGACGGCGTGAAATTGTTTTATTATTGACCAATAGCAACCTCTGAGGACAGTTAATTCACCCAACTAACAGGTTATGGGCCCAGGAGTATGTGAAAGTAAAATCGGAGGAGTTATAAACAGTGAAATAAGTTACAAGTAGAATATAAAAGAACTTGGTGCGTCGGAGACATATTTTGTAGTTCAATATGGATGACGAAAAATTATATGATTCCCAATTTTCGATGGGAAAGACTATGAAGAGTGGAAATACCGAATGGAAACATTTCTAGAGGAGAAAGACTCGGCGCTGCATGTACAAACACCCCTTGAAGAACTACTGCAACTCTTTGAAGTCGTAGAAGATGGCAATGAAGCAATGCGAAAAGAAAAGCCGAGGTGTGGCAAACTGACAGAAAGTGCAAACGGTTTGTGGTACAGTGCCTAGCTAAATCCCAAATTCTCTTAGTGAAGAGTACACAAACTGCCAATGAGATATGGACATGTTTAGAAACGAAGTATGAGAAGAAGACGTCAGTTACACGAATTATTCTAAAGAATAAGCTGGCGAATATGAAATTTAAGCCTAGTTCAGAAACATATGACGATTTCTGCGTGAAGTATGACTCTCCCATTCTTCATCTGGCCAGGATTGGGGACGAAATGGATGATGAAGGGAATGTTTGTCGTTTTCAAATGGCAATGCCAGAAGAGTATTGCAGCGTTGTGTCTGCGCTAGAAACTCTGGCGTCAAAATATTTGACAATGGATTGCTGCTGACTTCGAATTAGTGAAGAAGCCAAAAGAAAAACAGTAAGGGGAAACAGAAGCAGAATTGATTACAAAAAGTCCCAGTGGCATTCAAAGGTGCTCAACACCATTGAGGGTCTCAGCAATGGACAAACAACTCCCAACAAAGGCAACCGGGTTAAGGACAAGGGAAAGAAAAGAAAAATAGGTTTCCGTTTTCCTGTAATAACTGCAAATTGATTGGACGTACGTTTTCGGAACGCTGGCGACCAGGAGCAGGCAAGTGTCGGGGTCCACAGCAAGCATATACTGGTAGTGCGAACAGTGTGCCCCAGTCTGATATGCGTGTAACTAAAAGCAGAAAATTTTCTGAGGCTGTTCGAATTCGAATAGCTAAATTAGAAATATTTTTGGAATGACTTGGTGGCACTAGGGAAAGAGATGGGAAATTGTATTATATTGAACTTAGTTATCAAATATCCCAGTGAGGGGAGTGCCTATGTTGCACAAGGTGATTGTGGCCTTTGGCACAGGAAAACGAGTCATATAGGAGGTGATAGGCTGAAAAGGCTAAATGTGGCTGTAGATGGGTGGTGAGATATCAGGAGCGTTCACAAAGTCATGTGTGATATTTGTTAAGTAGGCATGTCTTCCTCACAAAAGGACCAGAGAGAGGTTCGCAGACCCTTGAAGAGGGTACATAGTGATGTGTGTGCTGCCAATCTCGCCTGTCGCCTACAATGGAATTGAATATATACCGCATAGACTTTAATTGATGATTACAGCCATTGCACGGTAATGTATGGTTTTAAAAGAAAAGGTGAGGTTGCTGGATATGTTAAAAATTATGAGGCAATGGCAACTAGTAGGCCTAGATTCTCAACTAAAATCTGTCAATTTGGGTGTGATAATGGGACACAGTATGGAAATGATGAAGTGAAGCATTTCTTTAAGGAAAAGGGTATTCAACTTGAGCTAAATGTGCCACATACACCTTCACTTAATTGGGTCTCAGATAGCATGAACCGGTCAATACTGGACAAAACCCGATGCATGCTGCTGGCGTCAAACCTAAATAAATCATTTTGGATAGAGACAGCCATGATTGCAGAAGACTTGATTAACAGGACCCCCAACAAAAGCTTTGGAGGATGGCAAGACACTATAAGAGCTGTGGCATAGATATCGCCCTAATCTCAGCGAATTGAGGGTTTTGGGTTGTATAGCCTATGCTCACAAACATAAGCCAGAGATCAAAAGAAAACCTGATGCTCGAAGTAAGAAATGTGTGCTACTTGGTTTTTGTAAAAATGGGTACAAATAGGAGCTTAGAAGATAGGAAGATCATTGCAGCTCGTTATGTTACCTTTGACGAAAATGGGAACAAGTTTTCAGAAGAAGGATGGGGAGGAGTATGGGAAGACTTTATGGGAAAAGAGAAGACTCAATTTTCAGGAAAGAGATAAAAAGAAGGGAAAGTAGAAAGGTCAGATATAGGAGGAGAAACTGATGATGAGGATTCTGTTCCGACCTCGTTCGGACAGGTCCGTGAGAACACGTGGTGCTAGGAACCCCGTATTTGTTCATACATATAGAAAGATGAAGTGTATTTAATTACACATATACTAGTTTATTAACATCATATCTACATCGTGATACATGTGTTTAACAAGTCGCTCACGCGATGGATTTGATATTCACCGAGTTTATCCGCGCAACACATTTCACCACAGTTCCTTTCAGGCAGCCATCTTGCTTGTTCTCAACTGACTCGGTCACACGATTGCACGTGAAGTTGCTCGACCACTCCTGAGATAGCCTACCTCAGGAAGTGGGCCAGCTCCAATGCAGTGGCGCTCTGTTCAACCACAAATATACTGCCAAACCTAAATGTATCACGTCTAACAACTACGGTACAGGAAATGTTGAATTGAAATTAAACACATAGTCATATTACGAATTTCTTTCACCATCAATACACATGCTTATTAAGACACGCACAACTTATAACCAATATACGAGTAACTTAGCAAAAATGTACGCAGCTGTTCAAACAATGAAAACTAACTAAACAAATTGAAATCCTAAAATAAAAAGTACAGCACTAAACACAAACAATAAAGGAAATTGATCATAATTAAAACCTTACAATAGGAGAGCAAAGAATGTAACACCACCACGAAATGAGACACTGAATGTATTTGCAAGTATCAGTCTTGACAATGGCAATGGCAATGGACATAATTTATGTACAGAACGCCTTAAAATTCAATTGCTGGTGGGAATGGTAACCGTACGCACTCGTCCATCTTTCCCAGGATGAGTTTCCTCGACCGTTGCAAGCATCCAAGCGAGAGGAGAAATGTTGTCGTCCTTAACTAAGACGATAGTTCCAGGCTGAAGGATAGGCTGCCTCGTCAAACATTTCCACCACTGTTGTAAGCTATTAAGATAGTCATTAGACCACTGTCTCGAAAAGTTATGTTGCAGCGCCTGAATGTAGCGCCATCTGGAAGTATAACAGTGCACACCATCACTAAAGTCAGAGTCAGGAAGGAATAGCAGGAAAGCTCCTATCAGAAAGTGGTCAGGTGTTAGATTTTATGGTTTGTCAGGGTCGTTTGGGAGACTAACGAGCAGTCGTGAGTTAAGGCATCCTACATCTCGTCATACGTCAAGCAGGCATGCCAGCAGTTCTTCGCAAACGATGTTTCAGGGATTTCACTCCAGCTTCCCACAGTCCCCCGAACTGAAGCGAATCATGAGGAATGAAATGCCAAGTGAATCCATCCTGGGCTTCATTGTTCAGGATTTCTCCCCTCCACTGTTCCGAATGATGCACATTCAACAATTCGTTTCTGGGTCCTACAAAGTTAGTAGCATTTTCACTATATAGGTTTGTACGCCTTCCCATCCTGCTTCGAATCTCCGTAAGGCGGCAATGAAGGCCTGTGTGGTCAAGTAACGAACTAATTCCAATGTGTCGCCTTGGTGCAAGGGCAAACGAACAATGCTACTTAGGATTTTACATTGATCTTGCTCCTGGTTGCACCCTGTTTAATGTACAATGGGCCAGCGTAGTCAACTCCCGTATTCAAGAATGGATCTGATGGAGTCACTCGAGGAGAAGGTAGCTGCCCAATGAGTTGCGCTGCTGTTGAGGCTCGTAGTCTGAAACACTTCACACATTTGTGAATGGCAGTCCGTACAACTTTCCTTATGCCCACTATCCAATATCTGGACCTAAGTGAAGCTGTTACATGATATACACTAGCATGTAGCAGACGAATATGCTCGTCAGCCACTATCAACTGGGTTACATTACGACGCTGAGGTAATATGATCTGATGCTTTTTTGCAAATGTTTTCAAATAGTTTTGTAAGCGTCCTCCTACTCGTAAAACCTCGTTCCCATCTAGGAATGGGTTCAGATTTCTTATTGAACTTTGCGGTGAAACGGATGAGTTCGACTTCAACTCGCCTACTTCCCTTGCGAATGTCACACGCTGAGCAAGTTTGATACATAGCGGTACCTGAAGTCCCATCTTCCGTAGATAATGGTCCCGTCTTTCTTACGTTGTGTCGTCTGGAACTGAACATACATCTGTTGCAATAAGCCATCGCCCTTTGCAGACGACGGAGAGATAAGAACCTTGTCATGATTTCGTCAGATGGAGTGTCACTAACTAAACATTGTACCATATCCCTTCTTTCTGGAAGTTCGTCTACAGAGTCGTTTGAATCCTTAGTGGGCCGACTACTTCTGTCTTGTACTAATCATACGGCCCATGTCACCATTGTTCATTACGTTGTATGCTGCTGGGTCCTTATCCCCTTAAAACAACATCGGACAGGTTGTCTTCTGACATAACATGACCCCACTCGGCTTTTTCGGTCAACTGCTGTATCTCAGAGACACGATTTGTCACGAACGTTTTCCATCTCGTCGGTTCAGCAACAAGCCACGATAATGCTATTGTCGAGTCAGCCCACAAGAAAGTGATGTCGATTTTCAGGTTGAGGGTGTTGGTAGTCTTATCAATCAGACGTGCCAACAAAAGAGCCCCACACAGTTCTAAACTAGGTAGAGACTATTGTTTCAGAGGAACAACTCTGGATTTCGAACACACCAAACGCAACGAAACTTTACCGTTTTGGTTGGTACTGCGGATATACACACACGCTGCATAGACCAGTTCAGAAGGGTCTGAGAAGCCATGAACTTGTATTTGGATTACTCTTCCCATGCAAAGAATCAAGCTGTCGACATGAATGTTGTTCAGTGCTGGAAGATCAGTAAAGATTTTAATCCAGCCCTCAAGTCAAGGAGATGGTAGAGGTTCATCCCATCCTAGTGTTCCTTGCCACAACTGTTACATGAAAATTTTACACATTACGATTACTGGTCCTATCAGCCCTAGTGGATCAAATACAGGGGCTATAATTGAAAGCCCCTTTCGTATCGTAGGGCCTCCATTGTTCTACTTGATTTGGACCTCAAACTGGAACTTGAAAAGAAGGGGATGCCACAGCAATCCTAGCGTTTTGACGTTGTCTTCCCTATCAAATCGTAGGAGTAACTGTGATTCTCTCAGTTCTGCTGGTATCGTCTCAAATACAGCGGAGTGATTCGAAGTCCACTTCCGGAGCGGGAAGCCTCCACGTTGCAGCAACTCTTATACTTTTCCTCGCAGCTGTATAGCATTTTCCACTGTATCACTAACACACAACACATCGTCCATGTAAAAGTCCCGCATCAGTACGCGAGATGCTGTAGGAAACACGTGGGCTGCTTCTTCAGCCAGTTGGTTTAAACATCTTGTGGATACTAAGGACTCTGCGGATGTACCGCTTTTACAATCTTCAGTTTGGTAGATGCGTAGAGGCTTAGAGGGATGTTTTCGCCAGATTATCTGCTGTAAGTTGACATCCTTGTCGTCTACTCTAATCTGACGGTATATTTTTGTAATGTCTGCAGTCATCGCAATCTGATGTGTGCGAAAACTTGTCACAATTGATAGCAGATCTTGTTGAACAGTAGGTCCCACCGCGAGAGTGTCATTAAGAGAAACGTCATTGTCAGTTTTGCAGGACACGTCGAATACAACCTGTGCCTTAGTAGTGGTACTCTCCGCCTTCAACTGCATGATATGGAAGATAGCAGAATGCTTCTTCCTCCTTTCATATATCTGGGGCCAACTCCATTAGACCCAGGGTGTGATACTCTTTCATGAAGTTCACGTAAACAGCTCGCAGATCATGTTTCTTTTCAAGCCTCTGTCCCAGTAGTCTGAATCGTTTCTCCGCTATTTTGTAAGATTTTCCAAGTTGTAGATATTCTGACTTCCTAGGTAACCTCACAATGAAATGTCCACTATTGTCCCGTCTGGTGTGAGTTGTGATATGTTGCTCTCAGTGCTGCTCTTCCTTGGTTAGGGGTATTCTTATAGTTGCCGCTTTTATTGACCAGAATTATTCCATCCTCCTGTTGAGGTCATCGTCCTGTCTGAGGAAAAATGATGAAGTGGGTGGAGTTTCCGCTTTCTCGCTAGTCCGAGCCTGGGACTTTATTTTATCTGATAGTATCCATCCTAACACGGTATTCATCAAGATGGGTAATTCATCGCAGTTTTTCCGCCACCCCTTTTGCAACAGCTGCATAAAAATCTCAGCAGCGATGAGCATATCAACTGGTCCTGGCTTGTTGAAGTGAGGATCCGCCAGTGTGATATCCTCAGGAAGGTTCCATGGTTTACAATCAATATGGTTCGCTTGAATATCGCCTGTTATGTCAGGGAGAATAGAACATGTTATAAAAATCCATTGTCAAGTAGAGCTTGGCACAGATGAATTTGACCTTTGTTATCTGCAACACCTGCTACTGCAGTGGACAGCATTACTTGCGGCTGTGGCTTCAATTTTTGTGTGCAGTAACTAGCATTACTCATCTCTAATCCTGGTACCTCTACTAGCTTGGGTATCCTTGTTTGTAGTCATTTGATCGTGCGTGGAACTGTCGAAATGAATCACAGTGTGGCATGTCTTACAGCTATCCAATTTTCAGATGTTGACACTATGATGCTTAAAACAGTTAAAGCATAAACCCATCCTTTTGACAAAATCATATCGTTGTCTCGTGTTAGCTTGCAGAAAACCATCACACCTATGTAACGGATGATCTGAGTCAAAAAAGTCACACTTCCCCCTTGTAGATACGTATGAGTTAACTCGAATTGGGCTATCATTATTTCTCACATACTAGTGCATAGGTGGATTTGCCGCTTTCCCTCTTTGTTCCAGCGTTGCCATAATCAATTCTAACATTTGCGCATTCTCTTCCAAAAAGGTGGATAGCTCAGCGAGTCTTGGAAAATTCATCGCTGGGGGCTTTCATCTCATATTCTTTACGGGTAGCGGGATCTAACTTGTCTAACATCAGCTGCTGGAGTAAGACTTCCTGTAAAAGGCACTGCAAGGTTGAGATTTGAATGACATTTAAATTGCTTACTGAGTGGTTGTTCAACTTCTTAAGGTCTAATGCTGTATCTTTGTGACAAGTAGGCATTGACAATAGAGCCTTGATATGTTGTGTTGTTATCAGTTTTCTGTTGGTGCCTCTTGCAAACGAACTCCCAAGCTACTATAAATTTAGGGTTAGAATTAATTGATGATTGATAATTAAAATTGATAATTATAATTAATAATGAATTGAATTAATTGATGAGGCTGGCCCTTGAGTGCTGAAAGTAGATAATGAAAACGCTGAACGTTTGATAGTTTTAAATAATCAACATTTACGAAGGTCGATCAAATATAAACGGGATTTTTATTCCTGAACATCAACAGTTGGTAGGACTGGCCCCGCGCTTCTGCTGTGTTTGGGCGGGACCGTTAGGAGTGGGGGAGAGCTTGTTGTTAGATATTTCCCGCCGTTTTCGTCAGTAACGCTCACAATGTCAGAGCAAATTATAAAATTTCTTGCTCGTGAAGGAGTTACAACGATGTAAATTTGCCAGAGAACGACAACACAGTTCGTTGATCAAATATTGTCAAGGACGCGGATATTTGCCTGTCATAAAAATAGGAAGGACGAGAACGTGTGGAAAATCAGCAATACGGTCGCCGTCCTCCGACCAGCATTACTGTAAATGAGGGGGAGGTAGAGGCCGTGGTAATAATAATAATAATAATAATAATAATAATAATAATAATAATAATAATAATATAAACTCCGATGATAACTCAAACAGAAATTAAGAACAAAGCAGTGGAAGCAATAACTGGGAATACCAAGGATAAGGTTTGAAATCTATGTCGGAATCAAATGAGGAGCACAATAAATAAGTGTTGAGCTTAGGAATTTGGGTTAGGCTCGGAAGCAGGATTGACAAGGCAAGAGAAAAGAGTACCGATTGCTTTGACAAGAAAATCTATTTCAAAAGAACAATACCAAAATTTACAAACGTACAAACAATCTACTGATCTTCACAAATATTGATGTTTCCCAACCATTGCACATACGGTACTTTATATCGAAGAGACAAATAACAGAGAAAAACGAGGGAAAGGGGGATAACAGAGATAGATACCTGCCTAAAGGCAAAGTAGTAAACTAACCTGAAAAATAGCTAAAACACTTTACATAATTTTAAACATCAAGCAGAAGAAAACGTTACTAGCGGAAATCTAAAAAGTACACTTCAAAGATGAAGTTCGTTGGTTACACACGTAGAAAATACACATTTCAATAACGAAAGAACATTAACAGAAAACTGCATCCGCTGACTGTCTATCGGCAAGTGAGAATAAATATGAGCAATGTCCACTAGGTTATCGAAAGTTCCAATTATCAGATATGGCTGTTAAACGACAGTCTCACTTAACCTTCAATGGTGCAGAGCGGAAAAACAATTGTATGGATCAAAACATAGTTCATGCTTACAGACGAAGTGGACTCAAAGGCAATGGAAAGCACACCACACACACCTCACAAAGCTTGAATCCTTACTCATCATGCGTAGACCGGTGAAGAAAGATAGATATTTTGCTTGGAAACGGCATGCTCCTCATTGGGCCATTTGGTATATAAAAGTGCTCCAAACCAAAACCCATGGCACAACAGCCCCGAAGGGGCATAGCCTACCAAGCGACCGCTGCTCAGCCCGAAGGACTGCGGATTACGAGGTGTCGTGTGGTCAGCACGACGGATCCTCTCGGCCGTTTTTCTTGGCTATCTGGACCGGGGCCGCCATCTCACCGTCAGATAGCTCTCAATTGTAATCACGTAGGCTGAGTGGACCTCGAACCGGCCCTCAAATGCAGGTAAAATCCCTGGCCTGACCGGAAATCGAACCCGGGGCCTCCGGGTAAGAGGCAGGCGCGCTACCCCCTACACCGCGGGGCCGGCAATAAAAGTGCTCATTTGCCAGATTTTAAGACATAAGTAAAAATGTCAGTCTATCTCACGTCCAAGTGCATGATACAGGAGCAGGAAGAAGAAAAATTATGTACACAACTCCATAAGAAAGAATAAAAACACTCCTCGTTTCACCCTCTACACAGGCTTTAATTCCATCTCAGTTGGATATGAGGGAAGCTGCGATTATATACGATAGTGCAGAGGGGGAGAAATAAGGGGAGGAAGGAATGTTTTAAATATTACGGCAGCATGCGCGATTGGAAACAGCTGTCCATCGTGACGTCATCGGGGTATCAGCTGACATGCTGAGCAGGTAGTAGGCTATGCACAACGGATGTGAGTAGCTAAGATGATGAAGGTGGTGTGTGTGCGGCATATTTCCATTTCTCGGAGATATCGGCGATGAGGTGTGTTCATTGCATTACAGACGAAAACATTCGTGCGGTTAAAGATATTATTGACGACGATCGACGGGCGAGAGCATCGGAAATTGCAGAACAAGTCGGAATCAGTTATGGGAGCTATCAGGCAATCATCACAAATGACCTACAGTTCCGTAAAGTGTGTTCCAGATTGGTCCCTCGCCTTTTGACTGAAAATCCGAAGGTGAGGCGTTTGAAGGTCTGTCAGAGGCTTACAGCAAGGTTTGTGGAAGAAGGTGATACATATTTGAGTCGTCACCTGCGACGAAACAAGGGGTCAACCGCTACACCCCCGAATCCAAAGAAGCCAGTAAGGAGTGGCGGAGCAAAGGGGAGGCAGCACCAGTAAAAGCCAATACTCGACTGTCAGCTGCCAAGTACCTTGCAACCGTTTCTTTTTTCAATTGGCGAGGCATTTTGCTGATTGACTTTTTTTATGAGCGACACACAATCAAGGCTGTTCACAGAGGAAAGGGCTTGATTATTCTGAGACATGTGCACCAGTTGTGAAGCTTGCTACACTCAGAATATTATTGTGCGTGATAAATGCTAAGCAGTACCGTACTATGCTCATCAACTTGGTGTAAACAAATCCTTTTTAAATGTGTCTATCAGAAGAAATAAAGGTCAAGGAATGTCTCTATTATAAACTTAACACGACATTGTATGGGCTAAACCAAGCACCCAAAGAGTGTAATGCTAGGTTCAATGCATTTGTGAAATCCCTTGGTTTTGTGCAAGATCTGGTTATATTTGCTCTTGTATGTGGATTACTTTATAATTAAAAGTAACATGCTTGAGGTGTTAATGGATTTTAAGCAAAGGTTGATGAGAGAACTTGAAATGAGAGATCTAGGAGTGCTAAGTTACTTTCTGGGAGTTAAAATAGAGCCCAGGGGAAATATAATGTTTGTATCTCAGAAACAGTATTTGCAAAAGGTAATCGGTAAATTTGGGATGCAATTAGCAAACCTCTAACAAACCCCCTTAGAAGTACAACCTATCAGGAAGATAGATACCTCACAATTTAATGTAATAGGAAATAAGCCCTATCCTGAACTTGCTGGAGCATTAATGTATGCTTGCCTGATCAAAAGGCCTGACTTCAAAATCAAATTAAATAAAAAATACTTTATTTGATACACAAAAATGCATTGTTCACAACTACTACATTTTAAATTACAACGAAAAGAAGATATTTACCTAAAATACAGTATTATTCAATTTATATTAACAATCTTTCTATTAAACACACAACTCATCCTTAATTCTACTCATAATATCTTAGGTACTTACATACATAATCAACGTATATGCAGTATGTGGAATCACTTCCAAAAATACTATACAACTACTATTAGATTTAAATTTACATTGCTTTTAACCTATTTTTGGTACCTAACGTGCATAACGACCTGCTGCGTCTTAAGCAGAGCCCCATTTGCCATAGTTTTTCAGAGTTCCTGAAGGGCCTTCACAGCTACCTTAGCGGTCGCAGAGCCCTCAAAGTCCCCACTGTACTTAACCCCTACAGACTGTCCTCTACTTCAGCTGTCTATCCAGTCTCCACAGACAAGGAGATGGAATTAATTTATTCACAATTTTTTATTTACGATAAATTGCACAGGTCGAATGCCCTCTAACATTTCTTTTTTCTGTTGCTGTTTATTCTTTTCTTGAATATCTGTACATATTTTGGAAAAGGATCAAACACTTCTCCAGGTGAACTACTCCACTCCTTCATACCTTTCCCAATGAAATAAAATTTACCCCAATCGTTTCTGCTAAAATCCCGTCTAATTTTATACTTGTGGCCAACCCCGCCGATATAATTATTTTCCAACTCAATCCTCTCACGGATTTCTCCCCCATGCTTTCTCTCCTGTATAGGCTCTAAATAATCCTATAAGACTAGTTTTCTCCCTTCTCTTACTTAAACCTTCCCACCCAAGTTTCTCTAAACATTTCTGATACATTACGTTTTCTCCTGAAATCCCCTGTTACAAATCTTGCTGATTTCCTCTGCACACTTCTATTTCTTTTATTAGGTATTCTTGGTGAGGATCCCAAACACTGTTTGCATATTCAAATAATGGACGAACAATACTTATGTTACTTTCGTCTTTTAATTCTTTGTTGCACCCTTTAAGTAGCCTCATTATGACATGTAACTATCTGTAAGCTTTCCCAACAATGTCATCAATCCAGTCCAAATTACTTTCATATCTTATATTTTGGGACAATTATCTCATCCAAAGTATATTTAAATTCAGTTTTGTGCTCCTGTTTGTAAACGTTGTGACAATTGATTTGCCCCCGTTAATCTTCGTATTACTCTCTTCAACCCATTGTTGGATACTGTCAAGGTCCTTTGTAATTTTGTACAACCGTGTATGTTATTTATTTCCCTATTGACGTCCGAAACGGGGGAGGAGCTTACGGTCAGCTCTTTCCAATATGGCGGCGAGATAGTGACGGGAAATAAACACGACAGTGATCGGGTGTGGGTCTGTAGGAGTTATTAAGTGTTCAAAATGTCTTTGGTGTCGTATGCACAACTGTTGAGAGTTGTCGGAGATTTCACGCGTCCATTAGTAGAAGGGGAAGAAATATTCAAGCGTAATTACTTGATATGTGTAAGTAAAAAGTTTGAAACAGAAGATGAAACTGGTATTGTAGCGTTGTGTTTACAATCATCCCACATCGATTCAAAACCTCACAAAGTTAATGTTGTCTTGAACAAAGGGAGTGAAAATGAGAAGTGCAACTGTACATGTAAAGCGGGTTTGTCAGATAAATGTTACCGTTGACACACTAATTCACCTTAACAGTTAAGCTACTGTCATTTTCCACTATTAGAGGTTATGGAGTAATTTCTTGTTGGTCTGGTCCATGCCAAAGACTTAGCCAGGTGACGGGGGAGTTACCTGTCTTGTAAACTGTAATCTTGGGTAAGAAAAAAAATAATAATTCTACTAAGTAAATGTCGTAAAGCAAATAAATCCTAGGCTTTATACAGGCTTGTGTTGGCACAGCCCACATCCTAATCTTAATATTCTTCCATTTCTACAATCAGCACAAAAGTTAGAACTTAGAACCGACAATAATAAGTATAAAAATTATAACTACCTACAGAATATGCAGAGCAAAGTTTGAAAATTATAATTTAAGAGTACTATAACCTCTACAGTCACAGCTGTTTGGGGTTGAAGAATACTTGGTTTGTCCAATTCTACCAAATAATTAGGTTATGGCTTCTAATTTATGATGACCGGACGAGTTGGCCGTGCGGTAGGAGCGTGACAGCTGTGAGCTCGCATCCGGGAGATAGTGGGTTCGAACCCCACTGTCAGCATCCCTGAAGATGGTTTTCCGTGGTTTCCCAAATGCTGGGGCTGTACCTTAATTAAGGCCACGGCCGCCTCCTTCCCATTCCTAGACCTTTCCTGTCCCATTGTCGCCATAAGATCTAACTGTGTCGGTGTGACGTAAAAGAAATAGCAAAAAAGCTCATTTATGATGGCAAAATACTACATATTTTCTTTCATTGATAGAAGTATTTTATAGGCAATTTAAATGCAGTGCTTAATTACTACCAGTTAAAGATATTACTCACACGTAGGTAGTTAATTTACTGTCTGCTGTTACACATATGAAGAAGTTTACAAAGAGCGGATTACATTCTATGTGCGGCACAGAAGTATTAGGCTACAAGTTTATCAGTATTTTTGATGTAGCTAAATCTTTGTGAATACAAATTAGAGACAATAATTATCAATGAGTACAATAAACAGTATCGGTACCTACACTGTGGAAAGAAGTCGTTTTCACGAGAATGTAGACTGCACATTGTCATGTATCGCGTAACGCGTTTTCCAATTGACAGCGCGGAAGCCCATCTTTCTCTCTGAACTTTTTGTACAGGAAAGTAGTGAAGAGATTTCGCATCCGTTTTATACGATTTGCAACCATATACAGAGCAGTACCTCCTCAAATTTGACAATTTTCTTTCTGTTTCCATCACGACGTCAATGCTCGCCATGTAAATAAACCACACCAGTCACTATGTTGCAGCTTCAACATTCAACCGCGTGGCTGCGCCATCCAACTTTTCTGACGTCAATAGGGTCCGTGCGCTGCTGGGAAAAATGCACCGCTGCGCTGCGAGTGGCGAATATTGTAAGTTAATGCGATCACCGCACCGCCGTCTCGATCCTCCTATACTGCCTGCTCTGTGCAAGCTTTTTTGCGACTACGCGGCGACAAAATCTCTCCGCTAGATGGCAGCCATAGACGCACAATGTTCTAAACTTATTCTAATGACGACAGCCTACAAAACACTATGCAGTGTGGTCATATGTTCACTGAAGCTCGTAAATTACATCACTAATATTAAACATCGGCAATATTACCTGTTTGAAGTCGCAGTTGTCCTCTTCATAAACAATTTAAAGATTTTCTTGGACGAAGGCTTGGAGTGGTACCGGTACCGTACTCTTTGTGTTCTTGCGAACGCAATATCAAATAATAGAGGTCTTACGAACTTGGTTAGGATAATAGCACTAACAGTTTACTGATGTTCTTTGACCTCACACTGTAAAAAAACACATTCTGAAAGTTTTTACTATTTGTTTTACGTCGCACCGATACAGATAGGTCTTATGGCAACGATGAGATAGTAAAGGCCTAGGAATGGGAAGGAAGCGGCCCTGGCCTTAATTAAGGTAGAGCCCCAGCATTTGTCTGGTGTAAAAATGGGAAACCACGGAAGACCATCTTCAGGGCTGCCGACAGTGAGGTTAGAACCAACTATCCCCCGGATGCAAGGTCACAGCTGCGCGCTCCTAACCGCACGGCAACTCGCCCGGTATTCTGAAAGGGAAGACGTCGCAGGTCCTCGTATTACGCTCGTACGTTTGAAGGACTTCGACAATAGGGCACAGCAGCTTAAACGAACTCCTGCAGATGCTTCACCAGAGCAAGAAAACAAGGTTTTGGGTATCGAACTCCTCCTCTGTCCTGATGCATAATCAGTTCCATTTAGCGGTGTCGAAGCTCTAGGCAGTGAGATGTCGCTGACAAAATGTCGCACTCCATCCTCTCTTCAACAACACAAAGCTAGTACTCGCAATAAGGATTTGATTTCCTGTGTCTAGTTTGATTGGAATATTATCGTCTGGATATCTGAGGTTGTCCAGAATGTCTAAACATGAACACTTACTTTGTGATTGCCCGTCACAATTCTTATCACAAGGAATCCACTATCCTCCACGGCTTTAATCACCTTCTGAAAAAATCCGCAGCCTGTTTCCAGTCATTCGACCGGGTCAAGAATGGAATGAATGAAACCCCCATCTAGCAGCGAGGATAGGAATTGTGCCGGCTGCCGAAGCCTGTCGCACTCCTCCGGGGCAATGATTAATGAATGACAGATGAAATGAAATTATATTCGAGAGTGTTGCTGGAATGAAATATGACAGGGAAAACCGGAGTATCCGGAGAAAAATCTGTCCCGCCTCCGCTTTGTCCAGCACAAATCTCACATGGAGTGACCGGAATTTGAAACACTGAACCCAGCGGTGAGAGGACGGCGCGCTGCCGCCTGAGCCGCGGAGGCTCCATCACCTTCCGAAATAAGGTGTAAAGGCACAGGTGCGAGAGTAATCTGAGGATATCCAATTACTTCCGTTATTAGGTCCTTGCCTAGATAAAGCCGACAGCCGCTTTTCTCTTAATTCCCTTCTAGACGGCATTTCATGGAGTCGTATCTCCCCTGGCTGCGAACCACCTTGCCGCGATTGGCAAAATGATACACAACAGTTGAATATTTCGGGGAAAGAATCTGAAGTTTCAGTTCTACGGAAAATATACCTTGCATGAACGGAAAGAAACAAGTACCAAGACCTTAAAATCACTTTTGAAATATCTATTAGCATAACATGATTAATTCATTTCACAGTTCTATACAAAATATCTCTTGTACGAAATAACTCAGGTTTTCACACACATTCATGCACCAATAACACAGTGATACACCCACACTAACAGCGAAGATTGTGCGTCTACTGCTGCACTCATACGGCGACTTGGAGAAATATTGGTAGTCGCGCCTCCCTGTGTAAAACTAGTGGCATAGAGCAGGCAGTATAAGAGGATCGAGACGGCGGTGGATCACCGCGCACATATCTCTGTCGTTTCACAGCGTGTTGCTATGGCCGACTAAATAATAACAATGGGATTTCAGAGTGTTTTATGCAACAACAATCGGCCAAATTATTCCAAACTTCAAAAAAGTGGTCATGTTACAAAAAATTTTACAAAAAAAACAAAAAAAACTGTTCTCAGGAAATAGCAACAGAGCAAATAACTGCAAATATGATAAGAGAAAAACGTTGGTTCACTAGAGAGACTACCATTTCACGATAGAGGCAACATAGTAATTTATGTATTATTTGTGGTGATAACGAGATTAATTTTCATGTACACATTCAACAATGCTGTCTTCAGAAAAATATATTTGGCCTATCTCTAATACGCTATCATGTTAGCGTAGGTTAATGTTGCGAGGGAGGCCTTGATAAAATAATAAAAATACTTCCATGAAATGTAAGCATATTTCTGCTGTTATTTATACAGTTTACTCAGAACATGTTACCTCTTGTACCGATCAACCCTGTGAATTGTCTGGACCTTGCATCTAAAAAGCGGGGAAAGAAAAATACAACAAGGAGAAGAGCTTATAGAGGAACTTTTTCCCATAAAAAGGCACAGGTTTGATGTTGGACCAGTTGAAAATATCAGAATATCTTAACGTTGCCAATAAATTATTGTGTCTGTATTTATAATATGATCGCGACCACCTCTGTAATATAACGGTTAGCGCTACTAGTTTCCTTCTTCGGAGGCCCGGGCTTGATTCCCGATACAGACAGAAATGTAAAATTGACATGAGGGTATGCAGCTCATGTTCATTAGGGGTTGCTTGAAAAGAGTTGCACCACCTCGGGGCGAGAACAGAACTTTACGTGTGAAAAATGCGGTATTTCTGTGAGCTATTGATATTGTGTAATGGAGGCCAATTTCTATAATTACAGTATATTTGTCCACTGCATTTTTAAATCGATTTCGTGAGGTTGTGACAGAATACTCTAAAATTTCACATTGTAGACTGTAGTACGGTATAACCCCCCATGGCACTACAGCCCTTGAAGGGCCTTGGCCTACCAAGCTCAGCCCGAAAGCCTGCAGATTACGAGGTGTCGTGTGGTCAGCACGACGAATCCTTTCGGCCGTTATTCTTGGTTTTCTAGACCGGGTGTAGTACGGTATGTTATTATTATTATTATTATTATTATTATTATTATTATTATTATTATTATTATTATTATTATTATTATTATATTCAAGCAGTTGTACAGATTTTAGGAAATCAAAGCAGAATAAACCTTAATGTACACTACAGTTTTACGTAGAATTTGAACCCATAAATTTCCGTACAATTCCAGTCGTGGCAATGACCACCGTCTTCTGCATGGTCTTGAAGATGTTGGTGTTGACATCCAACTTCTTCAATAATTTGTTTGTAATTGTTAACCTTTGCATTATGTTAAGAGTAACTGTGTATTGAATACTGAAATGTGAAATGTCGTATGGCTTTTAGTGCCGGGATATCCCAGGACGGGTTCGGCTCGCCAGGTGCAGGTCTTTCTATGTGACACCCGTAGGTGTCCTGCGCGTCGTGATTAGGATGAAATGATGATGAAGACAACACATACACCCAGCCCCCGTGCCACTGGTTAAGGTTAAAATCCCCGACCAGGCCTGGAATCGAACCCGGGACCCACTGAACCGAAGGCCAGTACGCTGACCGTTCAGCCAACGAGTCGGACAACTGTAAATGTACAAATCCGGAATCACTTCCTGCGATTTACTGCTAAGATCCACCGTCTTTTCAAATCAATTTCGTGAGGTCTTGAATGAAAGCTCTGTATTACTGTATCAATTAATGCAGCCAAGAACAAGCACATCATTCTGTCGGAACGTTGTGACATTAGAAAATTATCATCTGAAGACAGCACTGTAAAATAATTGAATAAATGCATGTAAACGTCACACACATTCCAGCTTCTTGTGGCGAGCTGTTGATGAAGATGACTCTAAGTAGTTCTCGTAGTATCTACCCGCAGCAGCACAGTGCTATACGCACGAAGCCTATAATCAATTACGTCATCTGCATACAATCTTATTTTTGTTATATTTTTCCTTAATCGTTTGCATATATTAGGAAAAGTAATGGACCGATTATACTACCCTATGGAATTCCCTTCAAAACTTTCTCTTCATGTGATACATAATTTCCTACTTTCACTTTTTTAACGCCTGAATTTAGAAATGTGCTTATCCAACATATAACCAATATGTCCAATCCTATTCCCTCCAGTTTCTTTAATAATATTCCATGTTCCACTTTGTCAAATGCTTTGGAAAGGTTTTTGGCTGCGCAATCCAACTGGCCTCCCGAATTCAACTGATCTGATATGTCCTGCTGAAATCCCACCAGTTGTGCCTCACAAGAAAATTCCTTTCTGATTCCATACTGGCTCCTCATGAACCAATTTTTATCTTCACATACCCCTCAATATACTTTGCTATTAAACTCTCCAGTATTTTATAAACTATACTGGTCAGGCTGACGAGTTCTCAGGTTTCACTTTATCATCCTTTCCTTTATAAATTGGTATTATTATACTCGTAGATTCCATTCATTCCTTTGGTATTACCCTACTATTTTGGACATAGTCATGCAGCAGCTGTAAATGTTTACAGTCAGTACCAACAACGTGCCACTGAGGTTCAATGGGATGGATTGAAAAGGACTGAGGTATATTCAGGGTACATTAAATTGGGGTCTACGGTATGAAATAAATTCTGATGTAGAAATTGTTGGATATGCAGATGCTGACTTTGCTAACAATCTGGAAAGAAAGTCTGTATCAAGATTTATGTTTCAAGTGTATGGGGATACTGTGGTGTGGGACTCAAGGAAACAGAAAACTGTGTCTTTGTCATCAACTGAAGCAGAATTTATTGCACTGGCTTCGGCTGTAGCAGGACTAGTTTGATTAAAACAACTGCTCGAGGAGATGGCGATCCCAGTAAAGTTTCCAGTTAGAAAACATGAGGAAACCAATCGTGTATCAATTCTTTATCTGTTTGGGATCAGAAAAGATTTAGATATGAAGATATAAAGTATAACTTTGTGTGGGACCTGTGCAACGCGAAATATATTGAGGTTATGTACATTCCATATGAAAATCACAAGGCATATATTTTCACGAAGGGACTTCTTCCTCTTCCCTTTTATTAAATCTAAATTCATATTACTCCAAATTAGCAGCGAAGATGGGACTTCTCCTCTGGCTTGGAGAATAAATTTGCCTCCAAGTCAGATAGCTTCTTCCTCCGCCAGTGTAGTGAATTGAGATTTTACAACTCATTCGGGTACTCCTAGGAAACAGGTAATTGAACGGGCATAGTTTTTGCCCTGGGACTCTCCACTATTTGAACCCAACGAAGAGTATTCACGGATCACGGATGTCTGTGGTTGGTCATTCCAGTTCTGGAACTTTGGACTGTTAGATCGGCAGCGCAGTACTGTTCATTAAAAGCGAGAAAATGTGTGATTTTCATTTGATCGAATATTCCACATGCAAGCGTTGCTTTCAATAGCACCATTCCTACTGACATCATTTTAATGACCCTTGTCCATTTCAGTTGGGTAAACCACTAAGAGAATCTTTCTGAGAATCTGAACAGGCAGGTGGAGAGTGTCTACAATTATAATGAAAACTCCCCAAACTGATTGTGACTAATGGTAGGCAAGCGGGCATACCATTACAATGAAAATTCCCTAACCCAGTCTTCATGTGAGAAAAGACTTTTGGTGACTTCCCCGTCGCGTTTCTAGGGCATTGTTAAGATCTATGCAATATAATACAATCTTGCTCACAACGTGTACACCACCTAACCTAGAATTCTGTAGCGAAGCACGAGTACACAGCTAGTTAGCTCATAAGGAAGCTGCCGTTTACGATGACGTCGCCTGTACGTTTTCAGCCTTAAAGGATCCGAGAACTAACTAACTTAATATACAAGAAATAGTTAAATCTCAATGTTAGAAATAATAATAATTCCTGTTAACCATTTTTACTTTTATTTCAGCCCTCCACCTATTTTCAGACCAATGAGCAGCCCTTGCCTCACCACAAAACTTACGCGACGAACCAGATTTTGAGAGTGAATTCAAAATCATAGATAGAATCTCGTGTTGTGGAACCACGTTCTTAGAAACGGATAAGTATTAATTTTGATAAATATATACTGTGTGTTCCAGGAACTAACAATCCCTAGTCCTAAACAGTGGAAAAACTGGACATATCATTGTTCATAAGCAGTTATGATTCTTGAGAATAAAGACAGCACTACCCCCAGATGGTAACCAATCCACCCGCCAATGGACGGCAACCAGGCAGTCGGATTCGGGAGGAGCTGGGCTATAACGATTGCAGAGAAAGTCGGAGTTCTCTGGCAAATTACCATCGAAGACACCCAAGTACATCAGGACCTTCAACATCAACTCTCTAATTCCACCAGGCAAACTACACATCTTAATTTCAGAACTAGATCGACAAAGATACGGTTTCTAACCCTTCTGGAAACATGCTTTACAGATGAGAACACCTCAGACTATGGTAAATATCGTATCTTCCAAAGATAAACACACAAGCGCGTAGAAAGTGGTGCCATCCCATTCTTGGATATGGCATACGTAGTGCACAAGGGTATAATCAGTTCAATCAAAGAATTCGCACTCATAACTAACAGGCTCATGACAATGCGCGTGCAGAGTGCAAACAAGAAGTACACGCTGATTAATGTTCATTGCCCACCAACAAATACTGACAACAAGAAAAACTTGAAGAAGGTTGAACAGTTCTGGACCAATCTTGAGAAGGTCATGACGGCAATCCCCAGAGAAGACACAAATATTCTACTAGGCGACTCCAATGCTCAAATTGGCAGAGAAAAGGAACACCAAAAGACCGTAGGCAGTTTCCCAGTACACAAATTCACCAACAATAATAGTACGAAAGTCATTGAGCTGTGCCAACAGAACAACTTGAAGAACATGTCTACCTCCCAAACACCCCCGAAAACAAAAGACTTCTGTCACCCATACAATCAATGGGGGAATACTAGTTTGACTACGTGGCCATAACGCACTCTTTTCAGAAAGAAGTCCATGATGTGCACGTCCGTAGAGGGGCAAATATCGACTCGGACCATTATCTAACGCGCGTCAGACTGAAATTCACCCCGAAGAGAGTCCACCATAAGAAAACACACAATCAGATATTCGATACGAGAAGGATCCAGGAGACTAATACAAGAGGAGAATGGGAAAAAGAATAGACCAACACTTGGGATCATTTCCACACCAAGATTATACAGAAAGTCAAACAGATAATCCCGCTGAAGAAGAAAATCAAACACCCATGGTGGGACTCAGTCACTACTGATCTGCATTTAGGGCAGTCGCCCAGGTGGCAGATTCCCTATCTGTTATTTTCCTAGCCTTTTCTTAAATGATTTCAATGACGGCATGATTGCCATTTATGTGATTACCCCAATGAAGATCTTTCCTGATATTAACACCCAGATGCTTACAATGATCCCCAAAAGGAACTTTCACCCCATCAACGCAGTAATTAAAACTCAGAGGACTTTTCCTATTTGTGAAACACAACCTGACTTTTAACCCCGTTTATCATCATACCATTGCCTACTGTCCATCTCACAACATTATCGAGGTCATTTTGCAGTTGCTCATAATCTTGTAACATTTATTACTCTATAGAGAATAACTCGGCATGTGGAGAAGCACTGGTAGAACGGAAGAGAACCTTTAAGAAATATGACAGTAGAAAATCACACGAGACTCAACAACATTTTTGAGACAAGAAAACAAATTGCAAACTAATTCAGACAAACTAAGAGGAGACATATGAAAGAGCAATATTGGACTCCATTGAAAAATACTTCAAAGAATACTACATACGAGACTTCTATAGGACATTTGATGGTAAGATCCAAGGATACACTCCACAGAATTTATGCTTCAGAAAACAAGATGGTAAAGTTGCACTTAGCAATTAAGATAACCGCAAGGAGTTGACTCGGTACTTCTCGGAGCTACTCAATTGTCCGGAAACACCTTTGGGATTTCCCAAATAGAGTCTCATATACACAAACCCAGAATCTCTACCTCCGACGAAAGAAGAAATTCACAGACACATCTTTAGACTCAAAAACAACAGGTCTCGAGAATATGGAATCATAGCGTAACTACTAAAGAATCTAGGACCGAACACGCTTGAAAAACTCACATAAATCATCGTAGACGTTTGTAAAACGGAAAAGCTCCCTGAAGACTGGAACTGTGCACTCATCCACACACTACACAAGAATGGTGACAGGTCAGATGTAAATAACTACAGAGGGATTTCCCTCCTTCGAGTCACTTACAAGATCCTCTCGGCATCTCTGCTTCAAAGAACACAAGAGCAACTTTAACATAAGATCGTCGACTATCAAGTGGGCTTCTGAACAGGGCGCTCCTGCGCTGAACAGATCTTCAGTTTAAAAATTATACTGAACTATAAGGCAACCAGAAACTGTCCGATCATTTGCATTCTCGTTGACTTCAAGGAGGCGCACGATTCAATCGATCGACAGTCCTGCTTTTATATCCTAGAAGAAAAGGAACTTGATCCAAAGACTTTAAAGTTTATCAAACAAACACTCACTAACACAAAATTAAAAGTAAAATTCATCGGCGAAGTATCATTTCCTTTCGAGGTTAAGACTGGCGTTTGACAATGCGATGGGCTATCATCACTCCTTTTCAGTCTCGTCCTGGATAAAGCTATTAGAGAGTGAGAGAAAGAACTAAAAATTCGGAACCACTGGAAACCAACTCGACTCGGATGAACAAAAGATGACGCCAAGATCAGTTGCTTGGCTTTCGCAGACTACCTAGCAATACTAGCGAGCAGTGAAATCACAGCGATCAAACAGATAGAAGTACTCAAGGAATGTGCTGATGAAGTTGGGCTACAAATTTCATTTGAGAAAACTAAGTTTATTTGTAGGCTTACCAGATTCAACATTTAGCAACTAAACACAAAATACGAGAGACAAAACGGGTTCCACACTTCAAATACTTTGGTGAAATTGCAGAAGCAACAGGGTTAGGGAAGCCCAGAAAGTTCGCCTACAGAAACTCAAGAGAGCGTACTGGAGAACAGCGACATATACAATAAATACATGTCCACAAACATAAAAGTCAGGCATTACAATACTGTGATCAAACCTAAAATTTTAGACGCGAGCGAAACTCTGGTCAGCGTACCGGTACCCAATATGAAAGGGAATCTAGAGAACATTCTGAAGTAAGAACGAAAGATCATGAGGACAATTCTTGGTCCAGAAGAAACTGAAGACGGATACAGACTGAAATCCCGTAAAGCAACAGAGAAACAGCTCAACCTGGCAGCAGACATTAGAAAACGAAGATTGAAATTTGATGGACTTGTTCAAAGACTCCCAACAACTAGACTTACACACAAGGTCATGACACACAGCAGAAAATTGAAGAGTGTCTATCTTGGATCCAAGAAGTCGAAAAGGACATGATTATTACTATTATTAGTAGTAGTAGTAGTAGTAGCGAATGAAATGCCGTATGGCTTTTAGTGCCGGGATATCCCAGGACGGGTTCGGCTCGCCAGGTGCAGGTCTTTCTATTTGACGCCCGTAGGCATGGAGGATGAAATGATAATGAAGACAAGACATACACCCAGCCCCGGTTCCATTAGAATTAACAAATTAAGGTTAAAATCCCCTACCCGGCCGGGAATCGACCCGGGACCCTCAGTACGCTGACCGTCCAGCCAACGAGTCGGACAGTAGTAGTAGTAGTAGTAGTAGTAGTAGTAGTAGTAGTATGCTTTCTTCGTTCCGGCCAACTAGGGACCACGTCAGTTCAACTGTCTCTTTTTCCGAGCTTTAACTGCCACCCGATCCTCCTACATTTCTCTCCGGTGTTGTTCTTTTCTCTCTTGGGTCCACGCCTTTCCTGTCTTCAGCTTCGGCCTTTGCTGGAAATCTCTGTACATAGTTTTTCCTTAAGCAGAACACGCTCCTGGATATCTTTACGAGAAATTTCCATTTCTCGTAGATCTTTCTCAACTTCTGTGAACCATGCCCCTTTGGTTTTCTTATCTTGAAAGCATGTTAGTATTCGTTTAGATATTATGCCTGGGCTCATTCGTCTCACGTGGCTATAAAGAATCTTGTGCGGATATACCAAATAATATCCGCATCCGCACTTCCTTCACCCGCACCCGCACCCGCACTAGGGTTGCCAGATGTACGGTTTTGCCCGGAACAATACGGTTTTTTCTCATTTTGTTCCGCGTACGGTGCACTATTTAAACCGTACGCCCAATGTTCCGTTTTTTAAAATATCATGGTTTAGACAATAGTATAGTATCAAAAAAGTGTGCGGTTATGATCAAAATATTCTGTATTCTGACCTGACCAATGATCAGCCATCATAGTTGAGAACAGCGCTTCTGGCAGTGTTCTAGCGGTACTAGCGGGCATGTAGTCTCCTCCATTTTATATATATCAGTGGTTTAATTGGCCCAGAAAAACTGAAGAACATTTTGATGGTACTTAAGTTTCTCTTAAGTAAATCTCCATCGAATGCATGTACTGAAAGAGTAATTTCAGTAATGGCAATAAAATGGAGAGACGACAGAAACAGATGCTGAGTAGATATAATAAAAAATGAACTTATTGTGTACTTCAACTATGATGACAATTGTAAGGAATTTCTCAAGAAAGTTTTGTTGAATAAGAAACTGTTACAAATTGCTTCTTCAAACGACAAGTACTTGTGAAATGTTAATTTCAATGTAAAGACTAACGCACTATTACTTTTTAATAAGTACCTATATATTTCTTGCTGACGCTGTTATATTATTAACGATATTTACTTGTTAATATATACCTGGTATTTTCTCTTAATCGTCGCTATGGTGTCTTAATTTAGCGCTATTTGGCAAGGAACTGGAAGTGTTCCTTATTTGCCATCCGGAAATCTGGCAACCCTACCGCACATGGCTATCCGCATCCGCAAAATGGTTATCCGTGGATATTGTAAATATTTAAGTACAGCTCTCAAGGATTCATATTAGATCCGATTGTCAGGTTCGAGCACCATAGCGGTCAGCCAGAGAAGGTTAATCTAGAAAAGATCCACTATCCCTTACTACAAATCTAAATACCACCTTCAGAAACAGTAGCGGCGATTAGGGGGGCCAGGAGGGGCAGTTACCCCCTCACTTTTTGAAGAGGGCCGATGACCTTAGATCTTAGGTCCCTTTAAGCAACAAGCATCATCATCATCAACGTTTTGGAGAAAATATTATATTTTATTCCATTTTAGCCGGCTGAAACTTGGAATTATGAAAAGAAGCCATTAGTACAAGCCCTGTTGTCTTTTCAGCTAATTCTTTAATCGTTACCAAAATTATTACCGGAAATACGCACAAAATGTCCTTCATCCCTGCTAACCGATTTGTATAGCGCCACAGCAAATAGTGCAGACTTTGCCTGTGCTATGAGGAAGGGTATCAGGGCTATATTTTTTTGCTGAGGTCAAAGACATTGAGGTACGATTTACCACTTTGCCGCGTGCATTCGTCAGTCTGGCGGTCTCTTTAATGTCTGTTAGTTTTTTAGTGTATAATCAAATGCTAAATGGGTTTAATTGTATAATCACGACGTATTTCTTTTTAAATGTATTAAATGTGTTATATTGTTCCTTTGCCGAAAGTTTTATTCTATAGTATTGAATCAAAATCTCAAAAAAAAAAAAAAAAAAAACTAATATTACCGCATTTAAGTTGGTAAACTGTCAATCTTTACCTCTCTGGCGAAATTCGCTGAGAGACAATGAAATACCATTTTGTGGCCTTTTTTTTAGTTTTGATGTATATACTCCCCTCTCCCCCGCATCCACCGCTATATCCCACAAACCTCGATACTGTTTGTTGTCTCTATAATTTTTGCCCCCGCACTTTTAATTCCAAATCGCCGCTACTGTTCAGGAATAATAGGGATAATGGTCGGAGCCCGCGGTACCATACCTCGTCACTTCGTCGCCACATGGAAGCGCTTCACTGTATTTGTTACAACTCCCAATGAAGCTCATCCCCGAAATTGCGACCCTCGTCCTCCGAGGCTCCATCAAGATCCTGAGACACCACCTCTACAGCTAATTTTGAATTTTCTTTAATTAATAGATATGTACAGAAAATTTGATGTGTTTTACCTTGTTCTTAGCGGCAGCCTGTAAATACAGGAGGTATTTCCAAAATAAATGGAAATTATATATTATATACACCCAAGGTATTGAAATGGATAGGTCTGTTAACATAATACAATAGGCCTGACACCTGGCATCAGAACCTCTGCAGTCACAGGTTTATTAGGAATTATCTCTTGCGACAACTGCCGACATATTGATCTTAGTTCCTTCCTTCCATGAATTGTGGGCAGGAGCCAGTTAGGCTTAGGTCAAATTTACTGCTTTATGGTCTCAAGGCTCTTTATATATCACTATTCTCCCACACCAATGTCAAGGATCGCCTAACAGCAAACAAAAACCGTAGTATACCTGGGTGAAAATCAATAAATATCATTATTTATATGCTATCAGCAAATTATCCGCACTGCTATACAGTTTGTATCCGCCAAGACACTAACTTCGCGGATATCCGCATCTGTGCAGGGCTCTCGCTATAAAAGGCAATCCTTCTTTTCGAATCGTGTCACTTATCTTCTCCGCATCCTGAATAATTCATGCAATTATTATTATTATTATTATTATTATTATTATTATTATTATTATTATTATTATTATTATTATTATTATTATTATTATTATTACAATACCGTATTAATAATTAATAAAAATGTAGCTGTTGTGTATCTTATTACTGTTAGCTTATCGCATTTTTATGGAATTTTAAACTTCAATGATATTGATGAAGTGAAAGCAATATAAATATCAAGCAGATTTGGCATCAACGCTTGAAGTTAAATTTGACCGCGAACTCAATCTAACCATGCTTGCACAATGCTGAAATGCTTGCAGGAAGTTGGAGGTTGATCACAAGGTTTTATTTGAAACCCTTGAAGACTGTTCGGGGATTGAGGCAGTTTGTCCTCGCATGGCATTGGGTTTATGATTAGTTTGCTGAAACATCTCTGCTATTTGGTAACTACTGGTACTTTAAAAATATTTCAATTAGTCATCACTTTCCATTCTATGTTTGCCTGTCAGTATGTAGTACAGTAGATATATTTTAATAGTTTCATTATTGTAATCGGGCAATTACACTATCGTATCGCATGCCATTTCTTGAATGCTACTAAGTATGTATATACATTTAACTGAACTTGTAAATAAAAATAAGAATAACGGAGTATTCAATCAATATAGACGCTCATGTAACTTATGAACGAGTCGTTCTTATTGCAATATTTTAAGCTTAGAACTAATAATAATAATATTCGCTTTACATCCCACTAACTACTTTTACGGTTTTCGGAGACGCCGAGGTGTCGGAATTTAGTCCCGCAGGAGTTCTTTTATGTGCCAGTAAATCTACCGACATGAGGCTGACGTATTTGAGCACCTTTAACACTCCAGTGGTCGTTCGAACCACAATTGTGATCCGTACTTTCTTTGTAATATATGCTGTTTATTCAATGAATATGATTATGAATTGTGAAAAGAACTTTATTTTCTGTAAAATGTAATATAATTATGCATACATTTATAAACAATCTCTGAAAAATTACCGGACATTGTGGTCATATTTCAAAAATTAATATAAACTCATAAAACGGAGTAGATATATGCACATGAACTGAGATTAGACACCGTAATAAGAAAACAAACAAAGTCAAAATAAGTCACGCTAGTGGTCGCATGGATCACAGTTGTGATCCACAAGAATAAATTGCTTTATAACGCAACAACCATCAGTCAAGGTAAGCAGACTACTGCGTAATCAGAGAGTGGATGGGGCGCGAGGAAGGTACACAGATGCTCGAGGTCAACAGTCATACCAGAAAACAGAAGCACAAAAAACTAAACAGCTGGATCACTATTGTGATCCGCGTGACCACTGGAGTGTTGAATACCACTGGACTGAGCCAGCATCAAACCTGCCAAGTTGGGGTCAAGCTTAGAATTAAAAGGGGTATCTTCTCTCTTAATACACATGTGGGATGCTGGAAAATCCCCAACAGAAACCAGCTATCAATTATATGGATTTATGATTATGATTTTTTCACACAACTTGCATCCTCACAAAGAATCGCCAAATGCTGTGCAGCTATAAGGAAACCGCAGAAACCATTTGTGGCACTATAATGTAGCATAGAAGGCACGAGGACAGTGTGTGCTATTGCAGCATGATTGGCCCTATGAGTCACAACATTCATAAAACCAAGATATTTTTACTCAGCAGGTTCCATACTGTTACAGACTTCAGTGAGACTGAAACTGGTGGAAACTACATTTTCTTGGTTCTGTGCCAAGAGACAGATGCAGAAACACTGCATCCATCAAGAAGTAGCAGCAGGTGGATTCTCACATTTGAGAAGGTGAAAATTTCTCATATCCTCATGTTGCTCCTCATCTTGCCTAGTAGGCTATATCTCATTTTGGCACCACCTTCGTTTTTTGCTGTTTCCCTGTAACCGCATAACCTGTGGTGGTGCTTTTTTCAGGATCCAACCAGCCCCCAAGCTGAGACCTAACAGAATGCTTTCTTGGTCACAATCAACCTGAAGTTTTCATGGATCTGGTAGATACTTACAATACATGAGACTAATTGAAAATACCAAATTTTAATATTATTTAAATTTTTTTTTTTAAATTAATTTATTGGCTTTAGGTGCCAGACCAAACAGCCAGCTAGATATACATTAGATAACAAAGCATATACATTAAATATACACTTAGAATACATACACCTATGAATCTTCCATAGTATTATAATGGTATTACGTTCCGAGCCCGTACAGAATGCGCGCACACACATACGAAGAGAAAAAAAAAAAAAAAAAGAACAAATTGGGACACTGCAACTGTAGTATGTTTACGTAGTTTTTCTGAAGTAGTATCACATCAAACTTTATAATCTTAAATCGGTGTCTTTTAAGAATAAGGCGATTGCATTATACGCTTCTGGTTGTTGGGATGATAAAATGCACTGGATGTTGAGTGGTAGTTGGAAGTTCAATGAAAGTAAAGTTGTTATAAATTTTTCCTGCTGTACATTATAAAGATGGCACGAGAAGAAGATGTGGTTGAGGTCAGCGATTGCTTGGCGGTCACAGGAACAGTAGGGCGAGTTTAGGACTCCTATCCGATAGAGATGATTTGCAAAACTGCCGTGGTTGAACCTCATGCGAATAAGAGAAGTGATGTATCGGCGAAATATTATTTAAATTAGCTCCACGTTTGGGCATCAGTTGTGACTATTCAAGAGACTCTTCTCATTGTTGGATGATAATTGTTATAATCATCCTTTCCCCACTGTTGAACGATAAGTGTAATAATTTAAATACTTAACTCTATTTGGCCTAATAGTAATGATGATAATAATAATAATAATAATCATTATTTCCAAAAATGCTGATAAGTGGGCTCCAGAGGTCACCAAAGAATTCAGATATTTAATAAATAAGAACAGTAGAAACATGAAATTACTTCTCTTAGGTCACAGACAAATGCTGTAAGTCTGGTATTCTGCTACATAGGCCTTGCATACAACTCCCTGGAAATGATTAAAACTGGGTAGGAGCATAAACTCAAGCTACTTTGAAATTATTTACGCGTTAGATTCATTAATAGAATTTATATAAAAATGAAAGGAAGCAATTAAGTGTTTTTAACAATCAAAATAATATTGCAATTACAGTTTCCTTTTATATCGTTTTCTTTCTACTTACAATCCCCACCATAATTTTCTATTGATCATTGAGCGAGTGGTTGTGAGATTAGGGTCACGAAGCTGTGAGCTTAAATATGGGAGATGGTCGATTTGAATCCTACCATAGGCAGCCTGGAAAATGGTTTTCCATGGTTTCCCATTTTCACACTAGGTAAATGCTGGGCTGTACCTTAAGTAAGGACACAGCCACTACCTTCCTAATCCTATCCCTTTCCCATCCTTGCATCACCGAAAACATTTGATATGTTAGTGCGATGTTAAACCACTAGCAAAACAAAAACAGAAAATATGATCCTGATTTAGTTCTTCCGAGATGCAGTCTCTATTCACGTTACCAGTCATATTGCCTTGGTTCAGTTGCTGGCTTGGTTATTCAACTTCCTTGTAGTGATAATACGTTTACACTGGAGAAGCAATATATGTTTGATTTTGACCTAGAAATTGCAGAGGAGTCCATACAGTAGATCTGACTCATAGCTGAATCAGTGAAGGATTTCAAACAGTTTTTAGAAGTGGATAGCGAACAAACCAGAGAAGCTGGTAACATAACAGTCACACAATCTGAATCAGAATACCTGCCACTTCCTGTGCACATGTCTGTATATTGACTTATAACTCAAAACTATGTCCTGCTACTAGACTTCCTGCAGTACTGGTCAGTAGCAGTTACTTCCACTTAAAATATTTGAACTGCCAATATTTAAAACATCCAGCTAAAATCCTCGTCTCTAAAACATTTCCAGTATTACTGGATTTGATTTCCTCAAGCATTTCCTGTGTCTTACTTCCTGCTTTAATGACTGAATAGTAAATTATCTAGATTACACAAGTAGGTTCCAATAACTCAATTATAGCTTAACAGTATTTAAATAGATATAAATATAATCCTAAATCTTAATCTAATTACAATATTGAATCTTCCTACAATTTAATTATACATAGTATACAAACAGTATATAAAAGAAATGTTTAAGTAACAAGTTGTTGTGTAATACCTATGTAACATTATACAAAGGGCACTAGGAAAGTTTTTTAATACGCAAAAACGGTTGGCTGGACGCCCCTGTTATGGTAAGAGGTGGAAACTGGTCTAGAAGACAGCAAGGCGCGACCTTCATACCAGTTGTTACTAAGCAATGGGATGGAAAGCAAGTTAAGATGTCAGTGTGGTCTAAAGGTGAATATCGCGCAATTATCTGCTACAATTTTGCTCGTGGATTAACTGTTGACCAGTGCCTAGAGGAAATGACTCCTGTGCTGGGGAAAGACTGTCCACATCGGACAACAATTTTCCACTGGTACGAAGAGTTCCAGAGGGGAAATTTTGGGGTTGAAGACGATCCTCGTTCTGGGCGACCGTCTGAATCAGTGACTGAGGAAAACATTGAAGCTTTGAGAAAAATGTTGCAGCAAGAGAGGCGGTTGACATATCGGCAGGTAGAAGAGACCCTCCACATCCCTGTACCAGCTATTAATTCAGTTCTTCACGACCATCTCCATCCCTTTCAGAGGAACAAAAGGCACATCGAGTGAAATGGTGCCGAAAAATGCTTAAAACAGTTTGAAAATGGGACTTTGCGTAATGTCAATAGCATCGTTACAAGTGACGAAACTTGGCTTTATTATTACGATGTCCCAACAAAATCCCAGAACAAGGTGTGGCTGTTTGAAGATGAGGGTACTCCTGTGACTGTGCGAAAGTCAAGGTCATTGAAGAAAAGTATGATTACAGTATTTTTCACTAAACGGGACATCCTGACTTGAGTTGTGCTAGAAACACAAAGGACAGTTACTGTGAAGTGGTACAGTGAGACTTGTCTGCCTCAGGTCATCCAGGCTCTCAAGTAGCGTCCAAGATCACGGCTCAGCACTTGGCTCTTGCATCACAACAATGCTCCAGCACATCGTGTTAATGTAACAATGGATTTTCTTTCCAGATCAGGGTTGACTGTGTTTGATTACCCTCCATACAGTCCTGATCTTGCCAAATGTGACCGCACTCTTCCGAGAAGTGAAACTGAAGCTGAAAGGGCAGCGTTTTGCATCTGACGAGGAGCTTCTGGCAGCATGGGATCAAGAGTGTGAAAATGTAACCGTAGAAAAGTGGCAGAGTTGGTTCAGTGACTGGTTTCGACGTGTGGAGAAGTGTACTGAGTGTGGTGGAAATTATTTTGAAAAAGTCTAAAGCATTCACTCACATTGCAAAACTTTCCTAGTGCCCTTTGTATATGTTACAATTTGCCCCCTTACTTTCTTGAAAAATACATTTATTTGAGAGCAGAGCAACTCACATTACACTGGGTTTACATGTCGGTAGATTTACTGGCACATAAAAGAACTCCTGCGGGACTAAATTCTGGCACCTCGGCGTCTCCGAAGACCTTAAAAAGTAGTTAGTGGGACGTAAAGCAAATAACATTATTATTATTATTATTATTATTATTATTATTATTATTATTATTATTATTATTATTATTATTAAACCCATACTAGCACAGAAGTCCAGCGAACGCTTCCCATTCCCATTAGCTTCCATAACTTCCCCACATTTACCAATCACACTTTCGTATCCTTCAGTTCTATTTCTAACTCTTGCATTGAAATTGCCCATTAGCACTATCCTATCCTTGCTGTAGACCCTGACTATGTTGTCACTCAATGCTTCATAAAACTTGTCAACTTCATCCTCATCTGCACCCTCACATGGTGAATACACTGAGACAATTCTCGTCCTAATTCCTCCAACTGCCAAATCTACCCACATCATTCGCTCATTTACATGCCTAACAGAAACTATGGTATGTTGCGTGCAATGGTATTCCTGATAAACGACCTTACCCCATACTCTGCCCTTCCCTTTGTAGCACCCGTCAAGTACACTTTATAATCTCCTACCTCTTCCTCGTTATTTCCCCTTACCCGAATATCACGTACCGAGCTCGATAGCTGCAGTCGCTTAAGTGCAGCCAGTATCCAGTATTGCAGGTTATAAACTTCATTTTCTTTGTCTGTACTGAAGATCTATTTGTGATACAATTCCTTTAGTTTTGTCAATTGCCAACTTTTCAATACAATAAAAATATAGTACAAACTTACATATTTATTATGGTGTTTATATGGTACATGTTTCGCTCCTTCTCGAGAGCATCTTCAGCCAAACTATCATTAATCTAAGATTGTATAAGATCATAAAATAATTCTTTTGGTTCAAGATTGTTCCTATAAAACTAATTGATAATCTTATAACATTTTAAAGGTCCCACAACAATAAAACTAGGTCTTAAACTAACACTTTTTGTCTAAAATCTTCTTCAGTCTAACATTTTATTGCCGAAACTCATCTGGTGAACATCTTTTAAAATTGTTTAAAAAATAAGAATAAAATAAAACTTTTGAGATCTGGCTAGTTGAGTTGATTCCTGTTGCTTAACTTGTATAATTGTCATTAAAACTTCATAACTGTATTGAATATTTTCTGCAGTTGATAATCGTCATTATGGTCGATAGACTTGTTCTCATTGCTGGAGTAACATTTATAAAATGTATTGGTATTAATTTATATTATCAATGGGGTAAAATTGTTCGTGAACAAACTTGTTGGTGAAACACTTTCTGATGTGATATTGGATTTAAAATGTTCTCGAACGTTCCATAATGGCTCGTTGGTATATTTTCCTTTCTACTGCGTAATTGTGCAAACAGGACAAGTAGTTCTCAAGAGGCTAGGAGTAACACCAAACAACTGCAACTGGTATCCCGACTCTCAGGACCACTTACTAGGCCACTCAGGCGTTGCCCATGGTTTACGAACTAGGACGTGACTACAGTAACCTACACCATGTACCACGGAACATATAAAGCTTCGCCTACTCTAATTCTCTGAGTTCTGTTTTCTAGAAATATAGCCACCCATCATTCACTCTTTTTTCTAGTCCAATTGCACTCATTTTTGCCAGTAGTCCCCCATGATCTACCCTATCAAATGCCTTAGATAAGTCAATCGCAATACAGTCCAATTGACCTCCTGAATCAAGGATATCTGCTATATCTTGCTGGAATCCTACAAGTTGAGCTTTAGTGGAATAACCTTTCCTAAACCCAAAATGCCTTCTATCAAACCAATTATTAAGTTTTCAAACATGTCTAATATAATCAGAAAGAATGCTTTCCCAAAGCATACATGCAATGCATGTCAAACTGACCGGCCTGTAATTTTCAGCGTTATGTTGTATCACCCTTTCCTTTATACACAGGGTCTACTATAGCAACTCTCCATTCATTTGGTATAGCTCCTTCATATAAGCAAACTATCACAAAATAATTTATTCTATGTACCACCTATTCACTACAAGCCACGTGCTACGTGGGTGAAATTTACATAATATTATGTACACTTCTTAGGAACATGTTACGCCCCTTGTTAAGGGCATCATCAGCCTGTAGGTAACCTTAAGGTCAAAAGACAGAATCATTAAATGCCTAATGCAAACTAAGAATATTGAGAATAAATATACAAAGAATACACTGACTACAGTTATGATATAGAAACAAGCCTATTACAAACTAAGATTATTGAGAATAAATAGTGTCTGAACTCATGGGAAATAAATTTAAAAGATTGTAAATGAAAACAAAAAAAATATTTTTTAACGAAGACCATGACTTTGCAGGTCTTGGGGTAGTAACAGTCTTGGTAAAGATTGTAATATTCTTTGGGTATAATAATCCCAAGAATTCTGTATCTGAACTTGATACAAAAACATTGTCCAATTGTTATGAACAACAGCTAGAGATTGAGAATAGTTTAGGTAAGTTGAGTGTTGTGATTAAAATGCTGTAACTTTTGAAAAATGATCGTATGTTTTTTGTCGTGTAAAGCAGTGTCATAATTCCAAGTTCAGGCTTGTGCATAATTGTTGAATTGTGTCCTTGATGTTACGAACAGTCGTGTGTGAATATTCTTACTTGTAGAATTGATTAATACTTTGGGAGGGATGTAGAATTGATTAATACTTTGGGAGGGATATTGTCTGTAATTAATTAAAAGAGAAGTTAAAATTAGTATTTTGAAGCACGCGTAATGATAAGAAACTTCAGTAGTTGATATGTCAATTGAGAACTTACTTGGCAAGGTAGTGCTAAGTAGAACTGACTGTTCCGGCTTCTCCTGCCTGACTAACATTTCTACTCCTGGCGTTATACTTGTGCGGTAAAGGAGGGGGCGTGAAGAGCGCGGGGGGAGGGGTTATGTTGATCTTTACGTGCCTGTGTTGTTACTAGAGGGGCGTTAACAGGGATAGTGTGGGTAGACCTGAAGTTTGGTTTGGTGGATGAAACATTTGGGTGAGGGGTTTAAATAGGTGCGGGATTTTATTCTGGTGTGAATTCACGATGTGTATTAATTTGGGTGTTAATTCATATAAAGGATTTTTATTTTCTGTGACCTCATTTAAATTATGATTGTTATTATAGGTTTGGTCCAAAATGATGTGTAAATTTTCAATTTTGTTCATTAACTTTCCTATACTGATACATTTAATAATAGTAAGATCCTTCTCTATAGTTGTAAAATGGTGTCCTGTCTCAGTCATGTGCTGGCTCATGGCCGAGTACTTGTTGTGTTTAAAGGCGTTGTAGTGATCCATGTATCTCGCAGAAAAGCTCCTCCCAGTCTGTCCAACATAAGAAAATCCACACTGTGAACATGTTAATCTATACACACCTGATCTTGAGTAAATGCTATTGTAATTGACCTTGATGTGGTTAAGCAATATGTTTTGATTGGTGTTGACCATCTTGAAAGCTATATTAGTATTGTGCTTCTTTAGGGTATTAGTAACCTGGTGGATGGTGGGGTTATTAAATGTAAACATAGCAAATTTGGTTTTTTTAGGCTTGTCTGGGATTAGGTTCGTGGACAGTTTAGTTTTTACTTTGTTGATTAGACGATTGACCATGTCAATTTTGAAATCGTTAATTTTGGTAAGATTTCTTAATTCAATTCGGCCTTTTTTAAGTTATTAGAAGAAAGAGGAATTTTCAGAGCTCTATAAATCAAGCTATAGAATTAGGCTTGTTTTTGGGCCTTAGGGTGTAAGGAGGTATTCTTAATTGTCGTGGGGGAGTGTGTAGGTTTTCTAAAGATACTAAAATCGAATGCATTATGAGACCGTGTGACCGTTATGTCTAGAAAGTTTAGGGAATTTTCCACCTTATCTTTGGTAAATTTAACTTTAGGGTCAATTTTATTTAAATGATCTAAAATCTTATCACTACTGGTGATGTCCTTGTCGATAAATATGAAAGTGTCTTCCACGAATCTGAGCCACAAACATATGCCTTTTATTTGCGGTAAAATGTTCGTATGTTCAATAGAGTCCATATAAATGTCTGCTGGGATGCTTCAATACGGACCAACCATGAGAATTGTCTCTTGCAATAGCTCCTTCATGCAAACAATAATCAAATAAGTACTTCAGATATGGTACTATATCCCACCCATTGTATTTAGTATATCCCCCGAAACCTTATTAATTCCAGCTGCTTTTCTAGTTCTCAACTTTTGAATCTTACTGTAAATGTCATTGTTGTCATAGGTAAATTTTAATACTTCTTTAGTATTGGTCACCTCCTTTATTTGGACATTATCCTCATAACCAACAATCTTTACATACTGCTGACTGAATACTTCTGCCTTTTGAAGATACTTGCATACACACTCCCCTTGATCATTAATGATTTCCTGGAATGTCCTTCGTGGAACCTATTTCTGCCTTAAAGTATCTATACATACTCTTCCATTTTTCATTAAAATTTGTATGACCACCTATTATGCTTGCCATCATGTTATCCTTGGCTGACTTCTTTGCTAGATTCAGTTTCCCAGTAAGTTCCTTCAATTTCTCCTTACTTCCACAGCCATTTCTCTATTTCTTTCCAACCTGCACCTCCTTCTTAGTCTCTTTATTCTCTGTTATAATATAGTGGATCTTTACCATTCCTTGCCACCTTTAAAGGTACAAACCTATTTTCACATTCCTCGACAATTGCTTTAAACCCATCCCAGTGTCTGTTTACTTTTTATTTACCGTTTTCCACCGATCATAGTTATTTTTTAAAAGCTCCGTCAACCCTGTTTTATCAGCCATATGGTAGGCCTACTGTCTAATAGTCTTAATTTTAATACCTTCCTTTCTTTCACATTTATTTTTAACTACGACAAAAACAGCTTCGTGATCACTAATACCGTCTATTACTTCAATTTCTGTATAGAGCTCATCTGGTTTTACCAGCACCACATCCAGAATATTCTTCCCTCTAGTTGGTTCCATCACTTTCTGAATTAGATGCCCTTCCTATATTAACTTATTTGCCATTTGTTGGTCATGCTTCCTGTCGTCATATTACCTTCCCAATTGACATTTGGTAAATTGAGATCACCCACTACAATCACGTTCCTTTCCATCTTGTTTCCCACATAGCTGATTATCTTATAAAATAATTCTGAATCAGCGTCAGCGCTACCCTTTCCCAGTCTGTACACTCCAAAGACATTAAGTTGCCTATTTAGAGATGAGCCTTACACCTAGAATTTCATGTTTGTCATCTTTAACTTTTTCATATCTTACAAATTCTTCTTTCACCAGAATGAATAATCCCCCTCCTACCATTCCTATCCTATCTCTATGATACAGACTCCAGTTCCATGAGAATAATTTCTGCATCCATTATATCCTTTCTCTGCCAAGATTCAACCCCTATTACAATATCTGGTATCATCCTCATCCTCAATGACCCACTCCAGTTGCCCGGGTGATGTTTATCTGGTAAGTATATATCTATTCAATTACTTAATTCTATTCCTTTCTTTACAATACTTCTAGAGTTAAGCACTAACATTTTTATGTCATCCCTACTTGACTTCCAGTTCCCCGTTCCCTGGTCACTGCTCCCTAGGCCACCCCCTTTCCCTGAATATACCTCCCTATAACCCTTCTAAACAAATTTCCTAACTTATATGTACCACTGCGGTTTAAGCGAAGGCCATCTGACCTCAGATCTCTGTCTCCTACCCACCCATTAGAATCTAGATATCTCACTCTGTTTTCCACATATCTACTCCATAGTCTCATTTAAATCCCCAATCACCTTCCAGTCAGTATCCCTCCTACACAGTGTTCCACTGATAACAATCTCTGCTTCCTTAAACTTCACCCGTGCTGCATTTACCAGATCCCATACATCCCCAGCTATGTTGGTACTTATACCTGCTTGTCTTACGTTGTTAGTACTAATGTGAAACACTACCACCTTCTCCTTCCCCTCCTTCTTCTCTTCTACTTTCCTCAACATCTGCCTCAACCTAATTCATGGATAACACTCTACCCTGGTTCCCTTTCCTCCACACACTTTCCCCACAAGTCTAACAATTGAATTCCCCATGACCAGAGCCTCAACACTACCCACCTCATTTGATCCCCTCCCCTCCTGGTCAGCCCTCTTTCCTGACAGCTGCAGCAGCTACTTCCTTCTCCCTTTTCTCCCTCCCCTGACCCTGTTCCACCTGTCTTTCCCTATTCACTACTCCACATTTCCGTTTCCTACCTTTTCCCTTCCTCCTACTTCCACACTTCTCAGCAACAGTTCCTCATCTTCCCTCGGTTGTTCTACCATTCAATATAATGGCAGATATCCCCTTTCTTGATTGCTACAAATGCTTTACAGATCAATAGTAAGTGTCATAGGAGGGCGTCTGCTATTGTAATCAATACTTCCTACATCGACTTTGACTGGCAGTAGGAAAGGGGTCCTACTCCTGTGTAACTGATTCCCTAGTAAGGAGGGCCTACCATTGTAATGAATAATTCCCTTCTTGATTTGACTGGCAGAAGGGAAGGGAGCATGCAGTTTTGTTCAAAACTCCCCTACCCAAATGAGTCTGGCAGCAGGCAAGGGTGCCCACTATTAAAACAAATTTACCCATCTAAAATGTGACTGGCACTAGGCAAAGTGGCCTGCTGTTATAAACGAATCTCACCAACTCAAGTGTGACTGGCATTAGGAAAAGGGGCCTATCATTTTAATGATAACAGCACAACTCAATTTTGACAGGCAACACGGAAGGTGCCTGTCATTATTATAAAAACTCCTCAACTGTTGTGTGTCTGGAAGTAAGAAAGGAGGCCCACCATTGTAACGAAAAGTCCCCAAATCGATTGTGACCGTGCAGTAGGCATGGTGGCCTGCTATTATAAGTAAAACTTCCCAACTCGATTGCAAATGACTGTAGACAAGTGAGCATGACGTTATCACAACTCCACGCCTCGCACTTTACGGTGGAAACGACGTATGGGAACCTCCCCATGCTATCTCTCGTATAACACTAAGACACATGCAATTTAAACAATCTTATTCACTGCGTGTACAGTAATTTACTCTGATATCCGTATACAGTGTAGAAGACTGTAGTGACGCACAGGTACATTTGCTAGTTTATAAGAAGAGGAATTAAGGAATGGAATAATTTATCAAGGGTAATGTTCAATAAATTTTCAAGTTCTTTGAAATCATGTAAGGAAAGGCTAGGTAAACACATGATAGGGAATCTGTCACCTGGACGGCAGTCCTAAATGAAGATCAGTGATTGATTGATTGATTAATTGAGGTTAATTATTTCATTTGTTTCTTGTAATGAATTATTATCCTTTATATATTTTCTTAAACTTTAATTGAATCTTCTATTGGTATGTTAGTGTAGATATAGTGTCAAAGAATATAATTCTTGTGTTCTCTGTTATGTTTAGCTTATTTATTTCTTCAATTAGTTCTAGGGTGGTTTAAATTGACTGGTTTTCTTTGATTGAATATTTTTATTTTAACATTTGATTGAGTAGTTTGCTTACATTGTAACTTGTTGCATTTTTGAAATTTACTGTTGGTCTGAAGGGACATGAGTCTGTGTATTTTGGGGAGAGCTGGTGGTATGGGGAATTTGGGAATTTTAATTATATTTCCCTGATTTGTGAGAATAAGGTCTGGTGTCTTTTTTTGTTTTTGCTAAGTACTCATCTTTTCTCAATAGCATATGACTGTTGTGTTGCCCTTATCTGCTTTTGTGATGGTTATGTTCTCTTTCATTTTAATTTTTTTATACTTTTGAAGCAAGCCTCGGACCTATGGGAGTAACGGAGTCCCACTCCCATTTGACTGGCGAGGGAATCCTTGGAAACAACATGGTGAACAAAATGGAATTTGATGGGGAGCTATCAATATTCATGGGGCTTATGGAAGAAGGAAAGTAGAACTGGCTGAGTCAGCAAAGATAATGCATCTCGATATGCTAGGAGTAAGTGATATTCGGGTTAGGGGAGATAACGAGGACGAGATAGGAGATTATAAAGTGTACTTGATGGGTGTTAGAAAGGGAAGGGCAGAGTATGGGGTAGGGTAGGCACGTAAATGAGCGAATGATGTGGGTAGATTTGGCAGTTGGAGGAATTAGGACGAGAATTGTCTCAGTGTATTCACCATGTGAGGGTGCAGATGAGGATGAAGTTGACAAGTTTTATGAAGCATTAAGTGACAACATAGTCAGGATCAACAGCAAGGATAGGCTAGTGCTAATGGGCAATTTCAATGCAAGAGTTAGAAATAGAACTGAAGGATACGGAAGGGTGATTGGTAAATGTGAGGAAGATATGGAAGCTAATGGTAAATGGAAAGCGTTTGCTGGACTTCTGTGCTAGTGTGGGTTTAGCAGTTACGAATACATTCTTCAAGCATAAGGCTATTCACCGCTACACATGGGAGGCAAGGGGTACCAGATCCATAATAGACTATATCTTAACCGACTTCGAATTCGGGAAGTCTGTTAGGAATGTACGAGTTTTCTGGGGATTTTTCGATGATACAGACCACTACCTGATCTGTAGTGAATGAAGTATCTCTAAGCCTAGGATAGAGAAAGTGAAATCTGTCTGCAAATGAATTAAGGGTAGAAAATCTCCAGGATGAGGAAATTAGACAAAAGTACATGGATATGATTAGTGAGAGTTTCAAACTGTAGACAGTAAGTAGGTTCAGGATATAGAAAGAGAATGGATCAAGGGAATGACTATGAACAACTGTTGTGTAGAGATGGGGAAAAGCAAACATCTCGGTGGGATGATGAAGTGAGAGCAGCTTGTAAACGTAAAAAGAAGGCTTATCAGAAATGGCCCCAAACTAGGGCCAACGCAGACAGGGAATTGTATGTAGATGAAAGAAACAGAGCGAGGATATAGATGTTGATTCCGGTAGGGAATCTGAAATATTTGTTCCGAATGAGTAAATTTATAATACCAATATAAATGGTCCGTTATTGGACATTATAAATTTTCCAGCTAACTCGTTATGAGTTTGAAACAGTGCAAAACAAATAGTTGTTGAATCCAAAAAGAAGTCATGGGAAGATTTTGGTAATAACCTGGAAAGGCTAGGTCAAGCAGCAGGGAAACCTTCCTGGACAGTAATAAAGAAGGGAAAAAGAAATGAACAATGTTTTGTGTAATTCAGATGAACTCATAATAGATCCCATGGAATCACTGGAGAGTTGGAGGAAATATTTTGAACATCTTCTAAACATAAAATGAAATCTTCCTGGTGGTGGTTGCGAACAGCCAAACTCATGGGGAGGAGGAAAATAATGTTGGTGAAATTATGCTTGAGGAAGTTAAAAGGATGGTAAATAAACTCCATTGTCATAAAACAGGAGGGATAGATGAAATTAGAACTGAAATGGTGAAGTATAGTGGGAAGGCAGGGATGAAATGATTTCATAGAGTAAGAAGATTAGCATGGAGTGTTGGTAAGGTGCGATCAGTGGTTGAGAAGAAGTTGGATGAAAACCAGTGTTGTTTCAGACCACACTGAAACATTCAGATATTCAGTATGTGCCAGGTAATTGAAAAATGCTACGAGAGGAATAGACAGCTGTGTTTATAATTTGTAGATCTAGAGAAAGCATATGACAGGGTACCAAGGGAAAAGATGTTCGCCATACTGGGGGACTATGGAATTAACGGTAGATTATTAAAATCGATCAAACGCATTTATGTTGACAATTGGACTTTGTGAGAATTGATGGTAGAATGAGTTCTTGGTTCAGGGTACTTACAGGGATTATAAAAGGCTGTAATCGTTCACCTTTGCTGTTCATAGTTTACATGGATCATCTGCTGAAAGGTATAAAGTAGCAGGGAGGAATTCAGTTAGGTGGAAGTGGAGTAAGCAGTCTGGCCTATGCTGATGACTTGGTCTTAATGGCAGATTGTGCCGAAAGCCTGCAGTCTAATATCTTGGAACTTGAAAATAGGTGCAATGAGTATGGTATGAATATTAGCCTTTCGAAGACTAAATTGATGTCAATAGGTAAGGAATTCAACAGAATTGAATGTCAGATTGGTGATACAAAGCTGGAACAGGTAGATAATTTCAAGTATTTAGGTTGTGTATTATCCCAGGATGGTATTATAGTAAGTGAGATTGAATCAAGGTGTAGTAAAGATAATGCAGTGAGCTTGCAGTTGTGATGAACAGTCTTCTGTAAGAAGGAAGTCAGCTCCCAGAAGAAACTATCTTTACATCTGTCTGTTTTCAGACCAACTTTCCTTTACAGGAGCGAACGCTGGGTGGATTCAGGATATCTTATTCCTAAGTTAGAAGTATCAGTCATGAAAGTAGCAAGAACGATTGCTAGTACAAACAGATGGGAACAATGGCAGGTGGGTACCCAGAATAAGGAGATAAAGGCTGTGTTAGGAACTAAACTTGATGGATGAAGCTGTATGTCTGTGATTAGTTGTTTTATGTTGTTTTCCATGTGATGTTCTGAGTGGTTAAGCTTGAAACCTTTTTCTAGCAAATTTGCTTCCGTATTTGAAAAGGTTTGTGTTGGATCTGTTGATTACTCTTGGGTGAATTTTTTAAGATTACAGATTTGGTTTGCAATGATCTTTATTTTTCTGATTGCTTCTCTTTTAATGCAATTGTATGAAAAGTCAGTGTAGAACGTCCATGGAATACTGGAAAAGAAGATATAGTGTGGTAGACTGATGGCTCAAAGACTGGGGATGGCACAGGAGGAGGGATCAACGGGGGAAGACCTGAGAGAATCCAGATGATCCTGGGCAGACACACTACAGTCTTTCAAGCAGAAATGATAGCGTGATAGGTGAGATGGTTAGATCGAATCATAAATGAAGAGTTACTGAATCAAATTGGTAAGAGGAGGTTGATTTGGCTAAATTTGATGAGAAGAAGAGAGAGATTGATAGGACACATCTTAATACACCCAGGACTTGTTCATTTGGTTTTTGAAGGAAGTGTAAGCGGTAAGAACGTTAGGGGTAGATCAAGGTATGAATATGACAAGCAGATTAGAGCAGATGTAGGATGCAGTATACATAGAAATGAAAAGATTAGCACTGGATAGGATAGAGTTCTGCATCAAACCAGTCTATGGATTGATGACTCAAATAACAACACACTACTATTCTCTAAATAGAGCAAAGAACTGCCGTTAAGTTGAAATGTCGGTATAGCAAGCACAATGCTATCTAATAAATTAACTACACTACAATTTTAAACTGTATTTAGATGTATCCTAAGAATTATAACATAAATTGAAACAATAGAAATGAATTTCAAACTAAATACATGATCCTTAGATTATTCTTTTTCAACCTACTCTTTAAGAGAAATTAAAACTTCCCTTAATTGCTGAAATATCAAAAGTACAAGTGAATCATCTAAAACTGTGACTCACCGAGCTTGATAGCTGCATTCGCTGAAGTGTGGCCAGTGTCCAGTATTCGGGAGATAGTGGGTTTGAACCCCACTATCTGCTGCCCTGAAGATGGTTTTCTGTGGTTTCCCATTTTCAGACCAGACAAATACTGGGGCTGTACCTTAATTAAGGCCACGGCCGCTTCCTTCCCACTCCTAGCCCTTTCCTATCTCATTGTCGTCATAAGATCTATCTGTGTTGGTGCGACATAAAAAGCAACTTGTAAAAAAAATATATATATATATATATATAGTGACTTAATAAACTTTTCTCTGTACTTTGCAGGAGACTTGAACTATAACTATCCTGTCTACCATCAGGTTTCTTCCATCAGATTTTAGTCTCATTACATGGGCCTGGACTACTGGAGCTTGATGACTTTCCTGAGCAAACCTTTGTCTCATATGGCTGGCTAATTGTCATGTCTCTGATTAGTGTTTCTCAATCATCCTGATGTCAGCTGAAGGCTCTTATCTTCAAAGGTTCTCACAGTCCCAGTATGTGGCCACTATTACCACAATTCGAGCAGGTGGTAGATCCTCAGGACATCTGCTGGCTGAAGTATCGTTCCATTGATTCATTCACTGGGTTCCGCTTGGCTTCGTAGAACCTTCCTGCGGCCGCAGATTTTCTTCTAGTTCTAGGCAACGCACCAAGTCTATACTCTTGATGCTTGCTTTGCGGTCTCAAACTCCAACACGTGGCCGAGATCATTTCCAGGAGTCTGGTGGCAGGTGAGGCAAAGGGCCTGTTAGGTATCTGGGTCGCCTAGTCCATTTGTGAAAGTTTACCGTCACATCTGTTCGAGGAATCATCTCAAACTCTTGGAGCTTTTCCATACTTCTCTGACTCCTGGATGGAAGCTGTGTCTTATAGTCCTGTTGGAGGTGGTGGTCTCCATATCGGGCGTCCATTTGGACTAGAAGCACAGTGTAGTTGCCCTGAATGCTTCCTGGTATCACCTGTAGGCCATTAAGGATGTCTCCTTAGAGCCATGATGAGGGATGTAGCTTTGTCCCTTTCACTCCAATAGTTGGCAGAACAGGCCATCTCTTAACTGCCACAGGAATGTACTCCGTAGCACCTTCCCATCGAGCGTTGATGGCTTCACTTTGGTTGAACTCAGTACTGCAGATGTTGGGATATCCGCATACTTCTCATCTCATGCATTACCATGTAGCTGGGCAATTTCTTTCTGCAGATCTTGGCAAATAGTGTTAAATTTTTGGTCTAATATCTTATCAACCTCATGTTGTACTGTGTTAATTTTTTCTTAAAGTTTATCGTCCCTTAAGAATTAATATTGCGTAACTGACAAAACTCAAAGTTTACAGGAGAGACAAAAAGAGTTTATTTTCAAAATACAGTAATAGGAAGTAATAGTTATTTTTTGATATTGTGATATAAACGTGTCACTGGATACTCAGTGCTATTAAATTATTTTTTTATTTTGTTAATCTGTAGCGTCAGTTAGCCTACACGGTATTGGTTCAGTTAAAGTTTTTGAAAACAGTGAGTTATGCAGTATTGGATTCTATGATAAAATTGAGGAAACCTAATTGTTTTAATGATTTTTGTTCCAATTTTTACCATTAAATTTAAAATATAACCTTAAAATACAATAGTCCAACATCCTTGATTTTTATAGTACCCAAATTGGGCCACTTAAATGATTCATCAACTATGATCATTAAACACAATTAATACCTTGTCTTCATTCTTTCGAGTGTGGAATGTTGTCATAATAAGAGTGGCAGTCTTTAGGAATTACACTTTTGAGTTGCTGAAGATGATCCCATTTTGTATTCTTGATCTTTAAGCACTCTTGGTAAAGTTTTGGAAGCTCTTGTTCACTTACTGGTCTACTTGGCATCTCATCAAAGTCATCCTCAAAATCCAATTTGTAGAAAATAACCCGTGTCGGATCGTATTGAATAACTCTCTAAGATCCGTAACAGCAAATAACTCTCTAAGATCCGTAACAGCAGGGTCATAAGGTTTTTATCCGGGACGAATGGAGTAGTAAATTTCTGCATTTTTTCCAAAAATTCATGTACTCCACTCTTCTTGCTACAATTGCCTAATGGATGGCTTTTCTCAGCACGAGGAATGGTTCCACACTCCGAAACTTGACACATTTCCAGTACCAAACAGTCCACTCATTAATTCTGAATGTGTTCAAAAACTTTTTTTTTTTTTTTTTTTTTTTGCAAACTTGTTTCTTCTTGTGGTTGATGCGAATGTAATAGACCAATGTACCACTGCGTCTTGATTCCCCTGCACATGGTCATTTTCTGGGGATGAAATCCACGAGCCCAGTAATGTACAGTTTACGCTGATCCCAAGACATGGTCTCCCAAAATTCATTAAATATCTCCTTTTCTTCTTCATCTTTAATGTTGTTGCACTCCCTTCATTTGGACTTTTCACACATATTTGAGGTGCAAGTAGGTCCCTACTTTTGTTTCTCTTGACATCTTGTATGACTTTCCCTTCTTTTGTCCTTCTGTAACCTAGGTATGGTTTGTCTTCCATTTGTAGTTTTTTATTTAGGTGTTATTTCCATGCATCTTTCATACTTTTCTTCTTCCTTTTGCTTGATTCACTTAAATTCACAACAAATTCTTCATCTGGATCATAAATTTCTTCTCCGCCTTCTGGTGCACTGAATAGCGCAGCCGATGTTTCAGGGGTGTAATCAGAATCATTTTCTTTGGATTCTTTGTTGGCAGGAGGAAGGATAGGTGGATCTCAAAAGCAAAACAATGTACAGTCTATAAAATTTGGAAGTAATATTTGAAGTAATAACATTCAGTTAGATGATGTGCAATGCAACGTGCATACTTTCATTGTAGAGGTACTTAAAGATCTAGGTGAGGATTTCTCATTTGGCTGGAATTTTGGAGCGCCATTCTCATAGCTTCCATCACCAATACCTACCAAAATAAGATATAAAGCCAAATGTAAGGAAATTAGAACGGTTTTTGACATACGATTGTAAATTTAATTTAGAGTCTATGAAATAATAAATACTGACTTACGTTGATCAAATGATTCGGAATTTGCATCTAAAGCTTCAGGGGTAAGTAACTGCAGGGTAGTGGGATCTGGAATGTTAACAAAAATATTTAGTCTTCGTTATAATACAACATGAAGCGATTAATTTACATAAAGAACAGACCTACTAATAAATTAAATCTTTTGAAACTACATTATGTAATATTTAACGTGCAGAAAACAAACTTACCGGTACTTCATTTTGCATATCTTTTGGGAATTGAAGCATTTGCAAACGAAAATCCAAGCTGTGCTATTATTTCTTGTTCCGAGAACATATTATCCTCAACATCGTCGGAGTTCTCAAGTAGTATTTCCTTGTCACCAAAACACGTCTCATGACTGAGAGCTGAACTAATTTTCCTCTTCTACTTCTGAGGCCATGTATATCAGTGGCTTTAATTCTGACTTTTCTGGATAATAACCACCACAATTATTCAAAAGTATTATTACTTCAACACAAGCATTGTAGGGAACTCGAGACGACCTGGGCTACTGATTGACAGTCACGGAGTTGGCTGTCGGCAACAATACTGTGCTACTTTCAATTCACTATGCATGAATCGGTGGGAGTTATAAAAATGCGAGGGAAATCCTCTTGATTCACAAAACCCCATCAAACGAGACAATGCAGTTACGCGGTATTTCAAAAATATAGGAGTCGCTGTACTTACGCAGTATTGTTTCACTTCCAAATTTTTTACAACAATGCGTAACTAAGAAATTTCCACTGCTGAAACAGATGAGGGACTCATTATGAATGCCAAAAGTTCCAAAAGGTCATTTTCACCAAAAATGTCAGTTACGCGGTTTTCATTCTTGAGGTACGTTATCCCCCTGTGGGTGGGGGCGGTAGAACAATACCCATGGTATCCCTTGCATGTCATAAGAGGCGAGTAAAAGGGGGCCCGGGGGCTCTCAACGTGGGAGCGTGGATTGGAGACCACGGGGCCCTGAGCTGAGTCCTGGAATTGCTTCCATGTACTTGTGCCAGGCTCCTCACTTTCATCTGTCCTATCTGACCTCCCTTGGTCAACTCTTGTTTTTATCTAACCCCAACAGTATTAGAGCACTCAAGGCCTAGGGTGTCTTTCATTTTCACGCCCTTTGTGGCCCTTGTCTTTCTTTGGCCAATTTTTTGAAGTGTCAGATCCCTTCCATTTTTCTCTCTGATTAGTGTTATATAGAGAATGGTTGCCTAGTTGTACTTCCTCTTATAACAATAATCACCACCACCACCACCCCTTAAAGTTTGTCTTTCACTTTTTGCTATTTTTTGCTATCTTTCTCTGTCTCTCTTCCATCTTCTTCTGGTCTTCTTTCATCTTCTCTATTATGATCATCATTATCGTTATTTACATGACCACATTTAAATGAGCCTCCGTTTTTGTGCAGCTTCTGGTCTCAGTTGGTATGCAGTAAATTAGCACAAGATGAAACTTAAAGATTTATATTTGTGTGTGCTCACTATACAAAGACTTTTATGAACTAATTTAATGTAGGATGATCCAATTAGCAAACACATATAAAATTATACTTAACAATGAATGACAGTATGGCTGGCTGTTTACAAAAGTCTCTTGTTCTCACAACAGGTCTTCGATTGGGAGTCTTTACCCTACCCGGAATGGACAATCCTTCTGTAATCTTGATTGACAGGTTTCAACTTCCATTTCACTTTGTATGCACTACAGTCATTTCACACAGCAGTTCCATATAGCCAGGTTTGAATGCATATCCATTGACTGTCATAATGCATGACGATGGTTCAGTTGGCTCGACTCTAGACAAAACTGATAACTTGCACAATCAATTCATTTGACCACTCCACACACTGAACTATCAGCTCACGACTCATGACTGACTGTTCAACACATGTTACTCAACAAGACAACACAATACTCTTTGAAGCGAGCCTGTTTTTATATACCTGGTGTTGAAGTTCTTGTATTTTTTGGGGTACAGCCAGAATATATGTGTTCTAGTCTCACCTTCACAGAGACACCAGGCGAAGGAAACAATAGAAACAAGGCTACTATATGGCTGGAGGCGGGCTGGTAGCTCTCCAACTTCACTCACTCACTCAATCACTATTTCTTTCCAGGAAATACCAAAGCAGCTTCAAGAAGGCCGACAGTTGCACGACCACGTAACCATATCAAAGAAGCCAAATTGTTGTGCTAGCAAGTTGCGTAAGAATATGCACATACATGGTGTTATGTCTCAATATGGAAATCAAGAAGGTAGCTAAAAATAGTTAATGCAACGCAACGAAAGCCTTAGAAATATCATTTAATCAAGCAGAACATGGAATAATTCAACGGCATAACAGAGCCATTTCAAGTTATTTTGAAGTAGATTTTCTTGCTGAAAACATTTGGAGGATCAAAAGTGGTTCAAACATATATGGGGTAACTAAGAAATCTAATGTAATGTGTTGCAATGTAATCTGCAATATTTGTAAAATATGCTGCTGATTTATTATGGTACCAAAAGTTCAATCTGGATACATGAATTCCTATTTCTCTTCTCTAAAACCTGGCAATCCTGTCTAAGAATTTCATGTGGTGTTATTATTTCCAAGGTAGAAGATCATGGTTCTTTTGATATTAAGTTATCTTTGTTATTATACACGAGCTTCCTTTCCTATCATCATAACATATATAGCTATTTATTTATTTCTGGCCCCAGTCTGTAGGGGTAGCGTGCCTGCCTTTTACCCAGAGGCCCCGGGTGTGATTACCAGCCAGGTCAGGGATTTTTACCTGGATCTAGGGGCTGGTTCAAGGTCCAGTCAGCCTACGTGATTACAATTGAAGAGCTATCTGATGGTGAGATAGCAGCCCCGGTCTAGAAAGCCAAGAATAACAGCCGAGATGATTTATCTTGCTGATCACATGATACCTTGTAATCTTCAGGCCTTCGGGCTGAGTAGCGGTTGCTTGGTAGGTCATGGCCCTTAGGGGCTCTTGCGCCATGGGGTTTGGTTTTATTTATTTCCTTCTTTGCCACAACTATATACGAACACTTTTATTGTTCAAACATGTTTGATGTGAAATGCGAATTTTGACAAAGGTAAAAGTCAACATTGATTTTCTACTTCCCACACCTCATCTCTCTTCACTTCCAGAGAGATGTAATAACACTGCCCACTACCCGTGTGTAAGGTGTCCAATACACTCACGCAAATTGCAAGCTTTATTTTCCATCTCTATACAAAACAGGCCATACTGTACAAACCGACAACACTTGCAAGATGTTTATTTTATTAGAATGCCTCAGCACACCCTGCAGCCATGATATCACCTAATATATATTATGAAACACACATTGCAGTGTTATTTTCTGTTTTAATTCTAGAATAATCTGACTGATTAGAAACTATCTTATATCAACAGTAGTTTATTGTAGAAGAGAATTTTTTTGGACATTTCTGTTTTGTTATCTTAAGAAATTAAATTACTATAAAAATGCATTTGCGTTAAACTCTTGTTAGATTAGCTATGATTGATTGACTGACTGACTGACTGACAGATAGATAGATAGATAGATAGATAGATAGATAGATAGATAAATCAGTCAATCTCTCCTGGGTCAGATTTTGAAAATTATTTGTATGTGATTTTTCTTATAGTGTTGAGAACTATGTAACTGCCAATGGAAGTCTAGTGACATTTGGTATGTATTCACCTTCTTGATTTGTTACAGGATTACGAATGTTATTCTGCAAAACTTAAGTTGAAATCTCAAAGTGTTGACAGCTTGCCATTAAACAGAAAATCCTATATGGCTTACCGGAGGGGTAATGTATCAAGGAATGACAGAAACATGGAGGTCCGAATATTTCAAAGGCATAACAAAGCTGTCTTGAGTCATTTTGAAGTAGATCTTCTTGCTGAAAGCGCTTGGAGGATCAAAAGTGGTTTGAACATATATGAGGTAACTAAGAAATCTGATGTAATATGTTGCAATTTAATCTGCAATATTTGTAAAGTATGTTTGCATAATTATTCTTGTACCTGTCCAGATAGTATCAACGGCAATCTATGCAAGCATGTACATTATGTTGTCATACAGAGAGAGATTAGTTATAATGTATCATCCACCTCGATGGAACATACCGCAACGGAAGCCTTTGAAATATCATTTGATCAAGCAGAACATGGAATAATTCAACGGCATAACAGAGCCATTTCAAGTTATTTTGAAGTAGATTTTCTTGCTGAAAACATTTGGAGGATCAAAAGTGGTTCAAACATATATGGGGTAACTAAGAAATCTAATGTAATGTGTTGCAATGTAATCTGCAATATTTGTAAAATATGTTTGCATTGTTATTCATGTACCTGTCCAGATAGTATTAAGGGTAATCTATGCAAGCATGTACATTATATTGTCATACAGGGAGAGGTTAGTTATAATGTACCATCTCTCTCAATGGGGCATACCCCAGCAGAAGCCTTAGAAACATCAGTTGATCAGGAGGCACATGCAATGAAAGGCAACCTTAATGAAACACTATCAAGACTCCGTGAGGAAGTTCATTCCTTGCAGATTGAAAATATTGAGACTGATAAAGAACGTTTCAACGAAATACTAAGGAACCTTCACAATGGACTAAACTTTTTGTTATCAGGAACATTTCATCGCAAAAGATTCAAGGATAGAATTCATGCTAGATCTAAGAAGAAAATTGAACCACAAACTTTATATAATCCTGAACGAAAGAAAATTAAGGCAGTCTGTTCCTCTCAAAACGCAAAGCAAAAATCTCCAGAAATGCTTCAAGTTTCATGTGGTATAAAAGAGGAACCTCAAGAAATAAAACAGGTTGTGTATGGTGTGATTAAACATGAACTTCAAGAGATGGAAGAGGTTTTGTGTGGTGTGATAAAAGAAGAGCCTCAAGAGGTGGACGAGGTTGTATGTAGTGTTATAAAAGAAGAGCCTCAAGAGATGGATGAGGCTGTGAGTAGTGTTATAAAAGAAGAGCCTCAAGAGATGGATGATGCTGTGAGTAGTGTTATAAAAGAAGAGCCCTAAGAGATGGATGAGGCTGTGAGTAGTTTTATAAAAGAAGAGCCTCAAGAGATGGATGAAGCTGTGTGTAGTGTGTTAAAAGAAGAACCTCAAGAGGTGGAAGAGGCTGTGTATCCTGTGGTAAAAGAACAACCTCAAGAGATGGGAGAGATACTGTGTGGTGTAATAAAAGAAGAGTCACAGAATTCAGTCTCCAATGATTTGAAAAAAAGAAAAACTCGAAGACGTCGAAAACGTGTATAATGTAAGAAAAACATGATTTAGAAATTGCAGAGCTTTCATCTGATGTAAAAGAAGAGCATCAAGAAGTGGTCACATTCCGTGTGTTGAATAAGTTCTTGTAGTTTCCAAAATTTCAAAGGAGAATGCTTATTAGAAATGTAATTAGGGTAAGGAGTTCCAAAATTTCATTAATACATGTCACAAACTTAAATTTTGGATACACATGATTTTCATTTCACTAAAGTAAAAAATTAATATAGATGAACAGGATATTCATTATATCCTAGCACATTGTAATTTGAAGGTATCAAGTTGTAGTTCCATGTATAAAGCTTTAACACAAAATTGTTTGCAAGTATGAAGTTTGCCAGAGCATTTCGGTTAAGCAGGGTTCTACTGTACATGTTCCATCCCTCTTGGGGACATCCTCAGCCTAGCAAAGAACATAGGTTAAATAGTAAAATTAGCATAATAAACAATATCTTTCATATTTAACTTTTGTTCTTTACAAGGCTGAGAATGTCCCCAAGAGGAAAGAAACATGTACCTCCAACTTCACTTTAAGAATAAAAACTTTTGTAAGTATTGTAAAGGTGGAACTTCTAATTTTGATATATAATTAGGTACTTAGGTATATGACGGTACAATGTGTGATTTTGTCCAAGTGCACTCGATAACTTTAAGACTATGTCCAAAACGCAGCATAAGTCATGGACGTGAGATTATTGTGAAGTAATGCCACATAGTGCAGTCCGCTGTGTTGTTTATTCAAAAGAAGTAAAATACATTAGCAGAAATACTTCTGGGATGATCCAGCACTTAATACTGAAGGGGAATCATCACAGAGAACACCTACGGCCTGATCTGCATCACAAGAAGCTACCCTGTCGACAGCAATTGCATGGTATCCAGGTAGGTGTACATCCTATCTACAGCTAACAAATTATACAGGGTTATTCAGCTAAGATATCCACCTCAAACAACTCGTGAACAGTTTAAGATACTGACATTCTGTTTTCACTTTCGTTAATGGTATTAAGGGGCTCATAGTTGAAGATGCAGTACTTTTCCACGCTTTTGACAAAATTTATTGGTACCTCTGTTTCCATATGAGAATGTTATTTCATGCAATAACTACTGATAATGTACTGTACTATCAAGTGAGCACTCGCAGTTACTGGGACATTTCACAGATCGCAGCACGGAAGAATCGGTCTTAAGATTCTCGCGACAGTCTCGAAACCTGTGACGTCAGTCTCGAGTGAGAGTGTCGCCCATCACTAGCATCCATGTGTTAACAAGGAAACCATACATACATGGAGATGAGTATATTAACAGGAAGGGACTTCCCAGTATAAACGTGCAAGCTACATACAATGCCAGGGAAGAATTTATTCACAAGAAATTAATGTAGATGCTGCCTGGCCAATATCTGTCCACAATGCAAGCATATGGAGGATTTCCACTACATGTGCAATAATGACTGGCAGTCAAGCTATTGCACTTGTTCTAGGTGATGAAAAGTATGGAATAGCTCCATGGCTCACATCACCTTTTCAGAATGTGAACAGTGCAAAAACAGAGACCATATAACAAATGCATTATAAAAGAATAAGTTATAATAGAAAGGTGTTTTGGGCAGCTGAAACAACATTACAGCTAGAAATCAATCAATCATACATGATCTGCATTTAGGACTGTTGCCCAGGTGGCGCATTCCCTATCGCATGTTTACCTAGACTTTTCTTAAATGTTTTTAAAGAAAGAAATTTATCAAACATTTCCTACTTTCCTCCACCCAAGCTCGTTCGTCTACTGATGTCATTCTATGCCGTTTCTCCACTGACAACTCAGAATATACCGCAGTGCAGCTCGTCTCCTTACTCCCAAATCTTCCTAGCCCAAAATTTGTAATATTTTCTTAACACTACTCTTTTATCATAGTTAATGATTTTCATTTCCTTGTTGATGATTACCTAGTTTAAATATATATTTATATATATATTACAAAGGATGTTCCACCAATCAACACTATGTAAGTACAATATTTAATATTCGAGTGCCAATTTTGGTCCCCTTAAAGGCCATCCATATGTGCAGGCCTTACATCACGCGTACTTGCGCAAACCGATTTGGAGCAGAAAGCTTGTTCATATGGACAGGAAGTCTGTAGCCCATGCAAGCCAAGAAGTGCAGCTTGCGTAAACATTGCAGCCCCAAAGATTTTACTTGTGCAAACTAAGTTGGTGCGTGTAGACTGGCTCGCTCAAGCTGCGCCTTGAAACATTAAATACTTTTCGGTATGGATAGGCGTGTCAGTTAAATCAATAATGTCAGATATAAGAAATTATTCAAAATAGTTTATTGCAGAGTTTATCGAGCTACAAGTCTCTAGCATGTCTTTGGAAAGTAAAATTGAAGGAGTATTCTGACAGGAATAGGAATAAAAAGAATGCTGCTTACAAAAAAATGGGAGAATATTAAAAGTGGTAAATTCGACTTTGCAGTAGGTGCTATCACATCAAAGTGGACAAGTGACAATTTACAAAATTTTTTTTTTACTGCCAAAGAAGAAGAGAAGTAAATGTTGTAGAGCAAATATGGTTGTTGAATAGAGATATATATTCACATGTACATTTAAGTGTAGATCCAGATGACTAGTGTTATTATTTAAGAATGGATCGAAACGCATATGCTGAATTGCTTCGTCTGACAACGCCTCTAATTGATCGACAAAATACTGTGAATTAAGTCAATGTTATAAACGTTTATTATTGTCCACCCATTCAATACCAATTAGTTCTTAAAAATTAAGACTTAAATCTTATCATATTAAACTATAGGTACATGTTTCGCCCATTTTATGGGCATCATCAGCCTCAATCTCATACCTATCGGACAAATATCAAGATCCTGATTTGCTTTGACCAAAGTATTAAACAGAGAAATGTATATTTTGAAGTTGAGGACACTTATTGTAGTTCTCATTTGACAATTTACAGATTAAAATACGTCTAAAATATGATTATGAAAGATGATTGTTGTTGGTGCACTCTTACATTAAAATCTTTAATTTTTTATATAGTTTGTATAATTTATACTATCCAAAATGTCCTTATTTACAAGATCTATAAGGATGTCCATGGCTAAAATTGTGGCCTCATGTTACATGTTAAAAGTTCTACGTAAACATGTTTGTGTTTTGTATAGTGCATTAAATGGAACCTGGTTGAAGGCACCGCATCTGATTGAGGTTGTAAAATATATATAATTAGAACAACAGCTTAATTATCGGCCTACTGATATTTCACTAAAATTGTTTTGTCTTTTAAAAGCAATGAGAATTGTCTCTCTGTGGAAAATATATTATAAAATTATGTATTCAAGTCTATTGAATAAATTGATATTAAAATAATGCGTGGCTCTTGTGACTATAAATCTTAAGTTCTTGATGAATGGTGATTTGTTTGTTGACATGTAAAACTGAGACTGTCATAAAAGCTTGGTTATGATTTCAAACAACCTATTTACTACCTTCTCTGTTATCAACAGTGTGATTGGGTAACACTCATGTGTGGTGATACTTTGAGTCTGGCGGTGGTACAATTATGACTTGTTTACAATCAGCGGCATTTTATTGCAAAATGGTCATGCGGTTAGGTGCGTGCAGCTATGTGCTTGCATCCGGGAGATAGTGGGTTCGAGCTCCACTGTCGGCAGCCATGAAGATGGTTTTGTCCGGTTTCCCAGTTTTACACCAGGCTGTACCTTAATTAAGGCCATGGCCACTTCCTTCCCACTCCTAGACTTTTCCTATCCTGCCGTCATCATAAGACCTATCTGTATCGGTGCGACGTAAAAAACAAATTGTATAAACAATACAGGAAGCTATAGATGTTTTGATATTAATCAAATTAAACAGTAATGGTTAACATTTAGAGGTTTTTTAAATTATATTTGTTCATGGTGTCGACCTATGAAGATCTTTTGCCACTACTTTCACCATTTGAGAGGAACCTACGTGTAAGTGGAATTGCAGAAGTGTAGAGTGTTGAATGTGAGGCAAGGAACATTAAGGATGACACAAACACCCAGTCCCCAGGCCAGGAATATTAATCAATTACAGTTAAAAAACCCTGACCCGGCCGGGAATAGAACCAGTGGCCACCGAGTGACAGACGGATGCGTTGCCCCCTACACCGTGGGGCCGGACAACATTTAGAGTTTGTATGATCTTGAAATTATCACGTTAACACTTATCGCGGTATACGTATGGAGCTGTTAAGTCTTGAGGGAATATCCTTCGTAGTATCTGCAAAGTTGGAGTAGACAACTGATGGGTTGAAAGTAGGTTATCTTGTGACCATTAGTAGCTCATTAAGGATGACACAAACACCCAGTCCCCAGGCCAGGAATATTAATCAATTACAATTAAAAACCCCTGACCCGGCCGGGAATAGAATCCGGGGCCACCGAGTGACAGGCGGATGTGGGGCCGGACAACATTTAGAGTTTGTATGACCTTGAAATTATCATGTTAACACTTATCGCGGTATACATATGGAGCTGTTAAGTCTTGAGGGAATATCCTTCGTAGTATCTGCAAAGTTGGAGTAGACAGCTGATGGGTTGAAAGTAGGTTATCTTGTGACCATTAGTAGCTATTATGTAGATGTTGAATGCAAATTTCTTTGTCCTTGTGACCCTGTCAGTAACTGAGTCAGACATGCACTATTTGTATTTTTCAACAGCGTAATATTTCAAAGTATCACCAGACATGAGTGTTACCCAATTCAGCTGTTGATAACAAAGAAGGTAGTAAACAGGTTGTTTGACGTCATAACCAAACTTTTATGACGTCCCAATTTTACATGTCAACAAACAAATCACCATTCATCAAGAACTTAGAAGATTTAGTCACAAGAACCACGCATTATTTTAATATCATTTTGTTCACTTGACTTGAATACATAATTTTATAATCTTCCATAACAGGACAATTCTCATTGCTTTTAAAGATGAAACAATCTTAGTGAAATACCAGTATTTTTATCAGTTCATGTATATTTGTTTGTAAGTGTGTTTGTCAGTTGCTTTTTAAATTATTGTATTTTGAGCTGAAACTGGTACAATTCTCATTGCTTTTAAAGATGAAACAATTTTAGTGATATACTAGTATTTTAATCAGTTCCTGTATATTTGTTTGTAAGTGTGTTTGTCAATTACTTTTTAAATGAATGTATTTTGAGCTGAAACTGGTACTCGGATATTAAATATTGATACTGTATTTATATAGTGTTGATTGGTGAAATATCTTTTGTAATATTTTTCAAAATGCTACTCTTTTATTGGTCACCCAGAAAAAATCGTGCTGTTTTCCTTTGGATCTTTTCCAGTTCTCATATAAAACTCCTGGTGGGGGTCCCATACACTGGAACCATGCTCTAATGGGGGTGCCGGGCTGAGTAGCTCGGACAGAAAAACACTAGCCTTTTGAGCCCACCTTGGCATGTTCAATTGTGGCTCAGTCTGGTGGTATTTGAAGGTGCTCAAATACGTCAGCCTTGTATCGGTAGATTTACTAGCACGTAAAAGAAATCGTGGTGGAAAAACTTTTGGCACCTCTGCGTCTCCAAAAAGCAAAAATATAGTTTGTGGGACGTAAAAACAATAACATTCATTCATTCATTCATTCATTCATTCATTCATTCGTGTCATATCGGCCAACTTTGGACCACGTCATTTCAACTGGCTACTTCTTGCTTTGATGTCTACCCAGTACTTCCGCATGCATTCTTGGTGTCGTTCTTTCCTCTCCTGCGTCCATGCCTTTCCTCTTTTTAATTTTGACTTGTCTCGGAAAGCTTGGAAGTTTCTTTTTAAGTGCTACATGCTCCTGGATGTCATTATGTGTGACTCCCACTTCTTCAAGGTCTCTATCCATCTCACTGAACCAAGCGCCTTTGGTTTTCTTCTGCTGAAAGAAGGTAATGATGCAGTTGGTCAGTCTTGTTTGATGCATTCATGTCACATGCTCATAAAAGGTAATTCTTCTTTTCGGGATGGTATCTGTAATCTTCTCTATGTGGGTGTACAGTTCGTTGTTATGCCGTCTTCTCTACTCCCCATTGTCTTTGACAGGACTTAAGATCATTTTCAAAATATTTATTTGGCCTCCAGTTACTCAATCAGGCTTTTTCTGTTCATTGCAAGACATTCTGAAGCATATAAAACCTCTGGACAGATAACACTGCAGTAATGCCTCAGCTTTGCATTTGTTGTAGACGCCCTTGGTTAAATGGTTTGTCATTTCCTTTTTGTTCATCCATAATGTAAAGGCTTCTTTCCCTGACAAGTTCAGTATACTTGAATTTATCTACTTGTATCATTTTGTTTTGTCCCAGTGTGAGCTCTCTGGGTGCCAGCTTGATATTAGTTAAAAATTTTGTTTCCTCAAAAGAGATATGTAGGCCTGCATTTGCTGCTTGTGTTATAAGCTGAAAAACCTGTTCCATAGCTGTGTTTAAGGAATCTGAAGAAATTGCAAGATCATGTACAAATGTTAAGCAATCATCATCAAAATTTTGGATTTTGCACCCTAGCCTGACTCTGATTTGAGCTCCTTGATTATTCAGTTCTCTGTGCCACACCTGGATGACCTTTTCAAGGACACAGTTGAAGAGTACCGTAAAATGGGGTGAATAGGAACATGGGGGTGAAAGGGAACACACAGTAGGGAATTTATTTTATGGAAGGTTTGCATCGTATGTAAAGCAGTTCAGTGGGATTTTTTTCACCCAAAATATTCCCTATCCTTATTTCCCACCATTTCTATTTGCTCTGAAAGGATAACAATAACTTTTAGCAACAATAGTGCCCAATAAGGAAACCTTGAATTTTTTATAGCTATTAAAGACCATAAAATCTTCTTCTGGATTAGAAAATCACGTGGAGGTAAGTGCTTTTAATGTCTAGAATAAGTAACTATGCCATGTTTTGATACAATTAAACATAATTTTACCATGACATACAAGCACACTTTTCTACGTTAACACTATGCACAATTAATGAACAAAATCATTGAAAAATGGGGTGAATGGGAACACAGAGATGATGTGTAAAATGAGCTTAAATGTGAATACAGTCTTCATATAAATACTATTCGGTAATTCTATCCCTTATATTATCTGTATTCCAGTTGCTGAAGAAAGATGCCAAGGCAATATAAACCAGATCAGAGGGGCAAAATCCACGGGAAAGACCCACCAGAAACACTTTCTGCTGCATTAGAGGATATTAAAAGAGGATTATCATACAGAAAATGTTCAGAGACGTATGCCATTCCTACAACAGTGTTAAACAGACGTATGAAATATAATAAAAGTGAAGGAGGAATAGAAATATAGCCAAAAGTTGGACAGACATTGTTTAGATACTGAAAAGCATTTGGTTGATCAGCTGGTGATGTGTTCTCCTCTGATTACCTATTTGATGCATAACGACCTCCGCTGTATTGTTAAGGCTTACCTTGATAGAATGTGAGTCACTGTGAAGAGGTTCAGAAACAATATGCCAGGTTATGACTTTGCACTCAGTTTCCTTAATCGTCATGGAAATGTTTTATCTCAACGAATATGTCTAAACAGAACAGAGACCGTATTCTAAGTCGCTTGCCCCGTTCATCAGCAGAAGAAACGGTGGATGATGTTGAAGAAAACAATGGTATCACTGATGACTGCATTGTTTCTGTACTCAATGATATGAGGTTCAGTCCTGGGACAGTAAAAATTAGAAAGAGAAAGCTAAACATTCCTCCTTGTCAGAGTGTGAAAGCTGACAACTTGGAAAATGATAGCCAAGAAGGACATCTGTCAGATGATTAGCAACAGCAGAAGGAGATCTCAAAATAAAATGAAGTTCCTACTGATAAACATGCTAGTAAAAGAAAGTTGCCAATCCCAACCAAAGGACGCCAGAATCAGAACCCTAAATCACACCTAAGGCAGGACTGCAACTGAGAACTACATCCGGTTGAAAAAATAATGAGGTGTGTACAAGAAAGCACGAATTGAAGAAGGTGTCTGGGTTATGGTAGATTTTACTTCTCCATCCAGATCATTAATCAAATCACCCAAATTCTTCAGAGTAATCCTATTTCATTGAAACAGTCACCAGTGTTGGACTATGAATGCTTCATAGTAACGTTTCTGAAGTAGGCCTACTGTATGTGCCAACTAAAGTTGAGAGCAGACAAATTTTTAAGTGGTCCGAACATTAAAATGTCTGTGAAATTGATAAGGCAAGCGTTGTTGGTGTGGTACACCACCCTAATCGTTTTAGAAAGGGACTCCTGAAATTCGATGTAAATTTCCACGTATGGTAACATTTTGGAGCATGTTTTAGGTTGACAATTACCTTATTGTATTAGTTCTTACTGTTTATGCATTTTTCAGATCTTAAATAACATTTTTAAAGGTTTTCAGTGTTCTTTTTCACCCCAGTATGAGGAGAATAGGTTTAGACGGGACACTTAAGTATCTGTTCCTATTGACCCCATATTTGGGGTGAATGGGAACACTAATTTTTCAGTCAATATCACGTAACTTTTTGTACCAATCTGTTCATTTCATGTACCATAAGTAGCTATCTGACCTTATCAATGCTGCTACACGAAGAAATTTATTAAATTATCTAAATCAAGAAAACAGCGACAGAAAATACTATTAAAAAGTTCCCATTCACCCCCATTTTACGGTAGAGGTGATAGTACATCTCCTTGTCTAACTCTTGTCTTGATTTCAAAGGCATCTGAAATCTCTCCCCTGAACTTCACTTTTGAAGTGGTGTTGGTCAATGGTAAAAACAATTACATTATTATTATCTAATTACTTTGTAAGGAGTTGAGAGTTGAACTCCGTAGTTAGAGAACACGGATAACACAAACGGGCTATGTAACACTAGAAAACAGACAGTTCAACTTCAATAACAAGTGTATCAGCCTATGACTGAACATAATAATTAAGCCAACAGTGTACAGATATCAGTTGAACTATATCAAAGGACAACGAAAATATTGAAACAAAAAGGCCTCCAACTGAAAAACTGTTTTAACGATCACCACCTAATATTTTTAATGTTCATGTTTTTTACGGAAAAACTTTTTAACAAGCACTTCATATTGTGTGTCTAATGTTTTTAACTTACTATATATATATATATATATCTTACTGAGGATGACCCTACATCAGGTCGAAACATGTCTATGTAAAATTTAATCTTAATTGTATCTAAATATTGCAGTATTGACTAGGAGGATAATCAACACAATTGTGTACAATTTTCTAAGAAGTACTATCAAACAGCAATTTAAACTCAGAGGACTTTTCTGTTGGCAAAACATAGGCCTACAACCTGACTTTTCATGCTGTTCACTATCATAACATTGTCGAGGTCTTTTTGTAGTCGCTCACAACCTTGTAACTTATTTACTTTTACTACTCTATACAGTATAACCATCTACAAATAGCCTTATCTGTGATTCCAGGTTTTTACTCCTATATATTGTACCAGGAAATGACCATACTTGTTAGCTTGATGAGCATGAGATGGTACACAGGGCATGTACGGCACATCAAATTGTAGTGGGTACAGAGAGTGAGAGGATTTGGTTTTGAATGAAGTTCTGAATTTTGAAACTGTTTGTTTATTGTACACTGACAGCAAATGCAACACCAAGAAGGAGTGGTCAGAACTTTATGCCAATTGCAGGGTAGACTGACGTCACTGAGGTATGCTCATGATGTGAAATGCGCCGCTGTGCTGCGCACGTAGCGAACGATAAATGGGACGGCGTTGGCGAATGGACCACTTCGTACCGTGATTTCTCAGCCGACAGTCATTGTAGAACGTGTTGTCGTGTGCCACAGGACACGTGTATAGCTAAGAATGCCAGGCCGCCGTCAACGGAGGCATTTCCAGCAGACAGACGACTTTACGAGGGGTATGGTGATCGGGCTGAGAAGGGCAGGTTGGTCGCTTCGTCAAATCGCAGCGATACCCATAGGGATGTGTCCACGGTGCAGCGCCTGTGGCGAAGATGGTTGGCGCAGGGACATGTGGCACGTGCGAGGGGTCCAGGCGCAGCCCGAGTGACGTCAGCACGCGAGGATCGGCGCATCCGCCGCCAAGCGGTGGCAGCCCCGCACGCCACGTCAACCGCCATTCTTCAGCATGTGCAAGACACCCTGGCTGTTCCAATATCGACCAGAACAATTTCCCGTCGATTGGTTGAAGGAGGCCTGCACTCCCGGCGTCCGCTCAGAAGACTACCATTGATTCCACAGCATAGACGTGCACGCCTGGCATGGTGCCGGGCTAGAGCGACTTGGATGAGGGAATGGCGGAACGTCGTGTTCTCCGATGAGTCACGCTTCTGTTCTGTCAGTGATAGTCACCGCAGACGAGTGTGGCGTCGGCGTGGAGAAAGGTCAAATCCGGCAGTAACTGTGGAGCGCCCTACCGCTAGACAACGCGGCATCATGGTTTGAGGCGCTATTGCGTATGATTCCACGTCACCTCTAGTGCGTATTCAAGGCGCGTTAAATGCCCACCGCTACGTGCAGCATGTGCTGCGGCCGGTGGCACTCCCGTACCTTCAGGGGCTGCCCAATGCTCTGTTTCAGCAGGATAATGCCCGCCCACACACTGCTCGCATCTCCCAACAGGCTCTACGAGGCGTACAGATGCTTCCGTGGCCAGCGTACTCTCCGGATCTCTCACCAATCGAACACGTGTGGGATCTCATTGGACGCCGTTTGCAAACTCTGCCCCAGCCTCGTACGGACGACCAACTCTGGCAAATGGTTGACAGAGAATGGAGAACCATCCCTCAGGACACCATCCGCACTCTTATTGACTCTGCACCTCGACGTGTTTCTGCGTGCATCGCCGCTCGCGGTGGTCCTACATCCTACTGAGTCGATGCCGTGCGCATTGTGTAACCTGCATATCGGTTTGAAATAAACCTCAATTATTCATCCGTGCCGTCTGTTTTTTCCCCAACTTTCATCCTTTTCGAACCACTCCTCCTTGGTGTTGCATTGTCACTGTCAGTCAGTGTATAAAGCAGTGGCGAAGCTAGGGGGGAATCTAAGAGTCTCAGATTACCCAGACGAAATACGAATAGTAAATCATTAATATAAAGCACGAAAATTATCTCTAATAAACTTAATGGACTCCATGGCTCTCCGCTCTGCCGCGTTACTCACAGAGCACGAGCAGTGAGCCTAGCCTTTGAGTCTGGCTCCAGCCAGACTCTTACTCTCCTGCTAGCGGGCGGGGCTTGTGTTGGTTGCTATGACAACGTATGACGTCATGCCGCGGTAAGTGCTCGCTTTGAAACCTAGCTGGGAGTCTAGTCTCCAAGTCTCGACTTACGAGTTAATGTTTACGTTGTGATCTGTTGATCTGTGAAGTTTACAACTTATTGTTAGTGGTCTGTGTTTTGTGAAAAGAGTTGCCAGTATCTTTTAAATCCGTGTATAATGAATGAATGAAAGTAATGATCTTATTACATACTTGCTTCGAACTCTATTTTCTTCTTTGTCTTTCGAAGAAAAATGTGCCCTGAAAGACAACCGGCCACAGCCATCATTGAAAATTGTGCAAAAGAACGGAAACCAAATAAGACCTTTCCAGTACCAATGGTATAAGGATTATACATGGCTTACAGCAAGTGTGACAGATTATTGTTACGTTTGCATATTATTTGGAGGCGATAGTGAATGGAATGAGGGTTGCATCAGTACCCTAAAATATTTTCATAGAAGGGCACGTAAACACCAGATTTCAAAAAGACGTATTCAGAACAGTGAGCGTTTTCTTCTTCTCGGCAGGAGTAGAATAGAGCATGCCTTATCAGAAGCGGCTCGTCTTGCAGCCCTAAAGCATAATGAGTCAGTAAATCATAATAAGCGGGTTCTTGGTAGGTTAGTTCAAGTGGTGTGTTTTCTCGGAAAACAACTTCCATTCCGCGGCCATGACGAGAGTAGTGACTCCGTAAATAAAACTAACTACCTCGAGACCCTGGAATTACTAGTACAAGAACAATTCATGAAAGAGCATCTGGCAGCAACTTCAGGATTTAAAGGAACTTCGAGTGACATTCAGAATGAACTTATTGACTGTGCAACTCAAGTGATGAATGAAGAGATTCAGAAAGAACTTTCTATTTGTGAATTTGTATCAGTTCAGGCGGATGAAACATTAGATATATCTTGTCAGAATCAGATGAACATTATATTTCGGTGTTGTGTTGGCTATAACGTTCACGGGAGGTTTGCGGGGTTCTACGACGTCTCAAAAGATAAAAAAAGTGCCACTGGACTGTCAGCCGTAATATTGGATGTCTTAAGAAAATGGGGCGTAGAAAAGAAATTAATACTGTATGTCAGCCTTATGACGGGGCTTCCGTAATGGCGGGTTCTACAGGGGGTGTTCAAACTATCGTAAAACAAGTTTGCCCACATGTAATGTTCATACATTGCTATGCACATAAGCTTAATTAGGTACTCTTGTATGGAGCAAAAGCTATAAAGAGAGTGCGTCTCTTTACTTATGATTTGACTGCCTTCCATACATATTTCAGCAAGTCATCAAAGAGAACTCAAGTCCTAAGAGATAAAGACTTTAAACTTCCCCCGGCATGTATGACACGTTGGAACTTCCACTGCAGAGCAACACTAACAATAGCATCCAATTTCAAGGACTTGAAAGAAACTCTTACACACATTGTTGATAAAGATGAAGAATGGGGTGGCGAATCTGTTAATGGTGCTATGGGACTGTTTAAGAGATTAGATGACCCTAATTTCCTCTTGTTGTTATGCGTCTTCAGCAAGATATTTTGCTACACGGATCATTTATTCAAGGTGCAACAAGCAAAATGCACATCCAATGTAAATATCTGCAACCATGAGATAAGGCAAACCATAAATAACTTTAAAAATCTTAGAAATGAACAGTGAATGAATGCATAAACACCACAGAATCATTTGTAGTCCCAACCGTCACAGCATTAGCATATGAAATAATTGATACCACCATGGTACAGTTGGAAATACGGTTCTGTGACTTTGTAAACTTCCATTTTGCTGAATTATTAGATGAGAATCAATTTAAGTCTTACAACACAAGTTTTCCCTCAATGAAAATGAAACAACTCCTGAAGATGTACTCTTTTTTGGAAAGCGAACACCTGACAAATGAACTTGTGAATGTATACTCTGATGAAGCAAAACATCTACCTCCACAAATACTGCTAAAATATATGTTGGATAATGGTCGGACAAGGTTTACGAACAAACAACACGTTTGGTTCGTTTAGTTCTCACATTTCCAGTGACAACATGTTCGAGTGAAAGAAGTATGAGTGCGCTAAAACGCATAGAAACCTTCCTGAGGAATTCAGTGACAAATAGTAGACTATGAAATTTAAGTACACTTGCGATAGAGAAATCTCTATTGCACGAACTGTCAAATAACCAGAGCTTCAGGGACCCCGTCATTGATACATTTGCAGAGAGAAAGGAGCGCCGCATACACTTGCTTTATAAAAGAATTTAAGGTATGCTTGAACAATATTCTTAGACTCCCCAAATAATATAGCTAGCTTCGCCACTGGTATAAAGTGAAGTTCATTTAACCTCAATACAGTGGAAGATGGATTGGGTGTGACGTTTCTTCGTTTTGAAGCTGGCGATGTCCCACGTTGCTCTGCTACTGCTTACGTCCTCACCATGGAACAGCTCTCGGCACCATGGGACCACGTACCACTCCAACAAGGGCAACTACATGTTCTAGAAGATCTTGGAGGTCTAGGAGTTTGGGTCACCGGGTTTATTCACTCAGAAGGATAGTGCGAACACACACATATAAGCTCCCTGGACATATTGGATAGATTATCTGAGGTGTATTTTTTTTAACAGACTTTTACTGTTCCCTTGAAGGGATTAAAGAAATGCAAGGATACTGTGTCGAATGTCAATGGAATCAAACATGAACACTTCTGTAAGGTAAATAAACTGGTCACTGACTTGAGAAAAAAAAAATTATGCGGCCAAATGTCAGTAGAACCATACCCACATCCTTCCTAATGTAGGCTGCAATTGGCACAGATTATAAGATTGTTCACAGGAAACAAATAGTTCACTTGTCCTTTTTAATGTTCGAAGAAGAAAACAACTATTTGTTGAGTCCTACTAGGTTGTATGATTACTTTGAATTTATTTAGAAGGTTTATTCAGAACAATGCTATGACACTATAAATGGCAATTACTTTACTTTGATAGAAGAAGTTTACGTGTGAATTTAGGTTCTGTTCACATGCACTGTTATGTTAGCTTGATGAGCATGAGATGGTACACAGGGCATGTACGGCACATCAAATTGTAGCAGATAGCACTATTATACTATTAACACAGGAGAGAAAATAGTCCCATTCACTCACACTATCATGTTTATGTTCAAACACGAATAATAATACTGGTAAGGTAATGTGAAAATAAAATTAATTCACATGTGAAGTTTTAATGTTTCCTAACATTCAGTTCCACTTGAGAAAATACAAGTCCTGATGCACAGTTTAAGATTCTAAGTTTGCTATGAGCAGAAATATTTCAATTTAAAGTATCACACTTCTCAATTCTATGACTGAGTTCGTAGTGATTATTGAAATGTTAAGTTATTCTCACTGTAATTTAGTAGAGTTGAAACCGTAGACTTTGACTCCACAGTATTACATCGTAGCACCAATTTCAAGCAGCGAACCTTCCTGGTTGGCCTTTGGGATGAAACTGTGTCTATGCCAGTATCTGGACCTTTGTTAATAAACATTTAGTCATTTCTTCTACCTACAATAACTTCTTTAATCCTCAGCGGATTTTCACGAGACTTGGTAGTCTTGTAGGCTATTACATGGTGATGTTAGTTTCATAGTTGCATTATTATTATTATGCTAGTAATCGTTTATAGAAAGAATCAAATGTTTGATACGTGACATAGTTTAACTTTTAACAGCTGGAAGCCTGCTTGCTCCAAGCTCATCATCACCAGCTGGCACACTCGTGCACGGCGCATATTTTAAAACTTGAATACACCAGTGTTGTAAAGATGGTAACACATCGTTAGTTAACAGACTTTGAACGAATTGGTCATAGCACTAAGAGATAAGAATTTCCGTATTGAAGTGAGTTCACTAGTAAGTTAAAAGAAAGTATAAAATGGTTCAACCTTTCAATACTATTAAAATAAGAAATTTAAGTTTATATTCCTATTTAATTAAAATTGGTACCGGTTTCGACCACTATTTTTGGTCATCATCAGCCGATCACAAATAAGTGTAAAACAATGCACAGATAAATAAATTGCGAAGTATATCAGCACTGTGTGTCAATCATGAAGAAGTCGTGGATCAAGAACGTTAGTAAAACATAAGCATTAGAGAGCACTGTATGGAAAGAAGTCCAGAATCAAATACATATCCAAATGTAATACAGAGCAAATTCTTGAAGAGTTCAATTGCAGTTTATGAGGCACTGTACAATTTTAGGGACTAGTACTGCCCAGGACTTGTGCCATTGGTTTTTTAGGGAAGTGCAGGGGTAGACCAAGGTATGAATATGAAAAGCAGATTAGAGCAGATGTAGGTTGACCGAGCTCGATAGCTGCAATCGCATAAGTGCGGCCAGTATTCGGGAGATGTTCGAACCCCACTATCGGCAGCCCTGAAAATGGTTTTCTGAGGTTTCCCCATTTTCACACCAGGCAAATGCTGGGGCTGTACCTTAATTAAGGCCACGGCCGCTTCCTTCCCATTCCTAGCCATTCCCCATCCCATCGTCACCATGAGACCTATCTGTGTCGGTGCGACGTAAAGCAACTAGCAGATGTAGGTTGCAGCAGTTATGTAGAAATGAAAAGTTTAGCACATGATAGGGTGGCATGGAGGGCTGCATCAAACCAGTCTATGGACTGAAGACTCAAATAACAACACCCTATTTCTTAAACTATTCTTCACTAAACCATATAAAACCTTTTTACTTCCCTTTATATCATCCTGTAAAGTTTCTGTGAAACTTTCCCAGCTCTTCCGTTTCTCTTCTTGTACTATTTTCTTACATACCTTTTTGGCTTCTTTATATTTCTGCCAATTCTCTGTACTATTGCTGCCTATCCACTTCCTCAAAGTCATTTGTTTCTCTTTAACTGCTTTGTTTACCCTGCTGTTCCACCAAGAATTTTCCTTTTCCCTCCCTGATACTCTTGCACAGGTATTTACTGCACACTTTACAAAACCATTTCAGAAACGTGTCCATTCCTCTTTCACACTCTTCACACTGTCTGGGAATTTCTTTCTTCAGATCCTCTTGAAAATTTTCCCTTATTTATTTCTCTTTTAACTTCCATCCCTTTATTTTTCCCTTTTTTCTGTTAATTTATTTACCAAGTCTTAATTTGGCTATCACCACTTTATGGTCTCCTTTGAAATCTGCTCTTGGTATCGCTGTCATATCTTCCAGTTGTCTATGTTTCTCCTTCTCCACCAAAATAAGATCAGTCATTGTCTTTCTTTGTCATTCTATCTCCCCAACCATATCTAATTATTTTTTGTGAGTTCTTTTTTCTAAACCATGTATTGTCAACAATTAATCCATTCCTTCTACAAAAATCTATTACCAAATCTCCTTCGTCTTGCTTTCCATAACTATAGGGACCAATTATCTCTTCTTTTCCCTGTCTGTCTGTTCCAAAATGTCTATTCATGTCTCCCATCAGTATTACAATCTTTAAATTGCATAAAGGCACTGATTAATATTCATAGAAACTGCACGTGTTAGATTCTTACATACATTAACGTGTTACACCCCGGGAATCAAAATTAACATGACAAAAGTGCTTAGCAGGATTGCTGGTCGTCACTGTCCACAAAAAAGGCTTTGTTACGGTGCATTATACAGTTTCGTCCATGATAGCAGTAATGATCACCCCTGGGGGTCTACTCATTCTGTTCGCAGAATCAGATAACATCTGCTGAGCCACTAAAAGTTCCTATCTCATTTTCAATGCTCCTTTCAACAGAAACATTATTTTCCATGTGATAAAATGAACCAAGTTTAATGTCAAACCATAAGTCAACAAAGTTCTTATAATTGCCAGTGAGGGATTAAAAAGTTCATCGTGGTCCAACATTGTACTTATAGTGGATACAAAATGATTTTAACTACCTTATTACATTTGCAAGACTGAGCTTCATTTCTTCCTGAACATTTGAGTGCGACAGACTTCGGCAGCTGGCACAATTTCTATCCTTGCTGCTAGATTGGGGCTTTATTCATTTGACATGGTCGAATGACTGGAAACAGGTTGTGGATTTTCATTCCTGGAGGATTTTTGTATATCTGAAGCCATTTATTTTCAGTTTCAATTCGGTTAATTAATTTAAATTTAAGAATTTCATTTTTAAGTCCGTATTGAACCGAGAACAATAGATAAGTAAAGTTAAAAATCCACCTTTTCAATACCAATATTAAACTAAACAAGTTATAACATTTACTTGGAACTAGTTTTGACGCTAGTGAACGTCATCTTCAGCCAAATATGAGAACAGGCAATCGTAAATAAACATATCATCATTATATCAATGCACATATAAGAACTCTTTGATTTATAACTGTTAGACCCTTCAGCTTATCAGAACTATTCATACATTTATAAACTACCTGAAAGAAAAACTTAGGATAACAGAATTATATCTGATTCTGGAGGATATCAACTCTCAAAAAAATCAGCATTTGACTGTATTGGACATAACCTTTTAAAATCAAAACCATTTTACTTTGATGTAAGATGTGATTTTTCTTTCAGTTTTTCTTCCATGCTCACTAAATATTTTCTACAAATGCAACTGTATGAATCGACTTGTGTAAACCAACTGAAAAAATTGATTTATTGTTGGATGCACTAGCGAATGGTTAGCGTTTCAAGAGCTCTGTATTATCTTAGTGATAAAGTAGTTGATAGTTGTAGAAATTTAGCGAATTTTGTGTGTGTGTGTGTGTGTGTGTGTGTGATACATTCAGTTACACAATTAATGGTGTTTAGTGCTTGTTTGTAGTAATTGAAATTAGTGGTATTTATTTACAATTGTTTACACTGAGTAGTTCCGTAGGCATTCGCTAGATTACAAGCTGTAATTTAGGACTGCATGAAAGATTAAATTTTAAAAAAATTATTATTAAAATATCAGGTTTGTTGATAAAATACTTAAAAAGATGGAATATTAAAAAGTGTCATAACTTCGGTAGTGGTTATACACTGACTGACAGAGCAAATGCAACACCAAGAAGGAGTGGTCAGAACTTTATGCCAATTGCAGGGTAGACTGACGTCACTGAGGTATGCTCATGATGTGAAATGCGCCGCTGTGCTGCGCACGTAGCGAACGATAAATGGGACGGCGTTGGCGAATGGACCACTTCGTACCGTGATTTCTCAGCCGACAGTCATTGTAGAACGTGTTGTCGTGTGCCACAGGACACGTGTATAGCTAAGAATGCCAGGCCGCCGTCAACGGAGGCATTTCCAGCAGACAGACGACTTTACGAGGGGTATGGTGATCGGGCTGAGAAGGGCAGGTTGGTCGCTTCGTCAAATCGCAGCGATACCCATAGGGATGTGTCCACGGTGCAGCGCCTGTGGCGAAGATGGTTGGCGCAGGGACATGTGGCACGTGCGAGGGGTCCAGGCGCAGCCCGAGTGACGTCAGCACGCGAGGATCGGCGCATCCGCCGCCAAGCGGTGGCAGCCCCGCACGCCACGTCAACCGCCATTCTTCAGCATGTGCAAGACACCCTGGCTGTTCCAATATCGACCAGAACAATTTCCCGTCGATTGGTTGAAGGAGGCCTGCACTCCCGGCGTCCGCTCAGAAGACTACCATTGATTCCACAGCATAGACGTGCACGCCTGGCATGGTGCCGGGCTAGAGCGACTTGGATGAGGGAATGGCGGAACGTCGTGTTCTCCGATGAGTCACGCTTCTGTTCTGTCAGTGATAGTCACCGCAGACGAGTGTGGCGTCGGCGTGGAGAAAGGTCAAATCCGGCAGTAACTGTGGAGCGCCCTACCGCTAGACAACGCGGCATCATGGTTTGAGGCGCTATTGCGTATGATTCCACGTCACCTCTAGTGCGTATTCAAGGCGCGTTAAATGCCCACCGCTACGTGCAGCATGTGCTGCGGCCGGTGGCACTCCCGTACCTTCAGGGGCTGCCCAATGCTCTGTTTCAGCAGGATAATGCCCGCCCACACACTGCTCGCATCTCCCAACAGGCTCTACGAGGCGTACAGATGCTTCCGTGGCCAGCGTACTCTCCGGATCTCTCACCAATCGAACACGTGTGGGATCTCATTGGACGCCGTTTGCAAACTCTGCCCCAGCCTCGTACGGACGACCAACTCTGGCAAATGGTTGACAGAGAATGGAGAACCATCCCTCAGGACACCATCCGCACTCTTATTGACTCTGCACCTCGACGTGTTTCTGCGTGCATCGCCGCTCGCGGTGGTCCTACATCCTACTGAGTCGATGCCGTGCGCATTGTGTAACCTGCATATCGGTTTGAAATAAACCTCAATTATTCATCCGTGCCGTCTGTTTTTTCCCCAACTTTCATCCTTTTCGAACCACTCCTCCTTGGTGTTGCATTGTCACTGTCAGTCAGTGTATAAAGCAGTGGCGAAGCTAGGGGGGAATCTAAGAGTCTCAGATTACCCAGACGAAATACGAATAGTAAATCATTAATATAAAGCACGAAAATTATCTCTAATAAACTTAATGGACTCCATGGCTCTCCGCTCTGCCGCGTTACTCACAGAGCACGAGCAGTGAGCCTAGCCTTTGAGTCTGGCTCCAGCCAGACTCTTACTCTCCTGCTAGCGGGCGGGGCTTGTGTTGGTTGCTATGACAACGTATGACGTCATGCCGCGGTAAGTGCTCGCTTTGAAACCTAGCTGGGAGTCTAGTCTCCAAGTCTCGACTTACGAGTTAATGTTTACGTTGTGATCTGTTGATCTGTGAAGTTTACAACTTATTGTTAGTGGTCTGTGTTTTGTGAAAAGAGTTGCCAGTATCTTTTAAATCCGTGTATAATGAATGAATGAAAGTAATGATCTTATTACATACTTGCTTCGAACTCTATTTTCTTCTTTGTCTTTCGAAGAAAAATGTGCCCTGAAAGACAACCGGCCACAGCCATCATTGAAAATTGTGCAAAAGAACGGAAACCAAATAAGACCTTTCCAGTACCAATGGTATAAGGATTATACATGGCTTACAGCAAGTGTGACAGATTATTGTTACGTTTGCATATTATTTGGAGGCGATAGTGAATGGAATGAGGGTTGCATCAGTACCCTAAAATATTTTCATAGAAGGGCACGTAAACACCAGATTTCAAAAAGACGTATTCAGAACAGTGAGCGTTTTCTTCTTCTCGGCAGGAGTAGAATAGAGCATGCCTTATCAGAAGCGGCTCGTCTTGCAGCCCTAAAGCATAATGAGTCAGTAAATCATAATAAGCGGGTTCTTGGTAGGTTAGTTCAAGTGGTGTGTTTTCTCGGAAAACAACTTCCATTCCGCGGCCATGACGAGAGTAGTGACTCCGTAAATAAAACTAACTACCTCGAGACCCTGGAATTACTAGTACAAGAACAATTCATGAAAGAGCATCTGGCAGCAACTTCAGGATTTAAAGGAACTTCGAGTGACATTCAGAATGAACTTATTGACTGTGCAACTCAAGTGATGAATGAAGAGATTCAGAAAGAACTTTCTATTTGTGAATTTGTATCAGTTCAGGCGGATGAAACATTAGATATATCTTGTCAGAATCAGATGAACATTATATTTCGGTGTTGTGTTGGCTATAACGTTCACGGGAGGTTTGCGGGGTTCTACGACGTCTCAAAAGATAAAAAAAGTGCCACTGGACTGTCAGCCGTAATATTGGATGTCTTAAGAAAATGGGGCGTAGAAAAGAAATTAATACTGTATGTCAGCCTTATGACGGGGCTTCCGTAATGGCGGGTTCTACAGGGGGTGTTCAAACTATCGTAAAACAAGTTTGCCCACATGTAATGTTCATACATTGCTATGCACATAAGCTTAATTAGGTACTCTTGTATGGAGCAAAAGCTATAAAGAGAGTGCGTCTCTTTACTTATGATTTGACTGCCTTCCATACATATTTCAGCAAGTCATCAAAGAGAACTCAAGTCCTAAGAGATAAAGACTTTAAACTTCCCCCGGCATGTATGACACGTTGGAACTTCCACTGCAGAGCAACACTAACAATAGCATCCAATTTCAAGGACTTGAAAGAAACTCTTACACACATTGTTGATAAAGATGAAGAATGGGGTGGCGAATCTGTTAATGGTGCTATGGGACTGTTTAAGAGATTAGATGACCCTAATTTCCTCTTGTTGTTATGCGTCTTCAGCAAGATATTTTGCTACACGGATCATTTATTCAAGGTGCAACAAGCAAAATGCACATCCAATGTAAATATCTGCAACCATGAGATAAGGCAAACCATAAATAACTTTAAAAATCTTAGAAATGAACAGTGAATGAATGCATAAACACCACAGAATCATTTGTAGTCCCAACCGTCACAGCATTAGCATATGAAATAATTGATACCACCATGGTACAGTTGGAAATACGGTTCTGTGACTTTGTAAACTTCCATTTTGCTGAATTATTAGATGAGAATCAATTTAAGTCTTACAACACAAGTTTTCCCTCAATGAAAATGAAACAACTCCTGAAGATGTACTCTTTTTTGGAAAGCGAACACCTGACAAATGAACTTGTGAATGTATACTCTGATGAAGCAAAACATCTACCTCCACAAATACTGCTAAAATATATGTTGGATAATGGTCGGACAAGGTTTACGAACAAACAACACGTTTGGTTCGTTTAGTTCTCACATTTCCAGTGACAACATGTTCGAGTGAAAGAAGTATGAGTGCGCTAAAACGCATAGAAACCTTCCTGAGGAATTCAGTGACAAATAGTAGACTATGAAATTTAAGTACACTTGCGATAGAGAAATCTCTATTGCACGAACTGTCAAATAACCAGAGCTTCAGGGACCCCGTCATTGATACATTTGCAGAGAGAAAGGAGCGCCGCATACACTTGCTTTATAAAAGAATTTAAGGTATGCTTGAACAATATTCTTAGACTCCCCAAATAATATAGCTAGCTTCGCCACTGGTATAAAGTGAAGTTCATTTAACCTCAATACAGTGGAAGATGGATTGGGTGTGACGTTTCTTCGTTTTGAAGCTGGCGATGTCCCACGTTGCTCTGCTACTGCTTACGTCCTCACCATGGAACAGCTCTCGGCACCATGGGACCACGTACCACTCCAACAAGGGCAACTACATGTTCTAGAAGATCTTGGAGGTCTAGGAGTTTGGGTCACCGGGTTTATTCACTCAGAAGGATAGTGCGAACACACACATATAAGCTCCCTGGACATATTGGATAGATTATCTGAGGTGTATTTTTTTTAACAGACTTTTACTGTTCCCTTGAAGGGATTAAAGAAATGCAAGGATACTGTGTCGAATGTCAATGGAATCAAACATGAACACTTCTGTAAGGTAAATAAACTGGTCACTGACTTGAGAAAAAAAAAATTATGCGGCCAAATGTCAGTAGAACCATACCCACATCCTTCCTAATGTAGGCTGCAATTGGCACAGATTATAAGATTGTTCACAGGAAACAAATAGTTCACTTGTCCTTTTTAATGTTCGAAGAAGAAAACAACTATTTGTTGAGTCCTACTAGGTTGTATGATTACTTTGAATTTATTTAGAAGGTTTATTCAGAACAATGCTATGACACTATAAATGGCAATTACTTTACTTTGATAGAAGAAGTTTACGTGTGAATTTAGGTTCTGTTCACATGCACTGTTATGTTAGCTTGATGAGCATGAGATGGTACACAGGGCATGTACGGCACATCAAATTGTAGCAGATAGCACTATTATACTATTAACACAGGAGAGAAAATAGTCCCATTCACTCACACTATCATGTTTATGTTCAAACACGAATAATAATACTGGTAAGGTAATGTGAAAATAAAATTAATTCACATGTGAAGTTTTAATGTTTCCTAACATTCAGTTCCACTTGAGAAAATACAAGTCCTGATGCACAGTTTAAGATTCTAAGTTTGCTATGAGCAGAAATATTTCAATTTAAAGTATCACACTTCTCAATTCTATGACTGAGTTCGTAGTGATTATTGAAATGTTAAGTTATTCTCACTGTAATTTAGTAGAGTTGAAACCGTAGACTTTGACTCCACAGTATTACATCGTAGCACCAATTTCAAGCAGCGAACCTTCCTGGTTGGCCTTTGGGATGAAACTGTGTCTATGCCAGTATCTGGACCTTTGTTAATAAACATTTAGTCATTTCTTCTACCTACAATAACTTCTTTAATCCTCAGCGGATTTTCACGAGACTTGGTAGTCTTGTAGGCTATTACATGGTGATGTTAGTTTCATAGTTGCATTATTATTATTATGCTAGTAATCGTTTATAGAAAGAATCAAATGTTTGATACGTGACATAGTTTAACTTTTAACAGCTGGAAGCCTGCTTGCTCCAAGCTCATCATCACCAGCTGGCACACTCGTGCACGGCGCATATTTTAAAACTTGAATACACCAGTGTTGTAAAGATGGTAACACATCGTTAGTTAACAGACTTTGAACGAATTGGTCATAGCACTAAGAGATAAGAATTTCCGTATTGAAGTGAGTTCACTAGTAAGTTAAAAGAAAGTATAAAATGGTTCAACCTTTCAATACTATTAAAATAAGAAATTTAAGTTTATATTCCTATTTAATTAAAATTGGTACCGGTTTCGACCACTATTTTTGGTCATCATCAGCCGATCACAAATAAGTGTAAAACAATGCACAGATAAATAAATTGCGAAGTATATCAGCACTGTGTGTCAATCATGAAGAAGTCGTGGATCAAGAACGTTAGTAAAACATAAGCATTAGAGAGCACTGTATGGAAAGAAGTCCAGAATCAAATACATATCCAAATGTAATACAGAGCAAATTCTTGAAGAGTTCAATTGCAGTTTATGAGGCACTGTACAATTTTAGGGACTAGTACTGCCCAGGACTTGTGCCATTGGTTTTTTAGGGAAGTGCAGGGGTAGACCAAGGTATGAATATGAAAAGCAGATTAGAGCAGATGTAGGTTGACCGAGCTCGATAGCTGCAATCGCATAAGTGCGGCCAGTATTCGGGAGATGTTCGAACCCCACTATCGGCAGCCCTGAAAATGGTTTTCTGAGGTTTCCCCATTTTCACACCAGGCAAATGCTGGGGCTGTACCTTAATTAAGGCCACGGCCGCTTCCTTCCCATTCCTAGCCATTCCCCATCCCATCGTCACCATGAGACCTATCTGTGTCGGTGCGACGTAAAGCAACTAGCAGATGTAGGTTGCAGCAGTTATGTAGAAATGAAAAGTTTAGCACATGATAGGGTGGCATGGAGGGCTGCATCAAACCAGTCTATGGACTGAAGACTCAAATAACAACACCCTATTTCTTAAACTATTCTTCACTAAACCATATAAAACCTTTTTACTTCCCTTTATATCATCCTGTAAAGTTTCTGTGAAACTTTCCCAGCTCTTCCGTTTCTCTTCTTGTACTATTTTCTTACATACCTTTTTGGCTTCTTTATATTTCTGCCAATTCTCTGTACTATTGCTGCCTATCCACTTCCTCAAAGTCATTTGTTTCTCTTTAACTGCTTTGTTTACCCTGCTGTTCCACCAAGAATTTTCCTTTTCCCTCCCTGATACTCTTGCACAGGTATTTACTGCACACTTTACAAAACCATTTCAGAAACGTGTCCATTCCTCTTTCACACTCTTCACACTGTCTGGGAATTTCTTTCTTCAGATCCTCTTGAAAATTTTCCCTTATTTATTTCTCTTTTAACTTCCATCCCTTTATTTTTCCCTTTTTTCTGTTAATTTATTTACCAAGTCTTAATTTGGCTATCACCACTTTATGGTCTCCTTTGAAATCTGCTCTTGGTATCGCTGTCATATCTTCCAGTTGTCTATGTTTCTCCTTCTCCACCAAAATAAGATCAGTCATTGTCTTTCTTTGTCATTCTATCTCCCCAACCATATCTAATTATTTTTTGTGAGTTCTTTTTTCTAAACCATGTATTGTCAACAATTAATCCATTCCTTCTACAAAAATCTATTACCAAATCTCCTTCGTCTTGCTTTCCATAACTATAGGGACCAATTATCTCTTCTTTTCCCTGTCTGTCTGTTCCAAAATGTCTATTCATGTCTCCCATCAGTATTACAATCTTTAAATTGCATAAAGGCACTGATTAATATTCATAGAAACTGCACGTGTTAGATTCTTACATACATTAACGTGTTACACCCCGGGAATCAAAATTAACATGACAAAAGTGCTTAGCAGGATTGCTGGTCGTCACTGTCCACAAAAAAGGCTTTGTTACGGTGCATTATACAGTTTCGTCCATGATAGCAGTAATGATCACCCCTGGGGGTCTACTCATTCTGTTCGCAGAATCAGATAACATCTGCTGAGCCACTAAAAGTTCCTATCTCATTTTCAATGCTCCTTTCAACAGAAACATTATTTTCCATGTGATAAAATGAACCAAGTTTAATGTCAAACCATAAGTCAACAAAGTTCTTATAATTGCCAGTGAGGGATTAAAAAGTTCATCGTGGTCCAACATTGTACTTATAGTGGATACAAAATGATTTTAACTACCTTATTACATTTGCAAGACTGAGCTTCATTTCTTCCTGAACATTTGAGTGCGACAGACTTCGGCAGCTGGCACAATTTCTATCCTTGCTGCTAGATTGGGGCTTTATTCATTTGACATGGTCGAATGACTGGAAACAGGTTGTGGATTTTCATTCCTGGAGGATTTTTGTATATCTGAAGCCATTTATTTTCAGTTTCAATTCGGTTAATTAATTTAAATTTAAGAATTTCATTTTTAAGTCCGTATTGAACCGAGAACAATAGATAAGTAAAGTTAAAAATCCACCTTTTCAATACCAATATTAAACTAAACAAGTTATAACATTTACTTGGAACTAGTTTTGACGCTAGTGAACGTCATCTTCAGCCAAATATGAGAACAGGCAATCGTAAATAAACATATCATCATTATATCAATGCACATATAAGAACTCTTTGATTTATAACTGTTAGACCCTTCAGCTTATCAGAACTATTCATACATTTATAAACTACCTGAAAGAAAAACTTAGGATAACAGAATTATATCTGATTCTGGAGGATATCAACTCTCAAAAAAATCAGCATTTGACTGTATTGGACATAACCTTTTAAAATCAAAACCATTTTACTTTGATGTAAGATGTGATTTTTCTTTCAGTTTTTCTTCCATGCTCACTAAATATTTTCTACAAATGCAACTGTATGAATCGACTTGTGTAAACCAACTGAAAAAATTGATTTATTGTTGGATGCACTAGCGAATGGTTAGCGTTTCAAGAGCTCTGTATTATCTTAGTGATAAAGTAGTTGATAGTTGTAGAAATTTAGCGAATTTTGTGTGTGTGTGTGTGTGTGTGTGTGATACATTCAGTTACACAATTAATGGTGTTTAGTGCTTGTTTGTAGTAATTGAAATTAGTGGTATTTATTTACAATTGTTTACACTGAGTAGTTCCGTAGGCATTCGCTAGATTACAAGCTGTAATTTAGGACTGCATGAAAGATTAAATTTTAAAAAAATTATTATTAAAATATCAGGTTTGTTGATAAAATACTTAAAAAGATGGAATATTAAAAAGTGTCATAACTTCGGTAGTGGTTATACACTGACTGACAGAGCAAATGCAACACCAAGAAGGAGTGGTCAGAACTTTATGCCAATTGCAGGGTAGACTGACGTCACTGAGGTATGCTCATGATGTGAAATGCGCCGCTGTGCTGCGCACGTAGCGAACGATAAATGGGACACGGCGTTGGCGAATGGACCACTTCGTACCGTGATTTCTCAGCCGGCAGTCATTGTGGAACGTGTTGTCGTGTGCCACAGGACACGTGTATAGCTAAGAATGCCAGGCCGCCGTCAACGGAGGCATTTCCAGCAGACAGACGACTTTACGAGGGGTATGGTGATCGGGCTGAGAAGGGCAGGTTGGTCGCTTCGTCAAATCGCAGCCGATACCCATAAGGATGTGTCCACGGTGCAGCGCCTGTGGCGAAGATGGTTGGCGCAGGGACATGTGGCACGTGCGAGGGGTCCAGGCGCAGCCCGAGTGACGTCAGCACGCGAGGATCGGCGCATCCGCCGCCAAGCGGTGGCAGCCCCGCACGCCACGTCAACCGCCATTCTTCAGCATGTGCAAGACACCCTGGCTGTTCCAATATCGACCAGAACAATTTCCCGTCGATTGGTTGAAGGAGGCCTGCACTCCCGGCGTCCGCTCAGAAGACTGCCATTGACTCCACAGCATAGACGTGCACGCCTGGCATGGTGCCGGGCTAGAGCGACTTGGATGAGGGAATGGCGGAACGTCGTGTTCTCCGATGAGTCACGCTTCTGTTCTGTCAGTGATAGTCACCGCAGACGAGTGTGGCGTCGGCGTGGAGAAAGGTCAAATCCGGCAGTAACTGTGGAGCGCCCTACCGCTAGACAACGCGGCATCATGGTTTGGGGCGCTATTGCGTATGATTCCACGTCACTTCTAGTGCGTATTCAAGGCACGTTAAATGCCCACCGCTACGTGCAGCATGTGCTGCGGCCGGTGGCACTCCCGTACCTTCAGGGGCTGCCCAATGCTCTGTTTCAGCAGGATAATGCCCGCCCACACACTGCTCGCATCTCCCAACAGGCTCTACGAGGTGTACAGATGCTTCCGTGGCCAGCGTACTCTCCGGATCTCTCACCAATCGAACACGTGTGGGATCTCATTGGACGCCGTTTTCAAACTCTGCCCCAGCCTCGTACGGACGACCAACTGTGGCAAATGGTTGACAGAGAATGGAGAACCATCCCTCAGGACACCATCCGCACTCTTATTGACTCTGTACCTCGACGTGTTTCTGCGTGCATCGCCGCTCGCGGTGGTCCTACATCCTACTGAGTCGATGCCGTGCGCTTTGTGTAACCTGCATATCGGTTTGAAATAAACATCAATTATTCGTCCGTGCCGTCTCTGTTTTTCCCCAACTTTCATCCCTTTCGAACCACTCCTCCTTGGTGTTGCATTGTCACAGTCAGTGTATTAGTGCAGGCAATTGACAGGGTATTTCAAATAGCAGTTCAACTGTTCTATAAATAACGTGATACTGTTGTAAATTTCATTGAAAGGGAGGATATCAACAGGATATACAGTATTTCACTGGAAAAATAGTTAACAGTCGTATTGTTATAAATTATTGTCGCTCTTCATATTCAAATACTGCATTGTTGGCTACAGTCATGAACAAAGAGTGTAGTGTAGCCAAGAAAATATAAATAAAAATCAGCCGATTCTTCTATTCCGATCACTTGTAGTTCTGAATAGGTAGTGAAAGTATCCGTAATTTATATTTCGCACCCTCAATCTTTCAGTATTTATGAGCAGATAGCTAATAATAATCAAGTTCCTATTGAAACCGTACAGTGTCCTGTACAGCTCCATGGGAATGATATGGGCCTTTATACTCCATTAAAATTACTCCTAAAGGTCGCGTCATAGGTAGCAGTATGGGCGAAGGGGATCGAGCGGCGTCATGCCAGAACGGAACCCGCGAAAAGAGCGCCTGCGAACAAAGGGAGGACAAAGCAACAGCCAAGCCCCCGCGGAAATACGCTCTCAACTCGCAGAGAGAGATAGAAGGGGACGCGATGCTGGAGTAGTCAGATACGCCCCGAGGTGGAGCTTAGCTTCCCAGAGTTCCAAACGAACATAAGGAACTTCCGGTTTTTTATGCACGTGTCACGGGTGCCAACATCGGACTTTGGCGCGTAAACAATGGAATGATATTTTAATCCAGACATAGGAAAATTATGCGAGACCCACCATTGAATAGAGCGGAATTTTCTGCGTTCCCCAGACTAAAAATATGTAATAACTTATGCAGGGGAAGAAATGAGGTCACCAGCTGTCAAGATGTAACATATCGCTAACACATGTGGATACAGCGGCGTCACCCAAGCCAAGAGTCGCGCTCAAAATTGACTCCGCCTCCCGAGGGACGCTAATGAATTAATCAAAGGCGGGAAGCAAATTACATAAAAACTGCTGATCGTAGGTCCAGCACGCCTGGCTCAAATGAAAGAGGAGACAGAGGGCTATAAGATGCAATATTTAGATATCGTCAATTCTTGGTACGAAAGGAGCTCTTGTTCTTAATGAACCGTGAACGTTGACGCCCCCAAGCTTCCGGCGGGCAAGATGATATAGGCCGAGCAGGCCATTGGAGAGACAGTTGTTCTTTTACGGTCGTTGAGAAGGACACTATGTCCCGCGGTGCTCCATTTACAGTCAGAAACCCCTGACCGCGCACAAAGAAGTGTTATTGTGTCCAAAAGCCTTTGGGTAGTGAACGGGAGGCCAAACGAGCCTAGGTATTGTTTCTGTGCTGCGTGTCAAACTAGTAAAAACCGCGAGCATAATTTTCGAACAAGTATTAGAATTCGGCTGAGAAACTGCCGGTTTAATGAGTCAGTGAAATTCATAATTAGGTATCACCCAAAGTGTTACTTTGAATCAGGGGCTCGAGTCTCGTGAGCCACCCGATTCTTACTGTGAACGCGCTCGCCGTGGTTTGAAAGGCCGTCTTATTCGTGGGTGTAAACTCTGAAATAGAGGACGTGTGACGAGTGTAAAAGTGTTACCCACTTGGATTACTGTAAGATTTCAGCTGTGACGAGTTCCCCAGGATGTCGGACTTGTATGGACCAGGGATGAAGGACTGCACGCCCGCCACCTACCGAGTGGTCATGGAGTACTAAGAACTTCACCATGGGTCTCCCGTGGGGGGAGAAACAACGGCCACCAAACAGATGAGTGATGTCCAAATTTAATTTCTAAGCATGACATAACCCGGGGATAGGATTAGCGCTCTTTTGTAAATATTAAAATGTTGTAAGTTAATGCATGTCCTATATGGAAATTTTATTGATTTTTATAATGTTGAAGTAAATTCAAGGGGGCTAAATTCCCGGACGACTCATATTTCTTTCTTAATGATTAGCTTATCGTGAGGGTTATATTTTTAGTAACATGTAGAATGTCCTAGCAAATATGGGAACAAGGTTAGGAGAATATTTGAGTTTCCCGTAGGGGCGGTTGGAAAAATAGTGCTGGCAAGCAGGGAAACATGTCGAAATATTGGTAGTCACTGTCCCACGAGGTTGTCAAATATGCCAGGGAAACTCATGGGTCAGTCAGACAATGCATGCCTAGCTTACAGATATAATCAGTACATGGACTGCAAGAAAGAAGAAGATCCCGACCGGGAGAGGTACATATTGTGTGATTTAGATAAGTGTGAGGGACCATGTGCAAGTCTCCCGTGATTTTTGATTAATTGGCCATAATGGTTTGGAGTGTTTTCTTTTAATCTATAGCCGGGGTAAGGCCCAGAGGCGGGAGCCCTTAATCTTTGGTCAGAAGGTTCAAATATAAGTGTATTGATATGGTATGAACGAGGAGCCATGAGAGCCATAGGCCCAAGGGAAGAAGATACGCGATATGAGACGTAGTGAGAAGGCCGAATATGAATTTACGATGAGATGATTGAGAAGTGATCGTGCCCCAGTCTCAGTGATAATAATGAGAAGGGAGTGAATAAAAAGAGTATTTTATGGGAATTCCATGATAATATAAATAAGCAAATGAAATGGGCCAAGGATGTGTCCCCGAGACGAGAGGGTGAACGTTTGAGGGAGAGAAGAATCTGAATGGCCGTGCGAAGTGAATGACCGCCCTCCCTTCCTTGTTTTTTTTTCTTGTTGTGAATGTCAGGCTCTCGCCCTCGTGACAGAGGGATCCCTTTAAATCATTGTGTTAAGACTAACTTGGAGCCCTGGGTCAACCTCGCGCTCCCCTCGGTTGGTTTAAATGGCCTAGCTAAGAATACTTGTATAATGATAATATCACGGAGATTTCTTTGGAAGGTATTTAATAAATGAGTAGGGATCCCCCCAGATATCCGGCGAGATGAGATTGTAGCTATTCTCGGGATCTACAGAAACCCACAGTACCTCTCGGTCGGGAGTCTGCCAGTTCGACTCCGGATTATGGTAGCGCCCTTGGGCGAGCTGCTCCAAGCTTGCGCTGTGGGCCGGAGACAGTGATAACCATGCTGTCTCTTTTCTAGGACTGGCCCTCCTGTGTGCATGAAGTGTATATATCCATATATCTGTGTATGTTTCGTAATTATGTGCACATATTTTTGAGTTCAAACAGAACCTATGTGCACGTTGTGTGGTCTTGGTGATAGATGAGTAGTCCGGGGTTTAGCAAAAATGGTATTTGTGTTTGTTTGTGCATTATGCAAATGTGTCTTTTAATATGATATTATGTAGTGTAGGCCCCGGTTATGTTCGTGCTTAGAACAGCTAGTAATATTTGTGTATAGGGACATCAGATCATCTCACGGTGTGATCGACAGAATAATGTACAAATTTCATGAACGGTATGAATTAATGAGGACAAATGAACGATAGCAAGTCGCAAAACCTCAATCATGCCGTTATGCAGGCGACGCCCATGGGCGATTCGTATTTTTAAAGTGATTATTATTTTCTTTTCCTCCCATATGCGGAGAGTCATTGTATAGAGAGCTGTATCAACTTTTTTAAATTGTCAAGTTTTGAATAAATTCATATTCGTAACCCCTATTTTATGAGTCTTGTCATTTGTAGCAGTGTTAAGCAGTATCCAATAGGCATTTGAACCCAGAGATCCTACTTTCATATTATAGACATAAGGCTCCATCTTAAGTATTTGTTGTTTTTGTTTTTCTTTGAACGTACCACTTCCCCAAGTGCTCAGGCTGCCGGGCCGGCACAGAAAGTAGGAAGGGGAGCGGTTCGAAGCTCGTTAAGCAATTCGACCCGCTCTTCAATCAAATCTCATCCGTGGGTGTTTACCCCGTTACGTGGAGGCATTCTTATGCGTGGGTCATCCATTCGAAGCCCGGTAGGGTGTATACTTGGCGCCCTTCGTGGCCGGGCATTGTTTATAGTGTACGCTGGAGCATTTTGAGTAATAGATAGGCCGCCCACAGGGAGGATAGTGTGCTATGATGGAGTCAAATTGCCAGGTTCGTGCCACAATCTGATTACATTTGGTATCGAACGGGTTGGCAATTATTTGGAATGGAGTACCCGCCACGTAACCGAACGGATGGAGACGTTAAGCACATGTCCGAAGTGCTAAGATTCATAATTATAGATTGGATACTGCAAGGGTTGTTCAGATTGTGTGAGACTCAGCAGGACGGTCATGGTCATCGTACGGGTGTGCGTAAGTCACAACTCGTGATGATAACTCACACAAGATCAGCCATGAAAGGGAGCGACGTGAATAAGGAATAGGATAGGACAATGACAAGAACAGAAAAATCATGTGTCCAGTTTAAGTGGAAATCCGCATGAGTGTCGCTCATTAATTCAAAATGGATACCCGGGACAGACTATGAAGCTGTCATTTCTTTGGGAGACAACGTTATGGTTCTCTCAGTGTGAGGTTAAAACGGCCGGCAGAATTCTTCAAATTTCGCCAGTTACGGGTATCGGCCAAAGATTGTGCGCTGAGGTAACAACATTTGGCAGATATAAATATTTTTTCAAGAGGGCTTTAGACGCCGCGGATAGAGCAGGGTACCTCAACCCAGGCTCTAATTTTTGCGCAGTGACAGATGCGATGTTGCCAGTTTGAGACGGGTAATTGTCTGCTAACGTCATCTTACCAATCTCAAGGTGATAACATCCATTAGTGACTGGGGTATGCCATGTTTCCGGCATACGTAAAATCGAGCCCACGGTAGGCCGCGCGCGAGGTTGGAAAACTTATTCCAGGATAACAGGGCTAACGTAGAATCAGTATTATTATTGTTATTATTATTGTCAAATGATATGACGAAATTTCCTATACAATGAATTATGACATTAATATGGTAGGGGGCGTGACACAAGCCGTTTGTAGGCCCAGTTTGGATTGATTTGTTGGAATTTCGAGTAAAGTTAGGTCACGCTGAAATTTGTATTAAATATTTGAATGTATCTATGCTTTCTGTCGATCACCGGTGGTCAATTTTCTGCCCACGGGAGATCCGCTTTCTCCAAGATTGAATTTAATATGGACATGGAGGTCATGAGGGATATGATGCGCCAATTATTGGCAAAGCACAGGGAAGATTGTATGAATCTTTTTAAGGAACATTTCGAGAAGCGGAAGGAACTTTTTAAGGAACATTTCGGGAAGCAGGCAGCAGGCTTTAAGGCGCAGTTCGAGAAGCAGGGAGAACTTTTAAAGGGACATTTCAAAGAACAATTAGACACGCAGGCAGAGATTTGCCAGGCTCAGGCGGCCACGAATAAGGCTTCGTTAGACGAGCTCGCAGAGGATGTGAGATTAGGTCGTGAACGTAGCGACGAAAACGCCGCGAGACTGGAGGCCGAGATGACCGAAGAAATGGGAGTAGGAAGAATCTGTAAAGTTTCTACAGAACATATAGTGAACGCAGATAAGAACAACGGAGCAGAGAAGGTGGCCACTAAAAGGGATACCGAAATAAATGCATCCGAGACCCAATGTGACGTCGAGATAGATGAAACTGACGTACGGCGACCACCAGGCTTGGAGATGAGTGACACGGCTGGCGGAGTGTATTCAGGAGTGGAAGAGATAATGGAGATAATAGATGACGTCGCGATAAGCCATCTGGAGTCGAGAGAAGAAGTAGAAACTGAATTGGTAGGAGCAGGAACAGCGAGAATGGCTGAGGACATAGAAGCGTCAGTTGGAGGTACTGGGGAGTCGAACTCAGGACTAGAAGATATGGAGTCACGCGTACATCAGGCAGAGATCGAACCCAAACCAGAAGACTTAGTGGAAAGAGATACGACCCCAGATGTCGAAAGGAAGTGCGAGATGGAAAGGTCAAAGAATGGAGCCAGTGAGTGTGGCTCGCTAATGGACATAGCAGTAGCCGTGGAACAGAGGGACACAAACTGCTGGGAGCAGGTAGTGAACTCTAAAGAAGAAAGGAAGACATTGGGTCATCGGGGAGCAGAGCTGAAAGAAGGGTGCGAGCTATCTTTAAGTACCCAGGCCATTGTGAGCGGACAAGAGGCGACAGGCGTATCCCTAGCTTATAATGAAGGAAAGGTCGCTAATGTAAATGTAAGGGGAGAAGTAAGTACGAGCGCTAATTCTCGTACGGAGCTAAGTGAACAGGTGATGGAGAACAAACAGTTTCAACCAGCTGTAGAATCGAACTGGGTATCTCAGCCCAGAAGAAGGAAGAAGAATGTATTAGGTCGACGTAAAAGACGATACCGCTACAAGTACGGATGGTTCACTAGACGGAGGAAATTGCTGTCAGGAAGAGAGGAACGACGTTACGGAAGGACCATGAGATCGCGACCCGTGCAGCGTACCTTACGTAATAATAGAGCTCGGAAGAAGGAGGACCGGTGCAGCTACTGGAGCGTTAGCGCAGGAAAGAAGAAAGAAAGGAAGAGTTGTGAACCTCATCCTAAGGAAGGCAGAGGCAGGGGCATCCAATTAGACCCCCACGTCTCAGAGTACGATCCCGGAGGGCGAAGAGAGGATCTACAGGATTAATAGCGAATTGTGGTCGCATGAGAAACTGTATATTATGTAAATAAATTTCACCATAGGTGTGGGCAAATTTTTTTTTCTTTTCGCCACATATTTTTAAGGGGGCACGAATATATTATTGATTATGCAGCAGATGAGACCAAGTTGGAATCAGCGGGAGCCCAGGAGGAGTAAAACTGAACTTGGGTGAAGACAACGGTGCAAGATGTCCAGGCTTAGGCCGAGAAGAGTCTGACAGCGAGGAATTATTACCATAGTTTACGGAACCCTACATTGGAACCTAGAGAATAACCCCTACGAAGTACAGTCAATGGACGGAAGAACAGAGACCACTTACAACGCTGCAGATAACCAAATTTTACCATGCCCCAGGACAGCACCCTGAAGAAGGTCCGGAGGAAGAAGAACCAGGAGAAGCCGAGGATGACGAGGACAACCCGGATCCAATGGAAGAAATGGAAGCCGATGAAGAAGATGATGCCGTGAATCACATTGTTTTGGAAGAAGGGAGCGAGTCCGAGGCATCAGCCTGTGAAGATTGTCCAGAATGCTCTGAGAGGACCGGTCTTAGGAACGCTTTAATTAATCTATGCTACCAGATACAACTGGAGAACACAGAGTTGACCGAGAAGGTCCACAAGTTACGCGACCATCACCAGTGACTATTTTCCGAGACAGTTTAAAGGGAAAGAAAAATCCCGAGTTCGTGATTTTTCTTTGATGAAGTAGGAGGAGAATGAAACCGTACAGTGTCCTGTACAGCTCCATGGGAATGATATGGGCCTTTATACTCCATTAAAATTACTCCTAAAGGTCGCGTCATAGGTAGCAGTATGGGCGAAGGGGATCGAGCGGCGTCATGCCAGAACGGAACCCGCGAAAAGAGCGCCTGCGAACAAAGGGAGGACAAAGCAACAGCCAAGCCCCCGCGGAAATACGCTCTCAACTCGCAGAGAGAGATAGAAGGGGACGCGATGCTGGAGTAGTCAGATACGCCCCGAGGTGGAGCTTAGCTTCCCAGAGTTCCAAACGAACATAAGGAACTTCCGGTTTTTTATGCACGTGTCACGGGTGCCAACATCGGACTTTGGCGCGTAAACAATGGAATGATATTTTAATCCAGACATAGGAAAATTATGCGAGACCCACCATTGAATAGAGCGGAATTTTCTGCGTTCCCCAGACTAAAACTATGTAATAACTTATGCAGGGGAAGAAATGAGGTCACCAGCTGTCAAGATGTAACATATCGCTAACACATGTGGATACAGCGGCGTCACCCAAGCCAAGAGTCGCGCTCAAAATTGACTCCGCCTCCCGAGGGACGCTAATGAATTAATCAAAGGCGGGAAGCAAATTACATAAAAACTGCTGATCGTAGGTCCAGCACGCCTGGCTCAAATGAAAGAGGAGACAGAGGGCTACAAGATGCAATATTTAGATATCGTCAATTCTTGGTACGAAAGGAGCTCTTGTTCTTAATGAACCGTGAACGTTGACGCCCCCAAGCTTCCGGCGGGCAAGATGATATAGGCCGAGCAGGCCATTGGAGAGACAGTTGTTCTTTTACGGTCGTTGAGAAGGACACTATGTCCCGCGGTGCTCCATTTACAGTCAGAAACCCCTGACCGCGCACAAAGAAGTGTTATTGTGTCCAAAAGCCTTTGGGTAGTGAACGGGAGGCCAAACGAGCCTAGGTATTGTTTCTGTGCTGCGTGTCAAACTAGTAAAAACCGCGAGCATAATTTTCGAACAAGTATTAGAATTCGGCTGAGAAACTGCCGGTTTAATGAGTCAGTGAAATTCATAATTAGGTATCACCCAAAGTGTTACTTTGAATCAGGGGCTCGAGTCTCGTGAGCCACCCGATTCTTACTGTGAACGCGCTCGCCGTGGTTTGAAAGGCCGTCTTATTCGTGGGTGTAAACTCTGAAATAGAGGACGTGTGACGAGTGTAAAAGTGTTACCCACTTGGATTACTGTAAGATTTCAGCTGTGACGAGTTCCCCAGGATGTCGGACTTGTATGGACCAGGGATGAAGGACTGCACGCCCGCCACCTACCGAGTGGTCATGGAGTACTAAGAACTTCACCATGGGTCTCCCGTGGGGGGAGAAACAACGGCCACCAAACAGATGAGTGATGTCCAAATTTAATTTCTAAGCATGACATAACCCGGGGATAGGATTAGCGCTCTTTTGTAAATATTAAAATGTTGTAAGTTAATGCATGTCCTATATGGAAATTTTATTGATTTTTATAATGTTGAAGTAAATTCAAGGGGGCTAAATTCCCGGACGACTCATATTTCTTTCTTAATGATTAGCTTATCGTGAGGGTTATATTTTTAGTAACATGTAGAATGTCCTAGCAAATATGGGAACAAGGTTAGGAGAATATTTGAGTTTCCCGTAGGGGCGGTTGGAAAAATAGTGCTGGCAAGCAGGGAAACATGTCGAAATATTGGTAGTCACTGTCCCACGAGGTTGTCAAATATGCCAGGGAAACTCATGGGTCAGTCAGACAATGCATGCCTAGCTTACAGATATAATCAGTACATGGACTGCAAGAAAGAAGAAGATCCCGACCGGGAGAGGTACATATTGTGTGATTTAGATAAGTGTGAGGGACCATGTGCAAGTCTCCCGTGATTTTTGATTAATTGGCCATAATGGTTTGGAGTGTTTTCTTTTAATCTATAGCCGGGGTAAGGCCCAGAGGCGGGAGCCCTTAATCTTTGGTCAGAAGGTTCAAATATAAGTGTATTGATATGGTATGAACGAGGAGCCATGAGAGCCATAGGCCCAAGGGAAGAAGATACGCGATATGAGACGTAGTGAGAAGGCCGAATATGAATTTACGATGAGATGATTGAGAAGTGATCGTGCCCCAGTCTCAGTGATAATAATGAGAAGGGAGTGAATAAAAAGAGTATTTTATGGGAATTCCATGATAATATAAATAAGCAAATGAAATGGGCCAAGGATGTGTCCCCGAGACGAGAGGGTGAACGTTTGAGGGAGAGAAGAATCTGAATGGCCGTGCGAAGTGAATGACCGCCCTCCCTTCCTTGTTTTTTTTTTCTTGTTGTGAATGTCAGGCTCTCGCCCTCGTGACAGAGGGATCCCTTTAAATCATTGTGTTAAGACTAACTTGGAGCCCTGGGTCAACCTCGCGCTCCCCTCGGTTGGTTTAAATGGCCTAGCTAAGAATACTTGTATAATGATAATATCACGGAGATTTCTTTGGAAGGTATTTAATAAATGAGTAGGGATCCCCCCAGATATCCGGCGAGATGAGATTGTAGCTATTCTCGGGATCTACAGAAACCCACAGTACCTCTCGGTCGGGAGTCTGCCAGTTCGACTCCGGATTATGGTAGCGCCCTTGGGCGAGCTGCTCCAAGCTTGCGCTGTGGGCCGGAGACAGTGATAACCATGCTGTCTCTTTTCTAGGACTGGCCCTCCTGTGTGCATGAAGTGTATATATCCATATATCTGTGTATGTTTCGTAATTATGTGCACATATTTTTGAGTTCAAACAGAACCTATGTGCACGTTGTGTGGTCTTGGTGATAGATGAGTAGTCCGGGGTTTAGCAAAAATGGTATTTGTGTTTGTTTGTGCATTATGCAAATGTGTCTTTTAATATGATATTATGTAGTGTAGGCCCCGGTTATGTTCGTGCTTAGAACAGCTAGTAATATTTGTGTATAGGGACATCAGATCATCTCACGGTGTGATCGACAGAATAATGTACAAATTTCATGAACGGTATGAATTAATGAGGACAAATGAACGATAGCAAGTCGCAAAACCTCAATCATGCCGTTATGCAGGCGACGCCCATGGGCGATTCGTATTTTTAAAGTGATTATTATTTTCTTTTCCTCCCATATGCGGAGAGTCATTGTATAGAGAGCTGTATCAACTTCTTTAAATTGTCAAGTTTTGAATAAATTCATATTCGTAACCCCTATTTTATGAGTCTTGTCATTTGTAGCAGTGTTAAGCAGTATCCAATAGGCATTTGAACCCAGAGATCCTACTTTCATATTATAGACATAAGGCTCCATCTTAAGTATTTGTTGTTTTTGTTTTTCTTTGAACGTACCACTTCCCCAAGTGCTCAGGCTGCCGGGCCGGCACAGAAAGTAGGAAGGGGAGCGGTTCGAAGCTCGTTAAGCAATTCGACCCGCTCTTCAATCAAATCTCATCCGTGGATGTTTACCCCGTTACGTGGAGGCATTCTTATGCGTGGGTCATCCATTCGAAGCCCGGTAGGGTGTACTATATCCCAATAATTGCAATTCAATTTACGAACTTCATCATATAGATAGATCCGTATTGATACAGTTAAAACTAAGAAACAATGTTCACTTTACAAGTGAAAACTATTTAATATAAAAACATATTAAGTATATTTTGGGACATATTTCGTCTCTATTTGAGATTTCGTCAGCCATAAAAATACGTGGTAATTACAAGCTCATTGTTCAAAAATTGAAAAAATGGAAGAACCATTTTAAGGAATATTTGAGATACGCAAAAGATATATATATTGCAACCAGACCACCCACGCCACTGCCCCATAGAACTATACGACAGCATTATTGCCCCCCAAAACCGGGCTACTGACATACGCCAAGGCATTCGATGGTATAGGACCTTTTCAGTCTAGAGTCAAATGCCACCTCATCTAGAAAGCGAAGAAAAGTAAAAGTGAACAAAAGGTCTTCCGACTGTGCAAGGATCAACTGCACTTCCTCCGTTCCATAGAATTCAACCTCCAGCCTACCAAGGCCACAGTGCGTTCGCGGCATAATATCAAAATACAACACTAAACTAACTTAAAGGCATAAGTGAACGAAGAAAACTAGGATGCATTTCTACGGCAAATGATAAGCAAAGAAACGTTTAAACTCTTTTTAATATATCTTCATAAAACACAAATTAAATCAATGTCACCCTGAATAACACTACAATAAAAATGTACAATGTCTGATGGACTGAATACAAACTCGGAGATATGACTCCGTTCATTGAAAATTTGAAAAGTCATTATGTTGAACGTTCCTCTCCTGTACGACATGACAATGAATGCACCTAGATATTAACCGTACATAAATCTGAAATATTCTTAAGTACAGAAGTATCCTTGTAAATGTGACGGTTCTCATCAAAGGCTTTCTTCACTATTAGAAGAAACACACTATCTACGCTAAAATCGGAGACAACTTTGAGTAGTCGCCTAACTAATTAACTACACTCTTAATTAATAAACAAAAATAATAAGCTAACGCTAGTAGACAGTATCACAGCTAACAATAAAATTAAGCAGATGTCGGGTTCGGAATTGAACCCACGTCACAATGAACCCGATGACAAAATCACGAGACAGAACCCGTTCTCGAATTCATACATGAAATTAATCTCAAAGAACGCATTCAAAAATTATGTACGCACAATACAAACAGGAGTGTAAGCAATAAACACATGCGTCTGGCTGTATTTCAAGGCACAAAAATATGAACGTGTGTGACGGAAAATCCAGGGTTTGCCTTGGACTTCGAACTGGTGGTCTCCTGGATGCCACCAACAAATGGGTCTCTAAAAATCCCTATCTCAATTATTCAAAAGATCAACAAACAATACTATACTGGCGTTCCAGTTATTCAATTTCTGTACAGAAATAATCATGGAAGAGTTAAAAGGAAATCTTCTAAATGCGATCGTATATTTGCGAATCCTTAAGCTTCCCGTCTTGGTGCACAGGCTTGAACAATACTCTTCACAAAATTCTTTCTTATGAGGGCGGGCGAGTGCACCATTTTAAGCCATAAATCATACATCCCAGAGCCATGCTTCTAAGTGCTGGCCGGTGCCCCTCTATTTAACACTCTCAAAGCGAGACAAACAGTCTCCCTGAGAAAACATCATGGTAAATATATATCATTTCAACTAATATCCACTTATCATATTCAAAAGCTTCATTTATTAATTCTATGCCCACTTATAACTCTTTAACTATTCATTTTTTCAGTGTCGCATCCATACACATGGAATACCCGGGTTCACAACTAGTCGATCGCACAGAAAAATCAGCCTATAGTTTTCCTATAAATTTGAACGCGGACAAAAATCTCAAATGGATCTAAACGTATCCAGAACTTTATTCTAATTTTAAAGAAAAGCATATACTAATTAACATAGAAGGAAAACTCCATCTGAAAATGGGAGAACGTCCGTTCGTGTCCAGGCTTGTCACAAATTACACAAATTGATACAGCCATCTCTATATTCTACTCATGCAAATTTTCTTTAAAGTCAGAGTGCCTTGCTACACCCATGATTATTATGCCAGTACTGGCATTTTGAAGAGACTACCATCATGCATTACCAATATAGATTGAATATTCCATATAAATGAAGATATTAATTTTACCGTTTGAAATATTCAATAAAAAATCTATATTTTACCCTCTAAATCTAAAGCACTAAATCATGCACATGCTTTACTTTAAATTAACATTTTATAGGCTCAAAAATGTATCCCATATTACAGAATTTCCGTTCCTATCTAGATAAACATTATTTAATACAATATGAAGACCACTCACAAGTCTCTCCCTAATTCAAAATACATGCATTTTACATTTACTAACCTAGCTTACGTGATCTACATATTTACAAGAAAATAACGCTGCGTATTACTCAGATAATACTTCAGATTTAATGTACTCATCGTCATGTTGAGAAATCCATGGTTCGGACCTTGGGAAGGCCCTTGGCATCGTTTAATCCCTCATGGCGCTGGCGTGGATCACTGGTTCGAATCCTCTTCTGGTCATCTTGAGCACCTTCATAATCCTGGGGTCTTCTTCACTGGAACAAGTCTAATGTTAATGACGTTCAATTAAATTACGTCATTCACTCACACAATTTATGAAACTTTAACACAGTTCCCGCTGTCGGATTTCCAACAATATACTTGTCCCGTTAGTTAAAATTCACGTACTTTCAGTACTTTAACATTATCTGTAACTTGAACATAGTCTTTCATACAGCATATTGGCAAAATGTACATTAGCACTCCCGAACAAAGGTAAAGCCATGACACCAGAGGACCGTATGTCTGCCTCCAATACTTCATGTCAAGTCATCCCTTCCGCTTTACCATGTTATCCTTTTATAAATTTACCCCTACACGAACAACAGACGGCGAACAGTCCCCACCACATTTTGCATATCATCCGTTCTACAAGTTCTGTAACACAAGCGACGCAGCTAAACGTATGGCTCAGAATTCTAAGTAATTTGGTTGAGTACAGAAAACAAATCAATCGATGGTTTATCTGATGTTTACCATCAAAATGATGCCTTTTCGGGGATCCCCCGTCCGGAGTGCGTTCTCAGCTAGCGTGGGTATGGTACTGGTGCTAATATAATTGTCTGGTAGCGTTATTTTCCACACGTTGAAATTTTACAAACGGTTATAATTTTGGCAGAGGTCTACTATAAAAACATATAACATGCCAAGGTTTCCCTTACTAATTAATACACTTATCTCGAAATCTTGCAATACATCAAGCTTGCATGTTGGCATTACCGTGTTTCGACTATTTTTAGTGGGCGGAGTTATTGCTATGTATTTTCCTTCCTTGTCATTTTCATGGCTCGCTCTCTTTCTGGGGATCTCTCCAGCTATGACGGACTTGTGTTTACACCACCAAGTCGGAGGTGGTGTGGAATCTGATGCAACTTGACTTCGACATGTACAAAGGAGCTTGGCAACATTTTCCACTACCTAAACCAATTTTCAATTATACGGTTACAATATATACATTACTTACACAAAATTGTCCTGACTTCTTGCAAAAACTTTTGTTATCTTCAATGTTAAAATAGAAATATAACCTGAAATATGACATGCTACGGAATACAATGTCCATTGTTGCTGTCTGTAATTTAAAATGAAAGTTCCTTTATGAACTGTTGAGAAAACACCGAAGACAAAATATACACAGTATTTAATAAGGTAGTTTAACACCTCTTGCAAACAACCTTTCTTCATTATTAAATATGAACGACCTTACTTTAAAATGTTGCAAGTATTGTTGGAATCTGGTATTCAATGTGTTGAGTGGGGAGATTGAAATTCTGGCCTCAGAAATAGGATTGGTACTAAATCCACATCAGAACATTTAAAAACTTGAACTCGTATGAAATTTTCATTCAGAATTGAGCTATTCTGGTAGAAATCTGAAGCCTTATGAGATAGCCTGTCGTATAGCAAAGATCAGCGCTGCATGACCAGCATATTCATGGCTTAAATCTTATGAATTCCTTTTTTTCTAAAGACAAGGTCTGGAAAGAAAGAGATATAAAAATTAATAGGTTTAAAATCCTCGGATATCTAAGAAAAGAGATTCCGTCACGAATGCGTGACGTAAAATCTTACCATCAAATTTGGTGAAACTCCCTATTATACCGTACCCAAGGGTAAATACCCTCTAGGACGATGCCTCCATTCCTGTATGAACATCCGACTAACTCAGGGTTGGGCAGTGTGGGTTGGTTGTCGGTTGGGTCAGGATAAAAAGTCGAAGTTCTACACTAAAATAGCAATCAATGACAGGAAATGGAGGTATAACACGAATGAGAAACAATCATAGGGGGTAAGATGGATTTATTGATAAATATCCCCGATCAGATTACGAGAAAACAATTAAATCAAGGAAAAATAATATGTCAAAATGAACTCAAAAATATAAAAAAATAAATGAAAGTTAAAACGTTACTTGAATGATAATACAAAATGTGAAATCAAAATCAAGTTCAACAAAGAACACTTGTATACATCAAGACTGAGCTGCTTCTTATAGGCCAATGTTTATATTGTATGGCAACAAGTGTACGCAAACACTGACATGTGGTATTTCCGTATGGAGTTACACATTATCGCATTACAACGAAACGGTTTCCAAAGTTAACTCCGAGAGTCGCCGAAATGTTACCGTTAAATAAAAGTTACGTTATAAAGAAAAGTTACGACGAAAAGAAAATAATTAAGACGCAATGGAACGCTATGTAAGTTATGCAAAATACTAGGGGCATATCCTATACTATATTTACAACAATTCAAATAATCAAACTAAACACATCTACATACATCGGATATCGAGTAAAATCTTAAATGCTACACAGATTCTAATGTGAATCACGGTTCACTGCAAAAGATCTAGACAGAACTAGATAAACCACCAATACTTCAGCACTCGGGCTGTTCCCTTTTAAAACAACGAGACAAGGTATACAACCACAAATAACGATGTAAAACATCGTCCTGTAAGGGAAAAACATAAATAACCCTTGATATCATGAAGAAAGCAATGGGCAACATTGCCTCCTGCTGCATTTGAGCGCTCAACAGCGCGGTCATCCGTCATGTACTTCCGGGTATATTACGAGCTGAAAAGAAATGTTGAACTCAACACTATGCTGAAGTTTGGATTCTGTCTCCCGAGGCTGCCACAAGGAAATATCGTCTCATTCACGCCTACAGATAAACACAGGCCAGAAATCAGCTTGCCATGAGATAACGTCTTTCGCCGGCTACACGGAAACTCACGTATATTCATTCCTTATTAGCATACTTCTGCCATTTAACAACATCAGACTCAATTGTCTGGAATTAACACTGTCCATTCTGATCACAATATACACTCAGAAGACACTTGGCAGGCATACAATCAGCCTGCACCAATACATTATAATTCATCATGCAATCTTTATCTCTTATTTCTCATAAATTCCATTGGCCTTCCACATTATGAAACTCAGTTCGTGCCCTTTGCAGACCATCAGGCTAAACAGAATCCAACTTAACTTCAAAGATCTTATTCTAACAACGACGTTCTGCAGCTTCTTCAGTCAGCTTCCGTAAAATCATGCAGAATAGCTATACCTGTCTCTCTGAATAACCGAAATAAAATGAAATAATACGTATTTAACGTTGTATAAAGATGAAACTGTCAATCTAGCCCTTCTAGCATATATATAAGGAAAACTCGGAATATCCTGCACTAACTAACATGCATAAATAAACAACAACTAATCCTATCAATCCCTCATTTTCCCAATCATCTAATCATAAAACAAAATGAAAATAAAATGAACAGAGTGACGCTCTCCAGAGCTTGGGTTACTGAGGAGGCTTTGGTGACGCCATTTCAATACTGGGGTTCCCGGGTGTCTGAACCAACCACCAATCAGAAAATTCGTCGTATATGATGACAATATTTATTGTGATATATTTACAAAACAGCTCAAACACTAGCAAATCGCTTCCACCAGTTTTTATCATAGTAACAAAATTAAACAAACACATGCCGTCAGGCTTACTTTACATAAAATTAAAATCCTATCTACACTGCCCTAGTACCTTAACATAATTTACATATCATGCCATAAATAACACATGCGTCTTAACTGAATTCCATCCGACGACTCTCGAGATACCAGGGTACCAGCTTACATCCCTGCTGATTTAGGGATTTACACCATGTTAATCACAGCATTAACATGTGGAATTGCACTTCCTTCTGCATGCATAGCCATCATATTGCTGGAAAATAATTCACTGGAACACAGAAGACTTTGGTTGACAATATCTTCGCTGCTCAATGCTACGAGCCGAAATACCCTTTCTCTTTACAAGATCAGCTAAACACACTGATACATTTATAATACACACTTCACTTAAAGGGTGAGAATACAGTTTGAAAAGCAGCACACGGTTCGCTACGGAAGTTCCTCGCGAAACGTACCCGTCGCGAAGTAGTGAAACAATATAGCACGTTTCCTCTATACTTGCTACACAGCTGTCACTAAACACCGTCTTTATATATTGAAAGTAAACTCTGCTAAAATATACTCTTCCATTTACTCAAGAACAGTAAAATCGTTCAACTGCACAATTTAAAATATAAATTAGAACCAGTTACTGTTACTGGAATAACACCACGTTAATCACGATCACCAATCAGAGTTTGTGCTTCCGCACTATCCAAGCATTTAACACAGAGTGACGCTCTCCAGAGCTTGGGTTACTGAGGAGGCTTTGGTGACGCCATTTCAATACTGGGGTTCCCGGGTGTCTGAACCAACCACCAATCAGAAAATTCGTCGTATATGATGACACAATATTTATTGTGATATATTTACAAAACAGCTCAAACACTAGCAAATCGCTTCCACCAATTTTTATATTACATTTCCAAATATATCTGACTTCTGGAACTGTGGAAAACCGATTACCGACAGAAACTGACTTTAGCAACTAAGCACGTTGGTCATTCTGGAATTAAGATTTGGCGCGGTGAAGCCTCCATGTTTGCCAAATCCTTAAGTTCCCATTGGCTGAAATATCTTGCTTGGTCAGCATCTAATACACGTGTCGATCCTTGCCAACGCTTGGTTACGCCACCCTTTCTCACGGTCATACGGAAATATGAAGCAATGTCCAGCAACTTACTGTCTTGCTCAACATCCGGTATCAATTATCTTGGGATACGATACTTTAACATATTAGACTGTAACTGGTATGAATAAATTTTACATATTGTGTCAAATAATACTCTAATTATTATTATGGGCCGGCAGGATACAGCTCACTATAGCTGGTTTCTGACTGAGCCTCGGCCTGACTTGCTTCTCGCCGCACTACTGCGCGTGTTATAGTTGTTTTCTTTCACCCAGCGGAACTTGGCTAGGGGTGGTAGTGGGGGGACAATGCTATTAGTGGGGAAGGGAAAATAGCTCAGCCTATAGTTGGAACGAGAGGGTAGTGATGGGCAGTCTGAGACTAGGTCTCGGGATTTCTCGAGACTAGCGCAGGCACAATTTCTCGCGAGAAATTTCGAGAGGTCTCGAGAGCGTTGTCCCCGCATTGTGCGGCGAGCAGCGTGTCTTTAGGCCTACAGGTGTCGGAGTTGAACGTTGTTTGTGCTGAGTATGCGAATAGCCAACCACGGGCCTTCTCCATTTCGTAAATACGTATTAACAAGCGACTAAGGCGTTCATTTCTACCGAGGTCTACTTTAACGCACTATAACATAATTACAAAGGATACGCATTCTGGCATTGTATGCACTGGTAGGCACACGAATGAGTGGTTTTAAGTACAGAGCCTGACGGCTACTGTAGGTACACGTACCTGGATACTAGAGGCGTGCAGTATTCGAACTCGAAACGAGACAAGATGCACCTTGCTGCATATGCAACCACCATTACGCATGAGTGGAATGTGTAATCTAAAATGCTTGAGTTTGCTCCAATTCTTTTGACAGGTAGGTGTACATTGTTATCAGACCCCACATTCAATATCATATTATGACCACTGCTTGTGTTTACCGATATTTTGGTGACGAAGGAAATAATTCCTTACAATGTTATGGAGTATTCGCGTCATATGTAAAGTTAGCATAATTATCCAACAACAATAGTACAACAAGCAATTCCGTGGAAAGGAAATATTACAAGAAGTACTACTAATTTAACATTCTAAATCCAGCATCGTCATACACAAATTCAGTATTTCCAGTGCTTAACATTACCGCTTACAATACTACAGGTTGAGCTTTCTACTAGCTTAACATTACAAGTGATAATAAAGTGAAGTTAAACCATCATTACCCTACAACTATAACGACAAGAACAACGGAAGAAAATATGACAAGAAATACCACGATGGATCGAGAAGGCAGTGACTGATGATGTTCGCGAGTAAATACCTTGCTCAAGTTTTGGTATTTAATAGATGTTCGTAATCGTTACATTAGTGTAAGAGTGATCAGAAGTAAATATTTAGATCACCTACTACATTCTTGTAAGTAAGATACCTGACATTATTTCCGTGGTCCTTGTGTGAAGTAAAGAGCTATAGAGATAACCTAAAACCCTTTGTTGACCCACTCAAAATGGCCACCTCTGTTGATAGAGGTCGGCATTTATCGAATTCAATTAATGAAAAAATCAGTGATATTTTTCCTCAACAGACACCATGCAAGCCAACAAATAATAATAACACCGTAAATAACCCTCCACATCCTAACAGTGCATCAGGTAACCAAATGACAACCGTCACAAGTAGGCCTAGTAACGAACGTAATTCAAGGTTAAGCTATTCTGCTGCAATACAGTCGTGCCCCTCCAAAGAACAAGCTATTGTAATCGAATCCCATGACGGGATCAGTATCAAGGATTATGTGCTAGCTATAGGTAAACTTACAACCCCTAGCAACATTCGGTTTGTTTCACGTATATCGAACGGAAGGATATGCATCTTTCTCTCTAGTAAGAAAAATGTCGAAGATCTGATATTGACAAACCCTAAGATCTTAATAAACAATGTATCACTGGAAATACGACCCCTTCTAACAAAAAACAAGCGTATTATATTATCCAACGTCTGTCCTGTGATCCCAAACTATGTTATTGAAGAGGAATTGTTAAAACTCGGTGTGAAAATCATGTCTAGGATTACCCCAATCAGAGCAGGTTTGTCAATTCCAGGATTCTCCCACATTTTAAGCTTTCGAAGACAAATGTACATTCAGAATGAAGACTTTGATAAACACCCCGAATCCCTTCATCTCGAATACGATGGTACAAACTACTGGATTTACCTATCATCCGACTCACCCACTTGTTTTCTTTGCCATACCGAAGGACATCTAGCCAAAGATTGTCCTAACAACGTATCACTTCCAAAAGATGAATCCTCTTCCAATAATTTTCCTCGGCTCCAAGAGATTTCACAAAAGTCACAGGTCGAAAACCCCAAAACAGACATCGGTACTTCTAGCTCTTCTAGCTCACTCCCAAAAGATAGGCCTACTCAAGAAGCCACTTCAGAGACCAACCCTGACCTAGCACTTAGCCAAGTCTGTAATGATCCTCCCTCCTCCAGAATTCAAATTGAGAGAGAAATTGCAGCACCTATGGAAACACACGCCACCCCTACAACAGTGAATTTTTCTGGATGTAAAAGACCAATTTCACTAGCTAGCAGTAAAACAACTAATCCAAATCCTCCTGATGGCAACAAATCCATACTGGCCTCTCCTGAACAAATAGAAAACCGTAAGACAAATCACACTTCCAAGAAACCCAAGACAGACACGCAAAAATCAATAAGTGATATGCTCCTGCCAGTAAAACAAGTTTTGGAAGCCGACCCATCAATATTCCCCCTCAGCTACCTACAGCTCCAGTCCTTCTTTGAAAATACAGTTAGTGCCAAGGACATATCAGAAATTGCTTCAAACTACACACAAGACTTGGAAGGTCTTGCTAAAGCCCTTCAAAAACTCTATCCTTACTATACCGATAAAAGCATAAAAAACAAAAGCACTCGAATAGTAAAAAACTACTGAAATCCGCCAGTCAAAGTGAAGACCCAACGCATATCAATGTAACGCCAGACTATTCCAGCGACGACAATTCCTTCCCAGTATAACAATGGAGATAAACCTCGTTCTGCTTTTGATCATTATTATGGCAACATTACTCCAATGGAATCTTAACAGTTATCGATCACAGTTAGAATATCTACAACTCCTAATAAACAAACACCAACCATCTGTTATCTGTCTCCAAAAAACAAACTTTCAGAACGACTTTGCTGCCAATCTAAGACTATACAGTGTCTACCACAAAAATAGAACTAATGTGAATCATGCGAGTGGAGGAGTAGCTACTTATATCAAAAACAATATCTATGCCAAAGAAATTACTGTTAATACTAATTTGGAAGCTGTAGCAATTTCAGTCCATCTACCACCTTCTCTATGTATCTGTAATGTTTATATTCCAAACAGTTATTTGTTTCAAGGTGACGATCTACGAAACCTTATCCACCAACTACCTAAACCATTCATCCTAGTTGGCGACTTCAACAGCCACAACACGTTATGGGGTAGCCATAGTTCTGATGCAAGAGGAAAAGAGATAGAAAAGATACTTGATGAATTTGATTTAATTCTAATGAACTCTACTGCTCCAACTCGCTTTGACATAGCCCACGGCACCTGTAGTAGTATAGACCTAACCATCTGCACACCGGACGTAGCAACCCTTTTCAGCTGGTCTGTTTATTCAACATTCCAAGGAAATAGTGACCACTTCCCGATACTAATCAATAATGAAAATTCTTCTGTCAACTCCTCATTTATTAACAACTCTAAATGGAACTTAAATAAGGCAGATTGGACAAAATTGGTGGAATGACACTTGTAAGGAGGCTATTAAGAATAAGAATCATGCTTTCTACCTCTACAAAAGAAAACCCACACCTGAAAATAAAGCCCAATTTCAGAAATATAGAGCAATCGCTCGAAAAGAAATTAAACTCAGCAAAAAGAATTCATGGCTATCATTTGTCTCCTCGCTAAGTTCCCAAACCCCACAAAAGGAAATGTGGAATAAACTTCAAAGAATGAATGGCAAATATAATCACTTCTACATTACTTCCCTCAGAAACTCTGTCGATAGAACCTTCATAAACAAACCTCAAAACATCGCTGATAAATTAGCTGACACATTTGCCGAGAACTCTAGTGACAAAAATTATGATCCCGAATTTCTCCATACAAAGAAATCCAATGAATCCGTTGATCTAAGGAAAGCTATCTCTGACCCTAACTATAATCTAAACGATGCTTTTCAACTGCAGGAAATAATTACTGAACTTGACAAATGTGGCAAATCTAGTCCTGGCCCAGATACGGTCCCTTATGAATTTCTTCCACTAAGTGCAATAAATTATCTTCTGGCCATTTTCAACCACACATGGAGCTCTAAGACATTCAATCAATCACTACTGATCTGCATTTAGGGCAGTCACCCAGGTGGCAGATTCCCTATCTGTTATTTCCTGACCAATGGCGAAATGCCATTGTAGTTCCAATACCCAAACCAGGGAAAGACAACTCAATTGCAGAAAATTATCGCCCTACTGCTTTAAGTAATGCGATGTGTAAACTTATGGAGAAAATAGTCAACAAAAGATTACGCTGGTATCTCGAGCACATAAATTTCTTCAGTAATGTACAAAACGGGTTCCGTAAAGCACATTCCACAACAGACACTTTGATAAGTCTGGAATCTGAAATACAGGAAGCGTTTCTCAATAACCAACACCACATAGCAGTCAGTTTAGATATTAATAAGGCATATGACATGGTATGGAAAGACTATGTAATCAAAGTACTAATGACACATAATATATCAGGAAATATCCTATATTTCATTTATAATTTTCTCCAAATGCGCCGAATTCAAGTTAGAGTAAATGGAATGCTGTCAAAGGAAGTAGTAATCAACAATGGAGTCCCACAAGGATCAGTTATCAGTGTAACACTGTTTCTTGTGGCAATTAATGGTATAGTCTCTAACATTCACTTACCAGTTAAGTGTTGCCTTTTTGCTGACGATTTGATAATCTTCTGCCCAGGGAAAAACATTACAACGACTCAACTCCTATTACAAGAATCAATTGTAAATATTCAAAACTGGACTAAAACCACAGGATTCAAATTTTTAAAACTAAAACCAAATGTATTCTCTTCTCCAAAAATAAACATACTATCGCTAACCCTGAATTATATATGGAAGACCATAAAATTGAATTCTAGGACTTCTATTTGATAACAAGCTTACCTGGACCCCATACCTAAAAATCTTAAAGACGAGTGTCAAAGAATGAATATCATGAAAATTCTCTCAGCAAAAAACTGGGGAGCAGACTACCATGTCCTAATGAACACATACAGAGCCATAATCAGAGCCAAACTGGATTATGGCAGTATAGTATATTGTTCTGCCAGACCATCTACTCTTAAGATCCTTGATACCATCCAATCTTCAGCTCTTCGAATTGCCCTAGGAGCCCACCGCACCAGCCCCATAGCTAGTATAGAGATTGAAGCCAACGAACCACCACTTGAAATCAGACGTAAACAGCTGAGTTTGACATACGCACTCAAGATAGCTGATACAAGTAACCAACACTTGAAAAAACACCTAATTTCAAAGAGACATAAAGGAAAACTAACTGGATCTCAACCCCAACCCTTTAACATCAGAATATCCAATCTTCTCAAAGAAATAAACCTCAGCCTTCCACCCATTTTATTTCCACACAACTCACTAGATACCCCTCCATGGAAAACTCATTTGCCTCCAGTCAACTGGGAATTGAACAACAATCTTAAAGCTCAAACTGACACAGCAAAATTCCAACAGTTACTTAATGAAATTTGTAATAGATACTCATCATATAGTGCAATTTATACTGATGGATCAAAATTCAATGAGAGAAATGGTTGTGCAGTGAAATATAAAGACTATAGTAAGCTATACAGATTACCAGATCTTTTCACAGTGTTTACAAGTGAACTGTATGCTCTTAAAGAGGCCATGATTCATATTTCAAAAGCAAGATACAATAACTCATTCATAATATTCTCTGATTCCAAAAGTGCATTAACTTCAATACAAAATCCATCAACAACACACCTACTTGTTAAAGAAATTCAAATGCTGTACCACAAGATCAAGATTGCAGGAAAAACTGTTATTTTTATGCAGATACCATCTCACAGAGGAATACCAGGCAATGAATCAGCTGACACTAGCAACCTCCAAAAAATTAAAATGATATCTACGAGAACATATCCTCTCCAAAACCTCACCAGACATGAACAAGTCTTAATCTCCCGACTAAGGATAGGACATACGAAGATCACCCACAACTATCTCCTAGAAAAGAAACAACCTCCCACCTGCAGCAAATGTAACTGCTCTCTCACTGTCAAGCGTATCATCTCAGAATGTCAACTGTATGACCATTGGCGCCAACACCACAACATACCTAAAGAAATGGAACTGACACTGTCTCCACCAGCACTGAGTCATCAAGTCATCAACTTCCTCAAAGACACTGGCTTGCACTCCAAATTGTAATTACATTATACTTATTTTTTCTTTACATTTTTACCATTATTCTGTTATATGTAAGTCGCGATAAGACCTTGGAGTTAAAGCGACTATAAACAACCCTAATAAAAAAAAGAAATACCACGAGTTTAACTTTCTAAATCGAGCATCAGCTTAAGTATTTCCATTACTTAACACTATGGCTTACAATACTATAGGTTCAATGTACTACTAGCTTAACACTACAAGTGATAAAAAGTTAAAACAAAACTACCCAACAACGACAACAACAAGAGTACAACAAGCAATTCCATGAAGAGAAAATATTAAAAGAAATACTACTGTTTTAACATTCTAAATCCAGAAGAAAATTACAAATTCGGTGTCTGTCATTTACAGCTTTTAATTTTTTCACTTTACACTAGCATTAATCAACATCTTAAAGGATTTGATACCGGATGAGAATCTATCAAAGACTGCTGCAGGTAAGTTATTCCAATCCCTTATGGTCCTGTTTACGAAGGAAAACTTGCCCACATCAGTATGCTGGTTATTATTACACTACTGTTAGTGACAATTGCCACCGGGATATGTCCCATTTGCGATGCATTTGTTGTTAATAATAATAATAATTAGGTACTTCGGTATATGACAGTGCAATGTGTAATTGTGTCTAGTTGTACGCGACAACTTGAAGACTATGTCCCAAATGCAACGTAAGTCGTGGATGTCGGTTATTTTGAAGAGATGCCACAAAGCACAGCCCGCTGTATTTTTTATTCAAAAGAAGTAAAATACGTCTGCAGAAAAACTTCTGGGATGGTCCGACACTTAAAAGCACATGAGGAATAGTCACAGAACACCTCTGGCCCGGTCTGAATCACAAGAAGGTACCCTGCCGACGATTGTGAGGCATCCAGGTAGGTTTACATCCTAATAACAGTTATTAACACATTATACCAGTTATTCAGATAAAAAGTTCACTTGAAATAACTCGTGAACAGTTTAAGATACTGGCATTCTGTCTTCACTTTCGTTAATGGTATTAAGGAGTTCATAGTTCAACATGCAGTGCTTTCCTAGGCTTTTGACAAAATTTATCGTCGCACATGTTTCCATATGAGAACTGTTAATGATAACTATCAAGCTTACACTCGTAGTTACCGGGACGTCGCACAGCTCGCAGCACACGAGAATCGGTCTCGAGAGCGTTGCCCATCACCCCTGCTGAAAGAATTGGAGCAAAATCGGGCATTTTAGATTACACGTTCCACTCATATGTAATGGGGGTTGCATATGTAGCAAAGCACATCTTCCTCATCTCAAGTTCGAACATTGCACGCCTCTAGTATCCTATCTACAGTCATTCACAAATTATGCAGGGTTATTCAGCTAAGATGGCCACTCCAAATATGCCGTGAACAGTTTAAGATACTGACATTCGTTTTTCACTTTCGTTAATGGTATTAAGAGGTTAATAGTTGAACACGCAGTACTTTTCCAAGCTTTTGAAAAAATGTATTGACTCACACGTTTTCATATGAGAACGTTATTTCACGCAATAACTGCCAATGATATACTATCAAGTTTACAGCCGTAGTTACTGGTACGTCGCGCAGCTTGCACTACAGGAGGATCGGTCTCGAGATCTGTGACGTCATTCTCGAGAGTCTCGAGCGAGAGCGTTGCCCGTCACTAATTCACTCATTACATGCAGCGCAAGTATGCGAATGAATAGGCTAAGAACAGAAACTGACGGGTACTGTAGGTACACTTACCTGTATACTAGAGGCGTGCATATTCGAACTCGAGACGAGGCAAGATGCGCCTTGCTGCACATGCAACCACCATTACGCACGAGTGTAATCTAGAATGCTGGAGTATGCTCCAATTCTTTCGACAGGTAGGTGTGCATCGTTATCAGACCCTACATTCAATATCATATGACCTCTGCTTGTGTTTACCGATATTTTGGTGACAAAAGAAATAATTCCTTACAGTGTTATATAGTATTCGCGTCATAATTAGGTATTTCGGTATATGGTGGTGCAATGTGTAATTGTGTCCAGTTGTACGCGACAACTTGGAAGTCTATGTGCGAAACGCAACGTAAGTCGTGGATGTCAGTTATTTTGAAGAGATATCACATAACACAGCCAGCATACTACCCTATCGCTGAAGAGGAATCGTCACAAAACATCTCCGGGCCGGTCTGCATCACAAGAAGCTACCGAGTCGACGACAACAACTGCGAGGTATCCAGGTAGGTGTACATCCTATATACCGGTACAGCTATTAACACATTACACGGGTTATTCAGCTAAGAAGTCTACTGAAATCGGTCGTGAACAGTTTAAGATACTGACATTCTATTTTCACTTTCGTTAATGGTATTAAGGAGCTCATAGTTAAACATGCAGTGCTTTCCTAGGATTTTGACAAAATGTATTGGCACACATGTTTCCATATGTCCATATGCGAACTGGTGATATACTATCAAGCTTACACTCGTGGTTACTGGGACGTCAGAAACCTTGCAGCATAGGAGAATCGGTCTCGAGAGCGATGCCTATCACCCCCTTCGAAAGAATTGGAGCATACTCGGGCATTTTAGATTACACGTTCCACTCATGTGTAATGGTGGTTGCATATGTATCAAATTAGAGTTTGTTTTTTTTTCAGTGCATACTATCCTGCAGGCCTTAAAGACCCCACGCAAATAATAAAGGGTGAAAACTGAGCGCGAGTATCTAAAGGTTAAAGAAGTATTATCTACCTAATTACAAATTTCTATTAGCATGTTAATTAAATTACATGAAAAAAAACTGCTTCCATTCCCGACCAGTGGAGAAAGTCAATTGTAAAAGTTCTGTATAAAGGCAAAGGAGACCCAAGAGATCCCAATAAGTACAGAGGCATAGCACTAGAAAACTGCCCCTTCAAAATATTCACCAAAATTATAACAGGAAAAATAAAAGAGGAAATAAACAAGCATCTGCCAGAGAACCAATTTGGTTTTAGGAAGGGACGATCTACCCTAAACGCTATTGAACTTCTGCTAAACCAAATCTGGGATGCCTTAGAAGACAATGGAAAATATTACACCATCTTCATAGATTTTACTAAAGCTTTTGACCTGATAAACAGGAAGCTAGTGATAGACAAGCTTAAGGAGTACTGCAATGGAACGAAGTACGAGTTTCGGATAACCTCACTCTATCAGATCCAATCGCTCAATCAAACGGGTCCTACAGGGTGACCCACTGAGTCCTTTACTGTTTATAGTTGCAACCACAGATATCCTAAGAAATACCCAAAAGGAGGGAGTATTTTCTTGCGCGTATGCCGATGTTAATGTAATTAGCTCAAGAGACATAACAAAACTATAGGAAACTGTAAATGACGTCCAAAACTGGTGCTCCGAAAACAAGCTGTTCATAAACATCTCAAAAACAGACACCATGGTGTTCAGGAAAAGAGGGAGAGTACCCGCCTCAGCAGAGACCTTCATTCGGGATTTAAAAAATTAAAGATAGTATCAGACTTCAAATATTTAGACATCACCCTGCAATCGAGCGCATATTGTTTCACAAAACATGTCACAGAAAAGGCAACTCAAGCAATGCATGAAATAAAAGACATTAGATCACTTAGTCTGGAGACAGCAATGTTGCTATTCAGAGTAAAAATTCTTCCAATAATGACTTACATACATACATACATACATACATACATTATCATTATAGACTGTTATGCCTTTCAGCGTTCAGTCTGCAAGCCTCTGTGAATTTACTAAGCGTCGCCACAATCCTCGATTTGCAACTAGTATTGTGGCCTCATTTAGTTCTATACCTCTTATCTTTAAATCGTTAGAAACCGAGTCTAACCATCGCCGTCTTGGTCTACCTCTACTTCTCTTACCCTCCATAGCAGAGTCCATTATTCTCCTAGGTAACCTATCCTCCATTCGCCTCACATGACCCCACCACCGAAGCCGGTTTATGCGTACAGCTTCATCCATCGAGTTCATTCCTAAATTAGCCTTTATTTCTTCATTCCGAGTGCCCTCCTGCCATTGTTCCCACCTGTTTGTACCAGCAATCATTCTTGCTACTTTCATGTCTGTTACTTCTAACTTATGAATAAGATATCCTGAGTCCACCCAGCTTTCGCTCCCGTAAAGCAAAGTTGGTCTGAAAACAGACCGATGTAAAGATAGTTTCGTCTGGGAGCTGACTTCCTTCTTACAGAATACAGTCGATCGCAGCTGCGAGCTCACTGCATTAGCTTTACGGCACCTTGATTCAATCTCACTTACTATAATACCATCCTGGGAGAACACACAACCTAAATACACTGACTGACAGTGACAATGCAACACCAAGGAGGAGTGGTTCGAAAGGGATGAAAGTTGGGGAAAAAACAGAGACGGCACGGACGAATAATTGATGTTTATTTCAAACCGATATGCAGGTTACACAATGCGCACGGCATCGACTCAGTAGGATGTAGGACCACCGCGAGCGGCGATGCACGCAGAAACACGTCGAGGTACAGAGTCAATAAGAGTGCGGATGGTGTCCTGAGGGATGGTTCTCCATTCTCTGTCAACCATTTGCCACAGTTGGTCGTCCGTACGAGGCTGGGGCAGAGTTTGCAAACGGCGCCCAATGAGATTCCACACGTGTTCGATTGGTGAGAGATCCGGAGAGTACGCTGGCCACGGAAGCATCTGTACACCTCGTACAGCCTGTTGGGAGATGCGAGCAGTGTGTGGGCGGGCATTATCCTGCTGAAACAGAGCATTGGGCAGCCCCTGAAGGTACGGGAGTGCCACCGGCCGCAGCACATGCTGCACGTAGCGGTGGGCATTTAACGTGCCTTGAATACGCACTAGAGGTGACGTGGAATCATACGCAATAGCGCCCCAAACCATGATGCCGCGTTGTCTAGCGGTAGGGCGCTCCACAGTTACTGCCGGATTTGACCTTTCTCCACGCCGACGCCACACTCATCTGCGTTGACTACCACTGACAGAACAGAAGCGTGACTCATCGGAGAACACAACGTTCCGCCATTCCCTCATCCAAGTCGCTCTAGCCCGGCACCATGCCAGGCGTGCACGTCTATGCTGTGGAGTCAATGGTAGTCTTCTGAGCGGACGCCGGGAGTGCAGGCCTCCTTCAACCAATCGACAGGAAATTGTTCTGGTCGATATTGGAACAGCCAGGGTGTCTTGCACATGCTGAAGAATGGCGGTTGATGTGGCGTGCGGGACTGCCACCGCTTGGCGGCGGATGCGCCGATCCTCGCGTGCTGACGTCACTCGGGCTGCATCTGGACCCCTCGCACGTGCCACATGTCCCTGCACCAACCATCTTCGCCACAGGTGCTGCACCGTGGACACATCCCTATGGGTATCGGCTGCGATTTGACGAAGCGACCAACCTGCCCTTCTCAGCCCGATCACCATACCCCTCGTAAAGTCGTCTGTCTGCTGGAAATGCCTCCGTTGACGGCGGCCTGGCATTCTTAGCTATACACGTGTCCTGTGGCACACGACAACACGTTCTACAATGACTGTCGGCTGAGAAATCACAGTACGAAGTGGGCCATTCGCCAACGCCGTGTCCCATTTATCGTTCGCTACGTGCGCAGCACAGCGGCGCATTTCACATCATGAGCATACCTCAGTGACGTCAGTCTACCCTGCAATTGGCATAAAGTTCTGACCACTCCTTCTTGGTGTTGCATTTGCTCTGTCAGTCAGTGTACTTGAAATTATCGACCTGTTCTAGCTTTGTATCACCAATCTGACATTCAATTCTGTTGAATTTCTTACCTACTGACATCAATTTAGTCTTCGAGAGGCTAATTTTCATACCATACTCATTGCACCTATTTTCAAGTTCCACGATATTAGACTGTAGGCTTTCGACACAATCTGCCATTAAGACCAAGTCGTCAGCATAGGCCAGACTGCTTACTACATTTCCACCTAATTGAATCCTTCCCTGCCATTTTATACCTTTCAGCAGATGATCCATGTAAACTACAAACAGCAAAGGTGAAAGATTACAGCCTTGTCTAACCCCTGTAAGTATCCTGAACCAAGAACTCATTCTGCCATCAATTCTCACTGAAGCCCAATTGTCAACATAAATGCCTTTGATTGCTTTTAATAATCTGCCTTTAATTCCATAGTCCCCCAGTATGGCGAACATCTTTTCCCTCGGTACCCTGTCATATGCTTTCTCTAGATCTACGAAACATAAACACAACTGCCTATTCCTCTCGTAGCATTTTTCAATTACCTGGCGCATACTGAAAATCTGATCCTGACAGCCTCTCTGTGCTCTGAAACCACACTGGTTTTCATCCAACTTCCTTTCAACGACTGATCACACCCTCCCTGCCAAGATGCCAGTGAATATTTTGCCTGGTATACTAATCAGTGAGATACCTCGATAGTTGTTGCAATCCTTCCTGTTCCCTTGCTTATAGATAGGGGCAATTACTGCTTTTGCCCAATCTGAAGGTACCTTACCAACACTCCACGCTAATTTTACTACTCTATGAAGCCATTTCATCCCTGCCTTCCCACTATACTTCACCATTTCAGGTCTAATTTCATCTGTTCCTGCTGCTTTATGACAATGGAGTTTATTTACCATCCTTTCCACTTCCTCAAGCATAATTTCACCAACATCATTTTCCTCCTCCCCTTGAGCTTCGCTGTTCATAACACCACCAGGATGATTTCCTTTTACATTGAGAAGATGTTCAAAATATTCCCTCCACCTCTCCAGTGATTCCCTGGGATCTATTATGAGTTCACCTGAATTACTCAAAACACTGCTCATTTCCTTTTTCCCTCCCTTCCTAATATTCTTTATTACTGTCCAGAAAGGTTTCCCTGCTGCTTGACCTAGCCTTTCCAGGTTGTTACCAAAATCTTCCCATGACTTCTTTTTGGATTCAACAATTATTTGTTTCGCTCTGTTTCTTTCATCTACATACAACTCCCTATCTGCCTCGGCCCTTGTTTGGAGCCATTTCTTATAAGCCTTCTTTTTACGTTTACAAGCTGATCTAACTTCATCATTCCACCAAGATGTTTGCCTTTTCCCGTCTTTACACACAGTTGTTCCAAGACATTCCCTGGCTGTTTCTACTACAGCATCCCTATATGCCACCCATTCACTTTCTATATCCTGAACCTGCTTAATGTCTACTGTTCGAAACTTCTCACTAATCATATCCATGTACTTCCGTCTAATTTCCTCGTCCTGGAGATTTTCTACCCTTATTCATTTGCAGACAGATTTCACTTTCTCTACCTTAGGCCTAGAGATACTTAGTTCACTACAGATCAGATAGTGGTCTGTATCATCGAAAAATCCCTGGAAAACTCGTACATTCCTAACAGATTTCCTGAATTCGAAGTCTGTTAAGATATAGTCTATTATGGATCTGGTACCCCTAGCCTCCTACGTGTAGCGGTGAATAGCCTTATGCTTGAAGAATGTATTTGTAACAGCTAAACCCATACTAGCACAGAAGTCCAGCAAACGCTTCCCATTCCCATTAGCTTCCATATCTTCCCCACATTTACCAATCACCCTTTCGTATCCTTCAGTTCTATTCCCAACTCTCGCATGAAATCGCCCATTAGCACTATTCTATCCTTGCTGTTTACCCTGACTACGATGTCACTCAATGCTTCATAAAACTTGTCAACTTCATCCTCATCTGCACCCTCACATGGTGAATACACGGACACAATTCTAGTCCTAATTCCTCCAACTGACAAATCTACCCACATCATTCACTCATTTACGTGCCTAACAGAAACTATGTTCTGTGCAATGGTATTCCTGATAAAGAGCCCTACCCCAGACTCTGCCCTTCCATTTCTAACACCCGTCAAGTAAACTTTATAATCTCCTATCTCTTCCTCGTTATCTCCCCTTACCCGAATATCACTTACTCCTAGCACATCCAGATGCATCCTCTTTGCTGACTCAGCCAGTTCTACTTTCTTTCTTCCATAAGCCCCATTAATATTGATAGCTCCCCATCGAATTCCATTTCGTTCGCCAAGTTGTTTCCAAGGAGTCCCTCGCCTGTCAAATGGGAGTGGGACTCCGTTACTCCCATAGGTCCGAGGCTTGCTTAAAATGTTCTGAGCTCGGTCGATTCATGAAGCAGGATGCTGCCCTACTTGCACATAGTCCAAGTGAGGATCTCTCCTCTAACGGGTTATGGACCACCGGTGGATTGTATAGTCCTAGCCGCCTGAGCACAAGGAGGGCCATGACTCAGAATATGTCCGAGATGCCCACTCCCATTCCATAGCAACTGGTATCCCGAATCTCAGGACCACTTACTAGGCCACTCAGCCGTTGCCCATGGTTCACGAACTAGGACGTGACTACAGTAACCCACAAACATGAACCATAATAATGGCATTGAAATTATCTGGACACATTTAACAATGAGGAACTTATCAACATTGGAAAAGGTGAAAGCGAACTATATAAAGAAGGTGATAGGTGTATAAAAAACGTCACGATCTAGACTTGTAAGGGAATCATTTCTCATAGAAGATCTCAGGACAAGTATGCCACTACCGAACACCGGTGCATCAAAGAAACTGCTAGCAAATCTGATGGAGAAGAGAGAGGGAGAGGGCGGGATGTTTGTATTAGAGGAGGTGACTTCAAATTATTAATTTTTCGTGATGATAAGAGCGATGGTATCTGTTCATGTAACGGATTTTTGTTCTCTTGTACATCATTTAAATTTTTGTTTGAGTTGATACTCGGGTCCAAACCTATATAAATATTTTTGTAATTGCTCATCAGGTCCCCTTTGCTCACTTTTTTAAAATGGTCAAGTCTTTATTTATGTCATATTTCAGGTTATATTTCAATTTTAACATTGAAGATAAAATAAGTTTTTGCAAGAAGTGAGGACAATTTTGTGTAAATGATGTATATATATATATACTGCGTATCTCATATAGTCCTTAAAAAGGCATTGGGTTCTTCCATTTTTTCAATTTCTGAACAATGAGGTTTGTAATCTACCACGTGTTTTTATGGCTGATGAAGTCTCAAACAGAGACGAAACATGTCCCAAAATATATTTAATATGTTTTTATATTAAATAGTTTTCACTTGTAAAGTGACATGTATTGATTGGGTGGACCAAAACCTAACATTGTTTCTTAGGTTTAAGTGGTATGTTCTGAGCTGTCAGTTGAGAGATGGGGTGGAATGACATCAGTAGATGAATATTTTTGAGTTGTGTTTTTAAAAGTAGGAAAGATCACAATATGATGATAAAGCTGGAATTCAAGAGGACAAATTGGGGTAAATATTTGTTTATAGGAAGGGGGGTTAGGGATTGGAATAACTTACCAAGGGAGATGTTAAAAAAATTTCCGATTTCTTAGATATCATTTAAGATAAGGCTAGGAAAACAACAGATAGGATATCTGTCACTTGGGCGACTGCCCTAAATGCAGATCTGTAGTGATTGCTTGAAAATACTTACTTTCACCACCTAGATTATAGCAGGTTAGAATATGAAATGTTACCCTCAAGTTTCATTATTGGGGAAATTTTCAAGAATTATAAAGATTTCCCTGAATTTCCACAAAGTGGAGACCATGGTGTTATACACAATTGCTTGCAGAGTGGTGCTGATACACTCCCAATTGGCATATACTCTAGTTCTCATATTTTAATTTTTTTTTCACAATAATACAGAAGGTTGTTCGGTTTATATCAAGAAAATTTTCAAGGGTACTCGTCTTAAGAGGTACCTCGTCGCCACTACTGATCATGTTTGTTGGACCCCCAGCACTGTCGACTATTGCCTGACATCAAAGTTTCCATTCAAGTAAACTCTAGTAGAGTACAGGCATAGGAATTCTGTCCCATTCCTCCCTCCAAGCTTTCCATAGACCATCCAGGGTACAAGGAAAGCAATGTTGGAAACGTCTTTCCAACAGTCCAAATGCATAGAAGTAGAACTTTCACAGAAATATCTTGAAACAGAATTATATGAATTCCTAACTCCCATTTCATTTCCTGATGAAAACGCACAGATGTTCTGATGGTATGACTTGAGATCTTATCCATATGGATCTGCACCCGATTTGTGTTTGCTCCATATAATGTGGAATGTCTGTTTGATAGATATATATATCGTAATGGATTCCTGGAAATATCTTGCATTCACTTTCATGTTTTTTTCAACCTTGCACATCATAAACTTACCTCCATGGTGGTGGTGCTGGTGGTGATGATTACTGTTCTAAGAGGAAATATAACTGGGCAACCATGCTCTATTAACACTAATTGGAGGGAAAAAAATGGAAGGGATGTGAAACTTTGAAAAATAAAGGTATCGGCCAAAGAAAGGCAAGGGCTTCACGGGGTGGTATGAAAATGAGAGATTCCCTAGACCTTTTAAACCTGATACGGTCAGGGTCAGAAAATAACAAGAGTTGACCAAGGGAGGTCAGATAGGATAGATGAAAATGAGCAGCCTGGCACAAGTAAGTGGAAGCAATACCAGGACTCAGCTAAGCGCCCCATGGTTGACAACCCACGCTCCAAAAGTTACGAGCCTCTGGGGCCCCTTTTAGTTGCCTCTTACAGCAGACAGGGGATATCATGGGTGTTATTCAGCTGTCCCCACCCACAGGGGTATGAATCCACATGGGGAAACCGTCACAGCAGTGTCTAACAAAGTTGCTGCACCCCTTGGCATCGATGTCACAGTATGCAATCACCCAAGTATGACCCCTACCTGTTTTATTTTATTTAGTGTGTGATAATACAAAGATATATACAAGTTATGTACATAATAGAAGAAAGATTCTGCAAGATCACAAGATCAGAATATCGATTTTTAAAATCCATATGAAGATCTGTCAAAGTGCCGTGGAAAGCTCGAAGTGGGTACTCAAAGGCTTCTGAACTGAGTGTGATTTGTTGGTAAACAATCACAAGGGTTTTCAAAACCGATTATCAAAGTAGGTGTTGGAATATAAGCTTATAGACTAGCAGATCAACTTTAATTGGGAGAAGTCACGTCGCCGTGAAGAGTAACGAGTTCCATGGATATCTACGGAGACAGAAGAAAAGAGTGAAGACATCAGCTGTACAAGAATCAGCTATACTCCGTAGTTAAGTATTCAACCAGTAAATATATGTATTATATGTATTTTTGTGTGTACTACGAAAAAGATTTGAAGACTTTCTCAGAGTTCTGAAGTTGAGAAGGGATTGAGAGTAATTGGTGTCAGAGATTTTATGTTGTATGTGTTGTTGTTTGAGTCATCAGTCCATAGACTGGTTTGATGCAGCTCTCCATGCCAACCTATCCTGTGCTAACCTTTTCATTTCTACATAACTATTGCATCCTACATCTGCTCTAATCTGTTTGTCATATTCATACCTTGGTCTACCCCTACCGTTCTTACCACCTACACTTCCTTCAAAAACCAACTGAACTAGTCCTGGGTGTCGTAAGATGTGTCCTATCATTCTATCTCTTCTTCTTATCAAATTTAGCCAAATCGATCTCCTCTCACCAATTCGATTCAGTATCTCTTCATTCGTGATTCGATCTATCCATCTCACCTTCAGCATTCTTCTGTAGCACCACATTTCAAAAGCTTCTATTCTCTTTCTTTCTGAGCTAGTTATCACCCATGTTTCACTTCCATACAATGCCACGCTCCACACAAAAGTCTTCAAAAACATCTTTCTAATTCCAATTTCAATGTTTGAAGTGAGCAAATTTCTGTTCTTAAGAAAGCTCTTCCTTGCTTGTGCTAGTCTGCATTTTATGTCCTCCTTACTTCTGCCATCGTTAGTTATTTTACTACCCAAGTAACAATATTCATCTACTTCCTTTAAGACTTCGTTTCCTAATCTAATATTTCCTACATCACCTGCCTTCGTTCGACTGCACACCATTACTTTTGTTTTGGACTTATTTATTTTCATCTTGTACTCCTTACCCAAGACTTCATCCATACCATTCAGCAACTTCGAGATCTTCTGCAGTCTCAGATAAAATAACAATATCATCGGCAAATCTCAAGGTTTTGATTTCCTCTCCTTGGACTGTGATTCCCTTTCCAAATTTCTCTTTGATTTCCTTTACTGCCTGTTCTATGTAAACATTGAAAAGGAGAGGAGGACAAACTGCAGCCTTGCCTCACTCCTTTCTGGATTGCTGCTTCTTTTTCAAAGCCCTCGATTCTTATCACTGCAGACTGATTTTTATACAGGTTGTAGATAATTCTTCGTTCTCAGTATCTGATCCCTATCATCTTCAGAATCATAAATAGCTTGTTCCAGTCAACATTATCGAATGCCTTTTCTAGATCTACGAATGCCATGTACGTGGGCTTGTCCTTCTTGATTCGATCCTCTAAGATCAGACGTAAAGTCAGGATTGCATCACATGTTCCTAAATTTCTTCTGAAGCCAAATTGATTTTCTCCCAACTCAGCTTCAACTTGTTTTTCCATTCTTCTGTAAATAATATGTGTTAAAATTTTGCAGGCATGAGATACTAAACTAATGGTGCGGTAGTCTTCACACCTGTCAGCACTGGCTTTCTTGGGAATAGGTATAACAACATTCTGCCGAAAATCGGATGGGACTTATCCTGTCTCATACATCCTGCAAACTAAATGAAATAACCTTACAATGCTGGTTTCTCCTAAGGCAGTCAGTAATTCAGAGGGAATATCATCAATTCCAGGTGCCTTGTTCCTATTTAGGTCACTCACAGCTCTGTCAAACTCTGACCTCAAAATTGGGTCTCCCATTTTATCAGCATCAACAGCCTCTTCATGTTCCAGGACCAAATTATCTACATCGTTACCTTGATACAACTGTTGGATATGCTCCTGCCATCTTTCTGCTTTGTCTTCTTTCCCTAGAAGTGGCTTTCCATCTGAGCTCTTAATATACATGCACCTAGATTTCCTTTCTCCAAAGGTTTCTTTGATTTTCCTGTATGCAGCATCTACCTTTCCCAGGACCATACAGCCTTCGACATCCTTGCACTTCTCCTTCAGCCATTCTTCCTTAGCTACCTTGCACTTTCTATCCACTTGATTCTTTAATCGCCTGTATTCTTATCTGCCCTCTTCATTTCTAGCATTCTTGTATTTTCGTCGTTCATCAATCAGGTCTAGTATCTCTTGAGTTATCCACTGATTCTTAGTTGATCTTTTCTTCCTTCCTAACATTTCTTCAGCAGCCCTACTGACTTCATTTTTCATGACTCTCCACTCTTCCTCTATTGTGTTTCCTTCAGCCTTTTCATTTAGTCCTTGTGCAACATGTTCCTTGAAACTATCCCTCACACTCTTTTCTTTCAACTTGTCTAGATCCCATCTTTTTGCATTCTTTCCTTTCTTCAATTTCTTCAACTTCAGATGGCATTTCATGACCAACAAGTTGTGGTCAGAGTCCACGTCTGCTCCTGGGAATGTTTTGCAATCCAACAGCTGGTTTCTGAATCTCTGCCTAATCATAATGAAGTCTATTTGATACCTTCCAGTGTCTCCAGGTCTCGTCCACGTATACAGCCGTCATTTGTGGTGTTTGAACCAAGTATTGGCAAGGACTAAATTATGATCAGTGCAGAATTCAACCAGCCGACCTCCGCTTTCATTCCTTTGTCCCAATCCAAATTCTCCTTCTGTACTACCTTCTCTTCCTTGGCCTACCACTGCATTCCAGTCTCCCATCACAATTAGATTCTCATCACCTTTTACATATTGTATTAAATCTTCTATCTCCTCATATATTCTTTCAATTTCTTTATCATCCGCTGAACTAGTAGGCATATAGACCTGCCCTATTGTGGTGGGCATTGGTTTGGTGTGTATCTTGACGACAATAATTCTTTCACTATGCTGGTCATAGTAGCTTATCCGCTGCCCTATTTTCTTATTCATTATTAAACCAACTCCTGCATTTCCCCTGTTTGATTTCATGTTGATAATTCGGTAGTCGCCTGACCAAAAATCCTGTTCTTCCTGCCAACGTACTTCACTTATACCAACTACATCTAACTTTAGCCTATTCATCTCCCTTTTCAGATTCTCTAACCTACCACAACGATTCAAACTTCTAACATTCCACGCTCCGACTCGCAGAATGTCAGTATCCATCTTCCTGATGATTGCCCCCTCTCATGTAGTCCCCACCCGAAGATCCGAATGGGGGACTAGTTTACCTCCGGAATATTTTACCCGGGAGGAAGCCATCATCAGTACATCATTCATACAGAGAGAGCTGCATGTCCTCAGGAGGTAGTTACGGCTGTAGTTTCCTGTTGCTTCCAGCCGTGTAGCCATGTTGAGTATTATTACAAGGCCGTTTCAGTCAATCACCTAGACTGCCGTCCTTGCAACTACCGAAAGGCTGCTACCCCCCTTTCAATGAACCATTCGTTAGTCTGGTCTCTCAACAGATACCCATCCGATATGGTTGCACCTGCGGCTCGGCTATCTGCATCATTGGGACACGCAAGCCTCCCCACCGCGGCAAGGTCACATGGTTCGCAGAGGAGGATGTTGTATGTATTATTGTATATATTGACGTGTGAATATTCTTAATGTTAGAATATAATTAGTGTTCAAACTTTGCCAATCTGATTATACGCTCCCAGAACTCCGAACCCAAGTCTTCAGCCTGTTGTACATCCCTTAGGGTCACGACATAGTAAATGGTGCATAGGAAGCTACCATTGCTTAAAACCTCCCCACATACAACACATAATTGATTCAGACTTTCCTCCTCCTCAGTAAATAGAAATCCATACTTTAAATATTTTCATTTCTTCTGATTAGCTCCAATACTTCAAATGTGATATTTACTGCTATCACTTATGAGCATCACAACCATGTCCTGGGAAACAAGTCTACTAGGTATCTGATCACTACACACAACAGGGTGATTGTTTTTCAGAATTCCAATTTTTAACCAATTATCCATAACTGATTACACTCGCTAATAATGTATGCAAATAAATCTCACAATAATGCCAGCTTCTGTAAAAGTACAGCATACAAAACTACATTCTCCACACACAAACACATACATTATTTGACAATGAATGTAACAACCTTCTAAGAATCTTAGCCTACAGTGTCAAATAGAAACGCAAACTACTGTTGAGTTTAGGAAGTCAACATGTGTATGTTTTCAATCAATTGTAGAACATTCCCATTTTTATAAAGTCTGTGGATGTTTTGAGAAAGTTCTGGAGAAACAGAACAAAATTAAAAAAAGGAAAGCTAAAGTGATTTGAAGTTGGCAGGCGAAACAGAAGTTGCTGCAAATTACGCACTGAGAAATAGATTATGATGGGTTGGGGAGTTAGATTTAACTAAGATGGGTGAAAGAGATAGGGGGTGTGCCCACCATCCACGGCTGCCTCTGAGCGAGCACATGGCTTAAGACGAGAAGACGATAGGTTACCAGTGGCACATTGTAAGAAACAAATATGTAGCATTCGCCATTACTGTTTATTTTTTGGCGTACGCCAGGTTGGGAACCACTGCTGCAGGACAATGATCAAGAAAGGGAGCCAATGTAAACACAAACAAAAAAGAACACTTGACAAAATTTGCAAACAGACACACAAATTTAATTAAAATTCAGCACAATAATACACTTAAGATTCTGATAGACATTCCAATTTTTTATAAATATTTCTTTTTGACAAGCATAAACAAAATGTTCAAGGAAATGCAATGTAATACATGTACACATCCTCTGGAAAAATAAAAATTATATGTAGTTCCAAACCAATTGGAGCAAGACCCCTTAGTATTCCTTTAAGGTAATATTTCTTCTCTGTAGAGATCCTGTGTTTGCTATGTTTCATACAAAACATTCTGGGATTAGCTCAGAACAAATAAACTATTCAAAATGAACAAAAGAACGATGTTCCACAGGCCTTACAAGGAAAAAAAATTTTTCAAGAAAGGATTATTATAAACCAAGAGCTAAACCAATAAAAGTACAAAAAAATAAAAACCCACAATTTCCTTAGTGGTCTGAGTCTGAAAGTGAGGCAGCACAGTTGTTTTAATTTTAGTTCTTGCTGTTATTTACGGAGCATAATGAACTTCTCCCAGGAAAAGAAGGTTTGAGACATTTTGCTGGGGAGAGGGAAATGAACAAGAATTTGCACCAAATTAGATATCAATCATGGCCACAATTTGAGGGATCACTTCCTATTCCATCATGAAACACAATCACTGGAAACCAAAAAAGAAGAAGTGAATACTTCACTACTGCGTGATTTGGAGGTGGATAGATGCTCTTAGGTGAATTTTGATTAATTAACAACAGTTCTTGATAATAATGACCATGACCACTGACTGCTTAGACAGGGGGTATGGAATGGTCCAAATTAGAATGTTATTGGTTTTACATCCCATTAACTACTTTTAAAGTTTTCAGAGACACCGGGGTGTCGGAATTTCGCTCTGCAGGAGGTATTTTACATGTCAGTAAATCTAGACGCAAGGCTGGCGTACTTGTACCTCCAAGTACCACTAAAGTGGGCCAGGATTCAATCCGCCAACTTGAGCTCTGAAGGCCAGCACACTACCATCTGAGTTATTTAGTCCGGTAGTCCAAATATGAAGACCTGATAAAGTACTGATATCTAACACCTTTGATGATGCTTGTTGTTTAAAGGGGCCTAACATCGAAGGTCATCGGCCCACTCTAACATCTTTAAAATATTCTGGTTTATTCAGCCAAAACTCTTGAAAAATATAATTTTTAGTTCTACCTTGACTATTCTCTACGAAATGTAATAAAGAAAGTGTCAAAACTATGAGTTACTATCAACATTCTCTATAGTGAAGATGGAATATGAAACATTTCTTGTTCCAGTCTCCATTAAAATGATGCAAATCTGGTGCAATCTGAAAGTGAACATGAGTATGCTGAAAATTAAAGGCAAATGAGTTCTCAATTCTAATTTGAAGGCTCTGTACAAACTTTTCATACAAGATAAATCAGCAAGCAATGTTCTCTGTACAAAATGTTACCTGTATTTTCAATTGCCAATGGTAGAGAAAGTGAAATGTCAAAATTTACACAATGAAGCATAAAACCATCGATAATGCTGCTGAATCCAATTCATCTCTCAGCTTTCTTCGGGAGAGCTGAAATGGGGTCAAATGAACAAAAGTTGACTGCTTGTGAAAAATGTTCTGCATACCACACAATGCAAAATGGTCAAATATTCTGATCTACAAAATATACATCTCCCAGTATAATACAGAAAAGTTGTGAACCAAAACGTTCATGTGCAAAGACGAAATGGGAAGCAATTGTGACAAATGTAATTGGTCCATTTGCAATGTATGAAGTGTAAAAATGACTTTAAAAATCTTAATTACCATGTACAAAAACTCTTCAAATTGTACATCTACAAAAGACTTCCCCTAGTTCATTATTTTGACCATAGTAGTGGAGTTAAGTTTAAACTTTTAGATTTCAATTCATGGAAATTGATGATATTTCTTCATTTGTACTGAAAACACTGAGTCACTTCAACCTTGAAAACAGAATAGTGGAACTTTGTATGGATAATACAAATACCAACTTTGGTGGTTCATCTTGTTAATTGGAAAAAGCAATTGTGCTTGGAATGATCAGCGGAACAAGATGACCTGGCCACCAGAGGACACGTTAGATAGACACAATTAAAGCAGGTACCACCCTCACTCTGGGACAGTTAAAGGAGGTAGTGTAGAACAAAACAACTTGGAGAGCTCTGATTCAAAAATGATCAAAGGTTGGACTCAACTACACTGATGACATCATCATCATCATCGAGCATTTTTCTCTTTTACTGTTATTCACTTTCATCTGTTTCATAGTTCAGGAGTATTCTGTTCTTTTCTTTAGTACAACATAATATTCAGAGTTTCAAAATAGCCTTACAAATTTTGGATTTGAATATCTTCTTAAAGGAAGAATTATTCTGAAAAATCACCTGAATGCCAGTATATAACTCCTAAATTCTTCTAATAACAATTTACCAGCCAAGAAATTTTCACTTTCTAGATGAAAATTATTCCTTATTTATACTTTTAATAATAATGATAATGAGAAATTTGAACTACAAGACCTACTTCATCACACAAAGCTTGACCACTTCCTGAGACACTCTGCAATATCTTGAACCTCTTCTCTCACATCATATATATTTTTTATATTTTCTTGTGGTTTTCTCTTCTCTCTTTTTACAAGATTGTTTCTTATGTTGTTCTTTCACCATATCACATAGAACCTCTTCCATTTCTTGAGGCTCCTTCTTAACATTACACATAACTTCAACCATGTCAGGAGACTCTTCTTTTAATATTTTAGCAGAACAGGCATCCTTCGTTACCTTTACATCAGTCTGAACTGAAGTCTGTGATTCAATTTTAGTCTTAGATCTAGCACCAACGCTACCCTCCTTCATACTTTTATGATGATGCTTTATTGATAACAATAAGTTAAGCCCATTACGCAGGTGCCTTAGTGCTTCATTGAAAGTCTGTTCATTTCTTTCAATATCTTCCACTTCCAGTGAAAGAATTTCCTCATGTAGTCTTGAAAGAATTTCATTAAGTTGGTCTTTAATAGAATGTACTTCCTGATGAGCTGACACTTTCAAACCTACTCGTCTCATTGCGGCAGAAGAAACATCAATATTAACCCCTTTATGTATGACAATATAGTGTACATGCTTGCATAAATTGCCATTCTCGTGATCTGGACAGGTACACGAATAATTATGCACACATATGTTACAAATGTTGCATATTAAGTCACAGCATATCTCATCAGATTCCTTTGTTACTGTAAATGTGTTATAACCATTATTGATTACCCAAGTATTTCGGGTACGAGGTTCCACTCCGAAGAAACTAATGAGGGCTCTGTTATGCCGCTGAAATATTCCATAATCCATGTTTCTGTTGTAACAATGTCCTCAATACTGTACAAAGGGATTTCTGTTAGCCTATAATGACTTACTGTTTAATGGTAAGTTATCAATTCTTGTAAGTTTCACAATCAACGCCTTGCAGAATATCATTCACTATCCTGTAACAAATTAAGAAATATACAAAATGTTAAAAGAAAACATTACTGAACATATTACCATTGTGAAACACATCATGTTTGTACCATGAACAAAAAATAAAGTCATGATTCAGAAGTTATTCTTAAGGCAGAAAATGAAACTTGGCTTATATGATAGAAGTGCACAACACAAATATATGTTATTTACTTTCAAAACTGCCTACCAACAAAGGTAGTCCCATAGGACTCAGTATACTCAAAGACAGAAAGTTTAAATAATGGCTACAACAAACTGTACTTAAATATTTGGATTGAAATGGTGATTTAATATTTGGCAGGATTATTTTTTGGCACTGTCACTACAATCTCACCTCCAAGACAGGATGGCAAGCAAAATCTATTTTAAAAATTTTCAAAAAGATGTGGCATGGCACCTTGACCCCAGTAAACAACCATCATCATCAGTTTGCCCTTCCAGCGAGCCGGGTAGGGTGTTTGAAAACGAGTGTCTTCCAACGTTGCCTATTCAAAATGATTTTGTTGTCCATGACAGATCCCCAATTCCATCCTCTTCTCGGTAACCTTGTGCTATTCATTCGTTTAACATGCCCAAACCATTTAAGTCTAGAAGACCTAAGTCTTTCCTCCATCGATTCATTTAGACCTAGGTTAGATCGGATATCATCATTTTTCACGTGATCAAGTCATGTCTTTTGGAGGGCAGTTCTAAGAAATTTCATTTCACAGGCTTGAATCCTACTATAATCCTTTTATGTTAGTGTGCAGGTTTCCAAAGAATGTGTAAGGATGGGAATGAAATATGACTTGTACAGGATCATTTTCGTTCTTCGTGGGACCTTCTCACTCCGTAATAGGTATCTAACGATACTGTAAAAGTTAGAGCCTTTCGTTACTCTGTTATTTCTATCTCAGCTCTATTATTACTAGCTATTACGCTTCCTAAATATCTGAATTGGTGTACTACTTCAACTTGGTGGTCCTGTATTTTTATCTTGCATTCTGTATTATGTCTGCCGATTTTCAATGCTACTGTTTTTGATGCGTTCAATTTCATTCCATAATTGTCAAACTTCTTACACCATGCATTCAAATTATATTGCATTCCCTCCTCTGTTTCATCCCATATTGCCACATTGTCTGCAAACACCAGAGCCTGAAGATCTTTATTACCTCTTCCTTTTAGTTCCTTTAAAATGGTATCCATAACTGCTATGAACAACCATGTTGTTGTTGTTTGAGTCATCAGTCCATAGACTGGGTTTATGCAGCTCTCCTTGCCACCCTATACTTTGCTTTTTCATTTCTACGTATCTACTGCATCCTACATCTGCTCTAATCTGCTTGTCATATTCATACCTTGGTCTACCCCTACCGTTCTTACCACCTACACTTCCTTCAAAAACCAACTGAACAAGTCCTGGGTCCTGTGTCCTATCATTCTATCTCTTCTTTTCATCAAATTTAGTCAAATCGATCTCCTCTCGCCAATTCGATTCAGTATCTCTTCATTTGTGATTCGATCTATCCATCTCACCTTCAGCATCCTTCTGTAACATCACATTTCAAAAGCTTCTATTCTCTTTCTTTCTGAGCTAGTTATCGTCCATGTTTCACTTCCATACAATGCCACGCTCCATACAAAAGTCTTCAAAAACATCTTTCTAGTTCCTATAGCAATGGTTGAATTGAGCTCTTCCTTGCTTGTGTTAATCTGCATTTTATGTCCTCCTTACTTCTGCCATTGTTAGTTATTTTACTACCCAAGTAACAACATTCATCTACTTCCTCCAAGACTTCATTTCCTAATCTAATATTTCCTGCATTACTTGTCTTCGTTCGACTGCACTCCATTACTTTTGTTTTGGACTTATTTATGTTCATCTTGTACTCCTTACCCAAGACTTTGTCCATACCATTCAGCAGCTTCTCAAGATCTTCTGCAGTCTCAAATAAAATAACAATATAATTGGCAAATCTCAAGGTTTTGATTTCCTCTCCTTGGATTGTGATTCCCTTTCCAAATGCCTCTTTGATTTCCTTTACTACCTGCGCTATGTAAACACTGAAAAGAAGGGGGGACAAACTGCAGCCTTGCCTCACTCCTTTCTGGATTGCTGCTTCTTTTTCAAAGCCCTCGATTCTTATCACTGCAGACTGATTTTTATACAGATTGTAGATAATTCTTTGTTCTCAGTATCTGATCCCAATCACCTTCAGAATCTTAAATAGCTTGGTCCAATCAACATTATTGAATGCCTTTTCTAGATGAATGAATGCCATGTACTTGGGCTTGTCCTTCTTGATTCGATCCTCTATGATCAGATGTAAAGTCAGGATTGCTTCACGTGTTCCTACATTTCTTCTGAGGCCAAACTGATCTTCTCCCAACTCAGCTTCAACTTGTTTTTCCATTCTTCTGTAAACAATACGTGTTAAAATTTTGCAGGCATGAGATACTGAACTAATGGTGCGATGGTTTTCATACCTGTCAGCACCAGCTTTCTTGGGAACAGGTATAACAACATTCTGCCGAAAATGCAGATGGGACTTCTCCTGTCTCATACATCTTACACACTAAATGGAATAACCTTGCAATGCTGGTTTCTCCTAAGGCAGTCAGTAATTCAGAGGGAATGTCATCAATTCCAGGTGCCTTGTTCCTATTTAGGTCACTCACAGCTCTGTCAAACTCTGACCTCAAAATTGGGTCTCCAATTTCATCAGCATCAACACCCTCTTCTTGTTCCAGAACCAAATTATCTACATCTTCACCTTGATACAATTGTTGGATATGTTCTGGCCATCTTTCTGCTTCGTCTTCTTTCCCTAGAAGTGGCTTTCCATCTGAGCTCTTAATATTCATACACCTAGATTTCCTTTCTCCAAAGGTTTCCTTGATTTTCCTGTATGCAACATCTACCTTTCCTAGGACCATACAACCTTCGACATCCTTGCACTTCTCCTTCAACCATTCTTCCTTAGCTACTTTGCACTTTCTATCCACTTGATTCTTTAATTGCCTGTATTCTTATCTGCCCTCTTCATTTCTAGCATTCTTGTATTTTTGTTGTTCTTCAATCAAGTCTAGTATCTCCTGAGTTATCAATTGATTCTTAGTTGATCTTTTCTTCCTTCCTAGGAAATGTTAATCACAGTTTTCCCACATGGTGAGACAGGCTCTTATTGTCATCCCGCACATCATGTAAGTCCAGTCTACTAGCAGATTCATCCGTAGCCATATTTGGGCATGCGCATTCCGTTTCCCGCGTATTTTCTCTCCAGAGTTGTTGTCATATGTCATCATTCATTTATGGGATCTTCGAGCAGCAAGACCACTTTAATGCAAGGTAAGACACTGCATTTTCTGTTTATTATTACTTCAAGATAATTACGAGTGATTCTGCTTTTGAAATAAATAAATTCCACTACTAAAATATATTCAGTAAAAGAACTGAACTTGTAATTGTCATTTATTCATGCATCATATATGTGTATAACACGAAAGAACTTCTAATTGTCATTTATTCCTGCATCATATTTATAAGTAACTTGAAAGAACGTGCAGTAATCATTTTTGACTGCGTTGTGATGCTTATGTTTTCATTTTATTGATTTTTTTCAGATAGCCAACAATGTTGTTCCTTCAACATCACAAGACCCACCCAATTAGCCAAAGTGTTTCATTTTTGCTTGTCAAATTCTGTAACAGAAAAGTGTAAATATGAATAATTTATGTCTGTAACATACTTTATGCATTTGTTTCCTATACACAATAAATAATGCACAGAATCTACCAATGCGCGTGGCGCATGATCAGTCTGGTGACCAGTATTACTTCTTGATTTCAACCACTGTGCAGGTCACACACCAGGCACATGATTGGGATAAGTCCACGAGTTCGATAGACCCATCCTACCAACGTACGAAACTTCAACAATTACAACTTTTGAAGATTCCCACACAAATATTTTGCTCAGGTTGGTAGGTATGCCATGCTCTGCTAATACGCAATGAACGTGTTAAAGGTGACTTCACCTCATTCAGGTCAAAACTGATTTGATCATCATCATTTTCATTTCCCCTCGTCCAGCTACTCCGGCGGTTGAAGCTCCCATTGGCCGGAGCGCTATGACGTCACTTGATATGAATGATAGCAAGTATGGTACACAGTCGCAGTAAAGCAAGCCTGTCAATTCTTGCGCCTGTGAAACATCTTCCCAATCTTTCATCAAATAATAATCTGGTTTAGTCCAATTTGATAAGCAACGGTACTTCCAATAGATTTAAAAACAAGATGAGTGAAAATGCGTTAAATTTCATCACATGCTGAGCAGGTAGAACTTCAACTATCAAATACATGACATATAATACAATAAGCAATAAAATTTTGCCATGCAATTCAAAATTATTAATTTCTTTCCTGATGAAGTAAATATTTAGGTCAAATGGCATAGGAAAATATGCACCATATTGACATCTTTATGGAATTATACTCAAGTATTAAAACTTATGTGTCAGGAGTCTTAATTAATTGATGAAGCAGCCCAAAGCTTAGCCTTCTTATTGGCATATTTTCTCAGTGCTAGCTCCTTACTCTTTGCATTTAAATGCCATATCCTAATAAATGTCCTGGTCCTTATGTAGAGACAAATTATTTTGTCATGGAATACTGGAAATTTTGACTTAATAATAGAAATAAGAGTTTTCATTACATTTTTGCATCTGGATACATTCTGACTGTGAAACACACCAAGTGTAATTTTGAACTGGGCTATGTTTTTTAACTACTCATGACTGGGATGTGTGAGGGCCCCCTTTTGAAATAACCAAGATTCAGTTAGAGGTCTCTTTTCGCGGCAGTGAACAGTTTTCTTTCGAGGCACTAAGAGTTTCATCAATCGAGCAACACTTGAAAGCCACATAACCCGCGAGGTATTTTAAGGAATCTTGGGTGACATCCTCCCCTCCTACTGACTGACATGAATTCACCTCTCATACCAACTAGGTTTCGACGTCCTCGACAAACATTTCAGTAAACGTTAGGAACTTCATCTTATTTGCCCATATTAAACTGAGATCACAATTGAAATAAAAATCTTGTAGGTTTCACTTTGTTCAATACAAATACACTGTTGTTAGATGGTTTTTACAACATATATTTTATTGCAGAACTAGTTTCGGTGCTCATTTAGTCACCATCATCAGCTGCATAATAAGTAAAGAAAAACTTGGAGATATAACAGTATTAAACAACATATCGATATAATTAACTCCTTAATATCTATTTAATGTTAAGTTTAAAAACTCTAATTTACAACAAGATAACCCTTGTGAGTCCAAAATATAAAATCTCATCTCTGGGTGATGAGTTGTCTTCAATATTCAGTGATGGCTATTATTCTATATACTCATAAAACTTCAAGTTCAAATACAATCTTAAAATTGAAAAATTAGAGCTGAATCAAGTCCTATAATGTTAAAATATTCATTTCACAGATGTGTTGCTAGCCATTTATTAGATCAAAAACTCGTGGTGTTCATTAAATTGTTAAACTGCGCCGTCTTCTAAAGTTTATTGATATGTGGAATCGTAGTTCTTATGTTATATATCTAATGCTTGAAACTGTGATTGTTTGCCCTGATGTTGTTAAGCGGGCATAACCTCTCGGTTCAATATAACCCTGTAATGATGAAAGCCCAATGTTAATAGAAAGCAAGAAAAAATTGATAAAAACCTGATTAAATCAAAATTATTCATGAAGCCGACTTACCTCAACGGCTGTGTCTTTCGCGCGGCGACTGCAGCACGAGTGTGTCTGCTCGTGTCGTGTGCTATGTGATGAAGCGCTAAGGAAGGGGGAGTAGGGGCGGCAAGGGGAATGTTTCTGGAACGATGACAATGATGACAATGTAGCAGAGGGTCCGGGGGGCGTTGTGGACGAAGACAGTAGTATGAAAAACTGTTACGTAGAGTTCGAAAGTCGATCGAATTTTCTGGAATTCTCAGCTTGTCAAGTAATAGAATCAAGCAATCGTATAATACTTTGGGAAACATTTCAGTCTCTGAAGACTTGTCAACAATGACAATGCACAGCTCATTTGTGACAAAGAGCATTAAATTTTCTTCGGACTCGGGTTCCACAATACTTGTTGATGGACCACTGAAGTCTTCTCTGACTGACATGCTTTCAGATAAAGGAATCAGATTTGCATTTCCCAATAATAACAGCAGCCTAATTCTTTTTCTCACTTCAAATGGAGATGGGTTGTTATAAAAGGCTCCCAACCCACGAACACAAGAAAAAAAGTCCTCCAAACAATCCTGGTTTAGGCACGATGTTAGTATGTAAGAAATATCTTGCCCTTTCAGGTTCTCAAAAAGTCCGAGTAAGGACTTAATTGAAATTACAAATCCCTTCTGAAAAGGTAGTAGTCTGTTTCTTTTGCCAACTCTTATTTGAGAGATAATGTCCAAAAATCTTTTCAGGGTACTTTCTTAGCTGTGAAGATTAAGTCCATAACCACTTCTGAATGGAGTTTTATGGTCCTTGAGTATTCTAGAATTTAATACATCGAATACGTCATTAACCAACTCGAAGGACTCACTTACATGGTCTTTATGCAGGAAGTATTAAACTGGCTTCGCAATACGCAGAGAAAAGAGCTGTGCGGCTAATCGTACATTTTGGTGAGATCGTTCAGTTACACTCAGGTGAATATCATTGTTATGTTTGTTATAATGTCCTGCAGAAGTTTGGCTGTCATGGTCTTGTCAAAGTCTTAATACACAGGTTGTTTCCATTGAGAAAACAAACCACGAACCATGACAACAAGGATGTTCCTGTACGGACCCAGTATCATAACATCCGTTGAATCATATGTTGATATGTTGGTGTTATGTCCCCACTTTGTTGTGCTAACATTGCTTGTATCATACCACTACGTAATTCAGTTCCATTGGGCAGCACAAGACCTTCATCTAAGAAATGGTTCCTCGAAAGCTTTAAAAGATGAGGCACATCACAGAAATCCCCACACTTTTCTTAATTTGTCCACGGGATTATAAAAATAAAGTGTTGGTCATATTTACATGCAGCTCTTTCCACACTTTAGTGTTTTTCTCTCCCTTATCACATGCTACGGCAACCACATTAATGTGGCAAGCTTCAATGTTTGTTATAATGTCCTGCAGAAGTTTGGCTGTCATGGTCTTGTCAAAGTCTTAATACACAGGTTGTTTCCATTGAGAAAACAAACCACGAACCATGACAACAAGGATGTTCCTGTACGGACCCAGTATCATAACATCCGTTGAATCATAACAAATACGAGTCAATTTTCATTTCATCAAAACTCAAAACAGCATATTTTTCCAGGCCTTGAAAATTTACTGCATGAGACTTTAATAAATGGAGCAGGTCTGCATTTCAGTTTTCGTATTCACTTCTACAATGTTGATCTAGCAGGTAAAGGCGTGTTTCTCTTTCTAAGGTACGCATAAGCCTTCTTAGAAAGTGCCCTTAATTAAAGAGCACTCGTAATGTCTTCTGAGGACCATCTCACTCTTTTCTTCGCGCTTACAAGGCACCGTATCTGTCCCAGTGTAAAACATTTTGACAGTACTTTCTTTACCTCTTTTTTGATAACATGTATCACTTTGGGTGGCGACGGTTGGCTTTTGACTGATACGAAATACCTTGGACCTCTACATTTTTTAAGCGCGTCTTTTGTAGCATTCAGCGTCACCAACGTAGCAGCATGCTTCCTTTTTAATGCTTCGACTTGTCTTTGAAGTTTTTCTATTTCCTTGTCCTTATTATCTTCAATTGCGTCTGTAATCGTTGACTGGTTTCTTAAATACTGGTATTATTACACCTTTACACCAATCATCATTGGATGAAGTTGAAAAATTCCCATCATGTTGAGGATACCATTTGATGGTATTTCATCTGCAAAAGCAACTACGGTACTTATAATTTGTCAAACCCAAATGAGTCAATGATTTGTTTTTCTGATAAATCTTTGAGGATGAAATAATAACTAATTTCGTATGGCTATTTCTAGCCGAGTGCAGCCCTTGTAAGGCAGACCCTCCGACGAGGGTGGGCGGCATCTGCCATGTGTAGGTAACTGCGTGTAATTGTGGTGGAGGATAGTGTTGTGTGTGGTGTGTGAGTTGCAGGGATGTTGGGGACAGCACAAACACCCAGCCCCCGGGCCACTGGAATTAACCAATGAAGGTTAAAATCCCCGACCCGGCCGGGAATCAAACCCGGGACCCTCTGAACCGAAGGCCAGTACGCTGACCATTCAGCCAACGAGTCGGACAGGATGAAATCAATTGATAGGTTGAAAAGAATCTGAGAAAGAGGCAACATTGCGCATTGAATGAAAGACAAACCTTTTAAGAATCATTCAGTAGAGTTAGCATGTCTGTGTTGTGTGCCATGTTTAATCAAAAGTACTCTGAATTGGCATGTTCTTTATATGAAGCAAATATGGCTGCTAGTCTGAGGTCAATAACATTGTTGATCGTTCAAGAAAACGTACACAAACTTTTCAACACATGAAATGTGTTCATAATAGAAGAAAGGAATGTTAGAAATACCAAAGAGCACTATAATTTCCCATTAGCTAGATCTGGGAGCAGGAGAAACATGCTGGTACTGTGCATCCTTTACAGTAGCATTTCATGTTGTCCTGTTATTTCCCTAGTAAGAAGTGGATTATTACAAACGTTAGGTTTCATAAATGTATGAGTACAACCTGCATAGATTTTTATTACATATTTTAAGGGACAGGTACAGTATGTTCACAAATATAGTAACTTGGTAATTTGTTTCCCTCTCCAGTGGCCTTATCTTAGGAGCTATTACAAGTACTGGAAGAGGACGTCAAAGACATAAGGAATCCACACCCTGAGTCACTCGGTATGGCTGTACATTCTGTAAGGACTCTGCCAGGAAGAATGAAGGGGATTTAGTAGATAACCGTACACAACGACAGTTGCGAGCATTAACTGACATAATTTTCAGACACAAATATGATGAACAGTGTTATGTTCCCTCTGAAGAGGATTTCCTGCTGGAAAAAAAAAAAAAAATGTGCAACATCCTCAAGGACAAGGTCATTTTATTCACTAAGACTGCACTAGTTAAAGATTCTACTCCTAAAAAAAAGTTCTCCACGTTTACATTTAACAGCAATAACATACAAGGGCTGTAAATAAAGTAATGGCATATTGATAGAACTCAATATTTAATGAACTAACAAGTACAATTGCATTATATTCCTTCAGTGTAGTCATCAGCAAAGTCTATTACCATTTGCCAAGTGTCGGGAAGCTGTTGGGGATCGTTGGCAAGGCGTTCTCTGTTGATGACAGGGACAGAGTGTCCTCCTGCGCGGAGGAGAGATGCCACATCAGGAAATTGGCAAACCTTGTTCTTTCAACTTTGGAAACAGGTCGAAGTCACAAAGACTCATGCCTGGTTAAGTACTGAGGGTGTTCCAAGACCTCCCAATGCCAACGCTGCAATAAGAACTTGACACAGTTTGCCACATGGCGTGTGTTGTCATGAGAAACGATAGGGTGAACATCCCGCAATAAACATGGACGTTTGCGCCGCATAGCCAGAAGTAGTAGTCACTTTTGACGGTTTGTCCTTCAGGCACAGCAGGCGTAAGAATAACATCCTCGTAGTTGTATGCCACAATCAGCATAAGCTTCACCCGACTGGGTTCCTGTTGAAATTTCTGTGGATGTAGCGAATCTGGGTGACGTCATTCATTCTGTTAAGGCTTTAATTCAGGCTCATAGGCTTGTGCCCACGTCTCATCAATGGCAACAATATGCTGCAGAAATGCGTCTCCTTCGTTGCAGTATCTGTCCAGGTGGATGCATGCCAGTGCCAGTTCTGTACATCGGTGAATGATGTGGAAACCAACGGGATGCAATTTTCCTCATGTTAAGACATTTCGTCAGTATGTGCCACACCGTCTGATGACCGACATTAACCTCTCCATCGATGGTCTACAGAAACAAGACCACTCACAATCTCAATCTGTTCTTGAGGAATGGACGGCTGACCTGTGCAGTGCAAATCTGCAGTCTCATTCCGACCTGCATAAAATCCCTTGACCCATCGTGCAACCGTCGTATACGGTAATGCATTCTTGCCACAGTCTTCACATAATTCTCGATAACATTCCGATGCATTTTTTTTCCATGGGCAACCTCGATTTTAATCCACGAACGCTGATCACATTTTGAAAACATGCTTTAAAGCAGTGAAATTGACACTCTTCACTTCAACGCCACACAGCAACAACACTCCCAACTGGACACCCGTCAAATGCATACTACACATCTACAACAGTGCTTCCTGACTGCTCCCATATCCTATTTGCACATTCCTGATCTCTTGCAAGTGTCTGAAGTACATTGCCAATACTTTATTTACAGCCCTTGTATACAAAATCACCAACGTTTTCAAAAAATATGAAAATAGCTTTCAGAACTCCCCCCCCCCCCCCTACACCAATTCAAAATTACTTTTCAGCTCCCATACCATTAATAATAATAACAAATACATTAATTCAGGTACATAAAAATTAGAACGCCAATATTGTGAGTTTTCTTATGTTTGACAAACAGGTTGGAACTTTAAAAATAAGATACCCAGAACATTGTAATGCAATAAAATAAAATTTGTTTCTCAGCCATTAGTGCACACCACAAAGACTGTAATCATGATTATATGACAATAAATCAAGATCTGAAGATTCTGCATATACTGGGTGAGTTGGCCGTGCGGTTAGGGGTGCGCAGCTGTGAACTTGCATCGGGAGATAGTGGGTCCGAATCCCATCGCCGGCAGCCCTGAAGAGGGTTTTCCGTGATTTCCCATTTTCACACCAGGCAAATGCTGAGGCTGTACCTTAATGAAGGCTACGGCCACTTCCTTCCAATTCCTAGGCCTTTCCTGTCCCATCATTGCCATAAGACCTATCTGTGTCGGTGCGATGTAAAGCAAATAGGAAAAAATTCTCCAATATGAACAAATGGGCCCCTTAGTTAATATTCTAAAGAATACTCATATTAACAATGACCAAAACAGGAACCCCTCCAATAACTTATACGAAATTAACAGAAAAAAGAATGTATTTGAGACTTTCAATCCACTTATTTGTAAACTATCTCATAATAAGAATACACCCCGTCCCCAGCATACAAAAAAAATACTTACTCCCCTCACTTCCCAAACACACCCCGCCCTTCCCCTCAACACTGCTCTCCCTACTAGTCAAATTAATGCTACCTCACCATTTGGAAGCACGGCAATTGAGGACAAGACTTTCAAATGAATGAGATCAGGCCATTCAAGGAGGCAGCACGATAAAAGAGTAAGTTACATTCTTACATTTATCCAGTTACAGACCTTATACTTTACCCAGTACAATATTCATCCTTCTTCTTTCCATTACAGATTATACCAAAAAACCACTCTGTTTAACAAATGGACGGTTCTGCTCACCTGATTCATACCGTACCAAAACATTACTGGTAACCTGATATAACATTACAGCCCTATTCGATCCTGCAACATGTAGCCTAATGAAATCACAGGTCAAATACTCAATTGACCGAACTTACATGTACAAAATACTGAGGACGGACATTTTATGCATACACTAAGCAATAAAGTGTTATTTTTAGAACTTAGACAAGACTATTTCCAACCTCACAACAATTTTTTGTGTGTTTTATCTGTTATGTCAACTAAAATAACATCAAGATAGACTCTTTTAGATAATAGATCAAGAATGGGTTTTATCAGAGACATTTTAATCATAGCACACTATTAACATATGTTTGTGTAATTTTATAATAACCAGTGAAGATGACTCAATAAAACTGAAACATGTTTGGACAATAAATTCATCTTATTAGATGATAACCTGTATTGAATAGGAGGATTGTAATAAATTATCTTGTTTGAAGGTAATCCCAAAAATAAGGCCTCCAATTTTTTTATGAGTAGGACATAGAGCTGTTTATTTCTACAATGGTTTACATCATTTTACAACTTGAACTTTTGGCTATTTTTCTACATAATTACCATTTTGGTCGATGCATTTTTGTAGCCGCTGTGACAGTTTTTATATGCCCATGTCATACCACCTCGCCACCATGCTGTTCAGGAAGTTGTGAGCGGTGCTTCGGGAAACCTCAGGAACCAAAGTGCAGAGATCATCCAGGGTGATCCACTGATCTTCACGACTGTCTCGACGGAAATTGACGGTCTGCCGCTCCTTTGTTCGTTCATCGCGAATTTCAGTCCGACCGACTGCAAACTCTCTACACCACTTACGAACATTTTTTGACATCCATACACTTCCATCAATTGGCGATGGATTTCAATCGGTTCAGTACGTTTTGCATTCAAAAACCCTGCATGCACTTCACACTTGGCACTTGGCGGTAACATCAAACGGGAGCTCCATTCTCAACGGCTGCCAAGCCAAGACCGAGTGCCTCAATGCGGCGTACATGTTTATATGCGAGCACGGGGATCACTCTTCACAATATTGTGACCTACAGCCACACAAACAGAGTTCTGTATTAAATACAATAGGAGACCTTATTTTTGGGATTATCCTTGTGTAAGATTTGGTACCATGCTTACACGTTTCATAGGCTTCAAAGGTTGGTAACGCAGCTGAAAACACGAAGTTGCGTTCACTTTCTGATTGTTTCTAATGTCAGACTATCAGTTCTATACCCGCTCTGCAATATGCAGCTGTTCGCATGAGTTTTGAATAAATCTATTTGAAGTTAAATCGGTGCAAACATTGTTAAAAACAGGTATAATTAGTATTTATAGTCAATGAGCAATATAAGCTAGGCTGAAGAAGTAGAAATTGTCAAAAACACACACACATAAGAAAGCTATGAGAGAAAGGAGTGGATGGTGATGACGAGGTTATATCAGAGTGTATGTTAAAAGTGTGGAAGTTGCTCTCTAATAGGCACCTACCTACAGGGTGAGTACGGTACCAGCTCCTTTTCTTCCAGGAAAAGGAAAAAAGCACTGTTCACTGTTTTCTCCCTCAAAAATCAAAGGGCTTATCCATGGGCGCCCGCAGGATCTTTTCCAGGGGGGGGGGGCACATTAACAATTTTCTTGAATATAAAAACCAATATAACGTCAGCAACATTAAATTGTTTACAGAAACTTCCAGTTATAACATATGCTAGATGACTGTCAGTAATTTCAGTTTATGAAATAATCTGGTATTATATTAAACAATTGAACATCAACATCTTTAGAATTCCAGGGGGGGGGGCAAGTGCCCCCCCTTGCCCCCCCCCTTGCGGGCGCCCATGGGCTTATCCAGCTATCCCCTCTGGAGTGCTTCATCTCCATTTTCTCCCTTCTTTTCCCTCTATCCTTCCTCCAAATCCCACCCTCTGTACCCACATACACACACAAAGAACATCTTGGCATATGGTTTGCTGCTCATCTAATTTGATTATTCCAGTGTTATTACATATCCATCGTTCTGCTACTAGTCCTGTCATGCAGTCTCCTGGTAGGCACCACCATCAACACTGCTTTATCAGTCTCTTCGGATCATCTTTGCGTCTATTCTCCACTAGATTCCACTGCTACCTTTGAAGAATGAAGACTGGATTTGTGCTATATCTTTGCTACCATAAAAAAATGTTTCAGAAAACTTTTTTTATGGGAATGTGGGTTGTATTGCGACATGCAAGTAAGGGTATGTCCTTCGCCTTAACTGGAAATATTTTCCGACCACCTAACTTCCGCATTCCTGCTAGGCTACATTGCTCCCTCCTGTATCATTGCCTGTTCAGTAACATTCTACATTGTTGCCCGCCCTCTCTCACCATCATATTGTGACATCATGCCATTTCGTGCACTATTTGCCGCATGGTGTACCTTCCAGAACTTTCTTGTCTCCCCCTCTGGTCAGTATAAATACCAGGCCTCTCTGGATACTTGTTCGGACTTACATCGGTGTAATGGAAGATCGTGCACTATGGGCTTAAATAAAGGAGAGAGATTGAGACTTTTTTTGGAGGTTTCTTACTAATTCATGGAATCAGTGTAAGCGGTTTGGGGAGGGTACAGTGTGGAAACAGGCGACGGTATTTTGCCAATGTCCTGTCTTGAACTAACTCTTCATGATCTTTCGTGTGGCAGTTACCTGTAAATTTACTTTCCAAATCGTGAAACCTTATGCACTTCACGGACTGTGAATTCTGTTAGATATTGTTTCCAGAGAAACTTGGGTGTGTTGGGGCTAGGGAATCCATTTTCTCCTCCCCTCTCCCCTACTATCTTCCCTAGGATTATGTTCTATTTTTGTAAAGTTTGGATATGCCTAGGAACTTTGTACGGCTAGTTTGTAAAACCCTTTTGGCTCGTAAATATCCTGCAGTATAAACCTTACTGTTAGCAGTTTGGTCAAAGTAATTCTTTATTATATTTTATATATATTATTTGAATTTTTTCTATTGTAAAAAAGTAGATCAGAACCAGTCTGTACCTGTTATTAGAACAAGTTCATTCAACCCTCAACACTGAAGTGGGGCTTCTGCTATGCTAGAATTATTTACCTAAATGGAAACCAGTTCTTCGCTCATTTATGGTACCTACTTTTATTAGATAAGTATTACAGGACTGTTACACAATGTTCAGTTCTGAGAACCCTCTTGTATGTAACTTTTCAAGTTTTAAGGATTAGCTACCGAACTCAATAGCTGCAGTCACTTAAGTGCGGCCAGTGTCCATTATTCAGGAGATAGTGGGTTCGTACCCCACTGTTGGCAGCCCTGAAGATGGTTTTCCGTGGCTTCCCATTTTCACACCAGGCAAATGCTGGGGCTGTACCTTAATTAAGGCCACGGCCGCTTCCTCCCCACTCATAGCACCTTCCTGTCATATCGTCGCCATAAGACCTATCTGTGTCGGTGCGATGTAAAGCAACTTGCAAGAGACAATTCTCATGGTTGGTCCATATTGAAACTGACTATAAGCAAATTATCACAAAATAATTTATTCTATCGTACCACTTATTCAATACCGGTACATGCCACGTGCTATGTGGGTGAAATTTACATAATACTATGTACACTTCTTAGGAACATGTTTTGTCCCTTGTTAAGGGCATCATCAGCCTGCAGGTAACCTTAAGGTCAAAATTCTGAATCATTAACCAATCATACAAGGAATACACTGTAAATATGTTACACTTTAAAATCATCTTAAGTTAACATGCTACAATTATGCCGTAGAAAAATACCTATTACCAACCAATCATACAAGGAATAAAATAATAAGTTACACTTTAAAACATCTGAAGTTTACATGCTACAATTATAATATAGAAAATGTCTGTTATAAACTAAGAGTATTGAGAATAAATAGTGTCTGTACTCATGGGAAATAAATTTTAAAAATGTAAATGAAAACTAAAAGAATATTTTAACGAAGAACATGGCCCTCTCTTACACTTAACCACAACATACAGTACGGTACATAGTACATGAATTAGAAAAATAGCATTAATGGATTATTATTATTATTATTATTATTATTATTATTATTATTATTAATGTTTTTAAATTAATATTATCTATCTACATCACCTAGCTCTAAATCATACTTGCACTCATACACACTAACATTCATATCAGCTGATCACGTATTTAAGAGGAATTCTCGACAAGACCGTTTACTGTAAATGAGACTATTGAAATGCTATTACATATACTGACAGGGAGAGTATTCCATAGCCTTGCCCCAGACCGTTGCCTACGTTATAATACAAGGCCTGGAAATAGAACCCGTACAACCGTTGCCTACGTTATAATACAAGGCCTGGAAATAGAGCCCGTAAAACGCTATGGACGTGGTTACACTGAAGTTCAATGCCGGGCCGCTAGGATCGCTATCTTGCCCCCTGTCTACCAGGCTCGCGCCTTTAAACGTGTTCATTAACTGAGTTGGTTGTGAAAGTATTATGTATTTGTCTGATGTTAAGCATTCGCAGTTCCAGTCATGGTTTATTCACGAGAAATTAAAGGTAGTGGAATTTCGTTTCACATGTTTCCAGTGAATGTTCAATGTTCGAAGCATTATACAGAGGAAGTATTACGCATGAGATACGACTTCAAGCTGATCGAAGTAGGCCTCTGTTCCTAAGTTTTGATCCGAGTTACGTCATAAGAATCGGGCGATCCCAAAATTTGTCACTGGACTTTTTTTAAACTATGCTACCGTGACCGGCAATCATTTGAGAGGCATCTTCAAACTCAGAAATCTTAAATTAGGAAACCAACGAGGAAAATAATTTGCCCAACAAATTTGGAGAAAATGAATGTAGCAAGAGCTAAAAATATTGTATTTTCCCCTGAAACAATCTCCGGTTTGTAAAGTATGGAGGTGGTTTTGTCCCGAGAGCATAAAATAGGCTACAGTTTAAAATAAGCCATTTGTTTTATGGAGCATTTTATGAAATTGTTCAATGCGCATAACGTCTGCAACACCTCACATGGGACATATTCAGGAACGAGAACAAACGAGCATCTTTTAACCGGGCGAGTTGGTCGTACGGTTAGGAGCGCACGGCTGTGAGCTTGCATCCGGGAGATAGTGGGTTCGAATCCCACTGTCGGCAGCCCTGAAGATGGTTTTCCGTGGTTTCCCATTTTGACACCAGGCAAATTCTGGGGCTGTACCTTAATTAAGGCCACGGCCGCTTCCTTCCAACTCCTAGGCCTTTCCTATCCCATCGTCGCCATAATACCTACTTGTGTCGGTGCGATGTAAAGTCACTAGCAAAAAAAAAGCATCTTTTAGTACTGAAAATGAACTCCTCAGTTGGTTAATTAATGATTTCCTGTCATATATTAAGAAACTTAAAATGCATTCAGAGAAAGTAAAAAAAAAATCATGAGAGAAATGTATCAGGCATAGATCTTGACTACCCAGTCCACTGTGACCTGCGTAAAATACCTCATAAGTATACATTTGCATTATGCATTGATGAGGAACTAACGAGCTATGACATCGAGCTCTTCTTCAGCTACCTAAGACGCCAAGCGGAATACATTGACATTATGGTTCGTATGGCAAAAGAAAAAAAAAACAGACTGTAAAGGTTGTTTAGAACATATCTGTTCTCCAGTTACTCAAAATCCAACATTGTGTCTTATTCGTTTTCATGATCGAGGAGCCCTCAGATACCGAAAATCGTCTGTGGCACTTCTGCAGTAAACGATGGAATTTGTCACTTCCGCTACGCAGTACTTGTCCCGAAGAAAGTTACTAAAAGGTGTACGTTTATTTTTTCGAAAGACATGTTCAACAGTGAAATTAAGTGTGGAAAGTGTAAAGGCGACAAACCACCTCTTTTTCTACAATGAAAATTTCCGAGACCTCTGTTAGACAACATTACTTTGGGCCACTCAAGTAGAAGAAAGAAAGTTTTGAAACTTGATACGAAGCCCCTCAGAAGGAAAGTTTTGAAACTTCACTGACATATCCAAGCCAATGCAGTACCGCTCTATAAATAAAGTACTGTCAATACTCGCAAAAACATTCAGTTCTTTTTATTTAGGATATACTTTACTTATTGACATATACGGCCATGCGAATACAAGGGAGCAAGACCGCGATCCTAGCGGCTGAATGGTGAACTAGGAAGCAACCCGTTTCCACGAGTCCATTTCAAGGCCTTGTATTATAGCGTAGGCAACGCGTAGCACCATTCACAATGCAAACGTAACGTAAACTTAAAATTAACGTTAACTTAGAAGTTAGCGGCCATCTTATCTAATGGAACCATTCACAATGCGCCGACGTAAACTTAACTGCGAGTCCGTAAAATTAAGGGATTGCAAACTCCAAGCTCTTGCGGTTAATTTTATGTTAACTTTAAGGCCCCATTCACAATGCAAACGTAACCGTAAACTTAACGACGTAATGTAACCGTAAAATTAACGTAAAATTTGTGGTATTCACAATGGAGGAACGTAACATTAACGTCAAGAGTACACAGCAGCCAATCAAAACACTGCTATGTTATTTAGTACAGAAGTCAGGTTTTGGGCTATCTCGCAGTCTTATATTTCAGTACCTCGATGGAATCAAGCAACGTGGTAGCGGAATTCATATTAGTTCAAACATCTATTGCTTTGCTCCTGGGAGCTGTGTAGGCCTACGGTACCTGAAAAAGCGATCTAAACAACGGTGCAGAAAATGGGTTCATCCCTTGAATCAAAGAAGGTTATCTCAGGGCGATTTCGGTAATCTACTGTAAGAAATGACCCTCATCAGTTCGTTTTGGACATGCGGATGAAACTTGAACTGTTTGCCTTTCTTACGATTTGCTTCCCCTTTTGTAATAAAAAGTAATGTAAGGTCTCCTTTACCGACATCTATGACCCTATCTATCACACCCCGATAAGATGTTTGGATCTATTTGTTTGGATGATATCGTTTTCGTAAACTAGTAGTCCGTCATAATGTTAAGAAATATACAGGGACACTGTTTTATTTATGACAGGGATTGTCTCTCGTCCGTTTGCCAGCGCTGCGAGCTTGTCCCCCGCCATTTATTGTCAGATTTCATTACCATACTACAGGATATTAATTTCCACCTATTATTTTTCGTATTTGTAATTCTTTTTCCTTCTATCATACATAGCCTATACACAAAGACTATTTTGAAAGAGAATTACAAGTGTTTCGTCGAAAGAAGTCATTATATCGTGCACAACACACAATGTTTACCTCTGCTCTGATTGGCTGGTTCTTAAAGTTAACGTAAAATTAACTGCAAGAGCTTGCAGTTTGCAATCCCTTAATTTTACGGACTCGCAGTTAAGTTTACGTCTGCGCATTGTGAATGGATCCATTAGATAAGATGGCCGCTAACTTCTAAGTTAACGTTAATTTTAAGTTTACGTTACGTTACGTTTGCATTGTGAATGGGGCTTAAGAACCAGTCAATCAGAGCAGAGGTAAACATTGTGTGTTGTGACGATATAATGACTTCTTTCGACGAAACGCTTGTACTTCTCTTTCAAAATAATCTTTGTGTTTTTGTATGATAGAAGGAAAAATAATTACAAATACGCTGTACCGAAAAAAGTAATAGGTGGAAATAAATACCGGTATCTTGTAGCAATGAAATCTGACGGTAAATGGGGGGAGACAAGCTCGCAGCTCTGGCGAACGGACGAGACAATCCCTGTCATAAATAAAACGGTATCCCTGTATATTTCTTAAAGTTATGACGCACTACTAGTTTACGAAAACGATATCATCCAAACAAATAGATCAAAACATCTCATCGGGGTGTGATAGATAGGGTCATAGATGTCGGTAAAGGAGACCTTACCGGTACATTTCTTTTTATTAGAAAAGGGGTAGCGAATCGTAAGAAAGGCGAACAGTTCAGGTTTCATCCACATGTCCAAAACGAACTGATGAGGGTCATTTCTTACAGTAGATTACCGAAATCGCCCTGAGATAACCTTCTTTGATTCAAGGGGTGAACCCATTTTCTGCACCGTTGTTTAGATCGCCTTTTCAGGTACCGTAGGCCTACACAGCTCCCAGGAGCAAAGCAATATATGTTTGAAGTAATATGAATTCCGCTACCACGTTGTTTAATTCCATCGAGGTATTGAGATATAAAACTGCGAGATAGCCCAAAACCCGACTTCCGTGCTAAATAACATGGCAGTGTTTTGATTGACTGCTGTGTACTCTTTACGTTAATGTTACGTTCCTCCATTGTGAATACCACAACTGTTACGTTAATTTTACGGTTACATTACGTCGTTAAGTTTACGGTTACGTTTGCATTGTGAATGAGGCTGAACTGGGAAGTGGGGATCTGTCACTAGTAGCACCTTACACACTAGTAGCAGCTTACAGACACAGAATGTGACCTTCAGAAAGTACGCATGTCTTCCAAGTGAGAGCGCTTTCGTAGGAGATTGCTTTAAGTTCCTGCTGCCATCTAGTAGTGGTAACTAAAGTGTAAAACTGTTATGACACATTCAACTGTTCGGGGGTAATCGCTGACTTAGACATCGCGCAAGGCTACCTACATTATAATATTATTATAAGTTTTACCCGTATAATTTTTCTTGTACCATAAATAAATTATTATGCTAACTTTCCATACTGATATTATAGAACGAACGTAGATAAAATGCATTTTGTAATACTATTGCACTTTGACAGAACTTTCCCACTGCCCTCAATTCCTTTCAAGGTTAATATTAGATATAATTTCTGTTACGATAAAAAGAATGACAGTGTTGGCTATACTAATGTAAATAATTACTGCTCTCTCTTCCTGAGCGGTGTTATTGTTACGTGTAGGCAGCAGAGTAAACGCGTGAAGACCTGTTCTTTGTGGAATTATTTAACTTCACTTGATAGCAACTTTGCAAAGTGTGATATATGTGGTAAAAAATGTTCGTACAAGTCCACAACTACCATTTAAGAAAACACATTGAACGCATACACCCAACTGTCAATTTGCAACATGACAGACCAAGTAGGCCCACTGTGCAAGAAAATGACCCTGACGGCCTGGAACCAGTTCGACATCAAAATTTGCAGATCCATTTTTACCATATACGATTATTACTGAAGCTGCTCCTGTGGCGTCAACATCATCTGCGACGGCTCCTGAACCTGTTACGTCATTTTCTAGAACATCTGACATACCGGTAAGAAAACAAACCAGTATAGGAACATATATCCCAAAGACAGTTAGCAGCTCCATGAAGTAATCTATAGACAGGCATCTACTGGGATTGTTCACATTGGACTTCCAGCCTTTTTCTATAGTTGAAGATAAAGGTTTCGTGCAGTTCGTGAAAGCGCTAAATCCATCCTATGAGCTACCAAACAGGAAGATGATTTGTAATGCAATGCTACCAGCAGCACATCAATAGAGTTCATGAAATATTGAATACTGTGTCCAGTGTTTCTCTAACAACAGATTGCTGGAGTTCTAATGTTCTTGAGGGTTCCATGGCAGTTACGGCACACTACATAACAGACGATTTCGACTTGAAATCCGTACTCTTGGAGTGCTCGCTAATTGACGTGTCTCACACCAGTGCCAACCTTTCATACGAGATAAAAAAATTACAGATGAATTCAATTTGACAGATAAAGTGCTAGTTGTTGTCACAGATAATGCACCAAACGTCAAAAGTGCTGTGACAACAGAACTCAAGTGGAAACATTTAGGATGTGTCGCCCATGCATTGAATTTAGTTGTGCAAGATGCGCTTAAGGGCCTTAACGAAATGCACGATAAATTCAAAGCAGTGGTGACATTCTTCAAGAGGTCTAATCAGGCAACCCAGAAACTGTTAAAATTCCAAAAAGATTCAGGAGTTCCAAATCCTGAAAAAGTGCTTCAGGATATGCCGACTAGGTGGAACTCTACGTTATTCATGTTCAAACGGCTGTCACTGCTTGAAGACGCCATAAAAAGCACGATGGCTTTGAGTAATGATTCGCTTCCTCCAATTTCAACAGAGGAATGGCGAATCTGCTGTGAATTGCCAACAGTTTTGAAACCGTTTGAAGAAGTTTCTTCGAAATTGAGTGCCGAAAATTATATCACCGCAAGTCAGGTTATAGTGCTCATTCGGGAACTGTCTGCAGTATGTAACAAACTTGTGAAAGAAGACTTTCACCCCACAGTGCGGAATCTGATTGATTCCATAGACAATGGAATTAGAACACGGTTTCCAAATTCGGAATGGAGCAAAACTTTGGCGCTGTGCACTTTTTTTGGATCCGCGCTTCAAGCTCATTCCATTTTCGAGTTCCAGTGCTGCTGACTCCATAAAAAAACATGCCATTGAGCTCGTTATGAAAGAACTGAACAGTCAACAAGTGTCAGTGAATGTTCAAGAAAATGTCAATACTACTGTGAGTGAAAGTTCCGTCTCCAATACGATTTCGGTTTAGGAGGAGTTCGATGCGATGGTTGCTACTGTCCAACCTCGGGGCACATCGTTATCGGGGGCAATAGTAGAAGTACAGCGTTATTTAGATGAACGCCTATTGCCGAGGACGGAAAACCCCTTAATCTGGTGGAAGAAATACCAGCCTCTCCAAAATCGTCAAAGAAAGGTTCAGTGTTGTTGCCACGTCGATTCCTTGTGAACGAATTTTTTTCTAAAACGGGACTGATAATTAATGACAGACGCACCCGACTCAGTCCTCAGAAAGTCGAGCAATTGGTCTTTTTGAACGCAAATTCAAGCCTGTGAAGTTCGAGTGTTGCCTACAGCGTATATAAGTTTCATTTAAAATCATTAAATTAGGTATAGTCTATTAGAGTGATTTTTGTCTTATGAACCATGCATCAAAAATATGACGCTCACTTTTTCTTAATATTAGGTTATTGTAGGTACTTTGTATTTTCTTTCATCCAGTAATTAATTACATAGATATAGAGTATCCATTGTTTATTTAAACATTGTTGTGACAATTACAGGTTCCCCCAATTACAATGAACATTTTTAAGAAATGCTTTTTATTCGGGGCGTCGACCTATTAAGATCTTTTGCTCCCACTGGCACCATATGTGAGGAATCTGCGTGTAATTGTAATGGCGGTAGTGTAATATGTTGAATGTTAGAAAATGAACATTAAGGACGAAACAAACACCCAGTCCCCAGACCAGGGATATTAATCATTATAATTAAAGTAAAATACCTGGCCCCGCCGGGAACCGAGCCCGGGACCGCCGGGTGATAGGCGGGCGCGTTGCTCCCTACACCGTGGAACCGGTCACAATAAGCGCAACTGTTTGAATATTCATAACAAATGTAATAAAAATTTCAGATTGTCATGAATGAAACGAACGTGATAACGTCTCTTTACACACTGAAGTTTTTATTAATTCGTTTCACACTATTCATTATAACAAAATAACACAACATTACCGGTACTTTCTTTTACTTAAACGATCCTCTTGTACGGTACCGGTTTGTGCCAGGTTTGGCAGACAGATCATCATGTTTTCTTGTCTTCCATCCTTAACTGGGGCATTGTTGTCAAACTCACTCCTCTAGATTTCAGAAAAATATGCTATGTTGTCTTTTCATTTCATCCGCTGTCTGCCTCTTGATAACTTTATAGCAAATAGGAATGCGTGTTTTGCTGTTCAACAGTGTGTGTAGTGATGCGTGCGCGCATGTGCGAGTGAATGAATGGCAGTTTGCAACACAGCTGTTAGGTCACAAGCTTGAAGCGGTGACCAGGCTGTGACCAGTAAAAGGTGAATAACGTTGGACGTTATACGGGGACAAGCTTGAAGCCGTGACCAGGCTGTGACCGCACAGAACACCAATGTGTGACCGGTAAAAGGTGAGTAAAGGTGGACGTTATTTTTCACTGTTACTTTTCACAGTTACTTTATTGTAGCAATGACAGATGTAGCAGTTACACAAAAATAACCGTTTGTCACACCTCTACTGTATACAGATGAATGATTAACCGGTATCATAAGGGTAGAAGTCGATCTGGTATTATGTCCGTGGATCACTGATCTGTATACATGGATCGCTGATGGCAGCTCTCCGCTGTAGGAGAAAGTACGCCAAGTTGAGCGCGCGGTTCGCCATGTTGGTGTACCCATCCTAGAGCTCTCCTTATGGGGAAGCAATGATAATATAATCAATTTTAAATCGCCATTAATGGCGCATTGGAATAATTAAAAATGTAGGGACATGTTCACTCAAAGCATAAGGACATTGAGAACACCGACACGTCATTCCGAGGTCAGTAAATGGGTGTATAATAACGGCCGACAAATATTAACTTAAGTGCTAAATACATACAATTAGCAATCGGTAATACAATACGAGTGAAAAAGAGTTTCTGGAAACATTGCTGTAAATTTTATACATGCATGCCACGAAATGATGCATTCTTAAGGGGAGATATGACTGAATTTTTCGTATTTTGAGCCAAAAACTCTGTTTTTCTTTTTATTCATACAAAAATAGCCCTATTCTTCATCTTTCAGAAAATGTTTTTAGTTTAGTAATTCCGGCTTGTTTAAAGCTTGTAGAAGCCATTTAATATGAGCCCGCAGGGCATTTAAAAGCACAGAACCACACCCACTTCTCCTGTAACGGCATAATGATAGTTTACTGTGTGTTTTTCGCTGGATATTCAAGTATTTCGCGGCGTATTTTCTGTAGAAGTACACTTCGGCATGCTGACAGTCACTTGTTTACTACGTAATCAATACAATTACGTTATGTTAGGAAATATTGTAATTTGAACTGACGAAGAGAATGTTGTACTTCTTCCAAATAGTACTCAGTTTATACCTGCCACACATGTATACTTTGATAGTTTAAATATAGTATGTATTTGCATTATTTACATTTAGGAATTCCTATTTGTTTTAATTGTAGTAGTACAAGCATGGCTCCCTTTTTTGTTAATATTTTACTGACATGCAGAAGTAACATGTGGTTTCAATTCAGCGAGTGAAATATCTAAACTAGTGATTTTCCATTGATCTATTTCATCTTAATTCCTGTGTAAATGTGTGGGTTATTGCAATAACACAGCACATAACACCCGTGGAACTACAATTAGGAGGCCTGCCGTCACTGAACTCAGCATAAACAAAGCAAGTGCGCTCCTCGTCTCGTGGTCTACAGCACCGTGCGCTCGCTGCCATCTTCTATTCGGCTTACTGCTACCCAAGCTACCAGCCATCCATGTATAGAGATCAGTGCCATGGATAGATGAGAGGAAGTTCTTCTTCTTCTTCTTCTTCCACTTCTTGGGATATTTTTGGGCGCTGCTGAAAAGCCATTACCCAATCACAACACTTATTATCACAAATCTTCAAGAGAAACAGACTGAGTTTTACTTATGAGAGATAGAGTTGTTCAACACTTGTAGAAACACTCGGGTTACAGGTCGAGAACGTTACGTCAGCAGATGTTACAGCAAAGTGATTGGGTTACAGTTATGTAGAGGAGGATGCGAGTTAAGAAGCTCATATGACTCACTAGTCAAAAGAATTTAGAGTTTAATATGACAATTATCCAAAAATTCTTGAATAGCAAGAACAAGTGAAGGTGTAGGCTGTTGAACGAGGCGAGCGACCGTTGTGGGTACCGTATAGTACTTGTATTTTTTGTGAGCGTAAAGTTTGGAAAAAAACGTTTTCTATGTAGGGCGAAATGGGAACATTGAAAGAATATGTGAGTAGTGTCGGCCATACTATTATTACATGAACACATGGGTGAATCCGCTAACTTTAATTTGAATTTATAAGCCGGAGTTAGAGCATGATTAAAGCGTAATCTGATAATTGTTGTAATATGTCTGCGTGAATATTTTGTTGTTGAAAACCATGGGTGACTAGCAATACGTGGTTGCAGCTGATAATAATATTTTCCTTTGAGTTTCGCCGATTGTGTCCAATTGTGCTGCCATTTTTGTCGAATAGCAAGTTTAATAAACGGCGTGAAATCTGTGTAGGGAAGGGCTAGGGAAGCATTGATTCCGGTTCCGGATGCAGCTTGTTTTGCCATTTTATCAGCCTTATCATTACCTGCGTTGTTCGAATGACCTTTTATCCATGTTAACGTTATATCAGCACCATTTTTCATCGAGTTCAAATAAAAGTCGCCGAATATTGCAGATGTACCAATTTGTATAGGACTTATGTGACATTAAACTTTGAAGCACACTTAAGGAATCTGTAAAAATGATCGCTTTGGAGACTTGGTTATTTTTTAGGTATAGCAAAGCTTGTCGTATAGCGAAAGCCTCAGGAGTAAATATTGAGGCAGGGTTTGGAAGTGTGTATTGCTCACAGACGTGTAACTGCGGAATGTAATATGCGACCCCTGTGGCCACATTTTGTTTGGAACCATCTGTATATATTATGAGAGTAGGATTGAGATCATTTATCGCCATTTTAAGTGTTAGTTTAGGTATGTCAGAAATTTGCATTGCGCTGTTATTAAAGGAAATGTGCTGAGACACTACAATATTAGGTTTGTAGTGCATAATATTGTATGGCATTGTATTGTATGGGAGCGAAATATTTTGTTGAATGCTAGTATGATATTGTCGCGTCAAGTTAAAAGCGTCTAACAAAGCAGGAGTTCGTGATTGCTGTTGAGAACGTTGCCGATATTTCTCCAGTAATTGTAGTTTGGGTAGGAGAGGATGTCTAGCTAGTGCCATTCGGGGCAATAAAAATTTAGAAGCTAAATACAAACGGCGATAGTGGAGCGGCATGTCACATGTTTCAACAAGTAACGCATTAGTAGGGGAAGATGGTAAAGCGCCTATACATAATCGCAGTGCTCGATGTTGAATTACATTGAGCTTGTGAATAAGAGTGGAGGAAGCAATATCAAAATAAAAGGATCCATAATCTAAAAGCGAGCGTATTGTATGCCGATAAAGTAATAAAGCCGTTACGGGATCAGCACCCCAGTTTCGTCTAATTGTTAATTTCAATATATTGGTAAATTTTTTAGTCTTTTTTGAAAGGTATTCGAAATGGGGTTTCCAGGACAGTTTATTATCTAAATATATACCAAGATACTTGTGCACCCGGACTATCGGAATTGTAAAATTTGCAATTCTGAAAGAGTCTGTATTATACTTGCGTTTATGCGTGAAAATCATGGCCACATTTTTGGTAGAGGAAAGTTCCAAACCATGCTCGTTTAACCATGCTTTAGCAGTAGTTAATGCTCGAGTAATATTAGTTCTGCAGACTTCCAGACTTTCATGAGAAGAATAAATGACTACCGGTATATCATCCGCATACAATAGTATTCGTGCATCACGTATGACGATACCTTCTAAATCCTTTACGTATAGAGCAAATATTAGGCCACTTAAAATGTCGCCCTGAGGCAACAAGAGCCTGAAAACTCGGAACCAAGACGAGAAAGAAGAAAGATTCCTCTTTTCGCCGTCACTATGAAATTCACAGAGAAGGCAAAAGACATTTTCAAAGAAACCCACCTACTTGACCTGCAGGTTACCATTGAACGTCCGAATACTCCACTTGGTCCTCCGCAATGCAAAAGGTGCCAGCGTACAGGCCACACGCATAAAAATTGTAACCTACGCCTAGATGCGTAAAATGCCCCGGTCCCCATAGCACTGATGAGAGCGCTCTAATAGAACCTGCGCAATTTCAATGCGTAAACTGTAAGGGAAACCACACGGCTAACTATTGGGGTTGCCCTGTTATACTCCGTGCAACTCAGGCGAAGAACAAGAGGACACAGAGCAACACTAAAACCTTTTAACTAGAACAAGAGGACTTCCCGCCATTGCCTTCTACGTCTAAAATCCAAGAAGTCACAAACAGCCAATCACAGAACGCAGCGTCACAAGTCAACAGCCAATGGGCGCAGCACCCTCAAAACGTGCTCTCTTCCTCATCTCGCACATCTTCCCAAATGAAACTGGCTCCCAAGCCTTCAGTCAATACAATAACCCCCTCTCCTACCCCAAGATTGTCTTCCCTACCTCAAAACGTCAGACAAAATTCCCAGATTTGTTCTTCTCTCCTTTCGAACACCAGGCAAGAAGCTCTCAATCTTCTTGCCACTATTCCTCCCGACCAGCATTATAACATACTCATGTCACATATCCAGGCTTCAGGCATCGCTCAACAAATCACTAACATGCTCTTAGATCTCATCTACCCACCCCCAGGTATGTCTAGAGAAGCTGTAGTTTACCAGCACATTTTCGCCACTTCCTATGGCCGCTTATTTGTATCAAGCAGTACACCAATCTAATAGTTCTACCAAAACTAATGCCATACCCAAGTTTCCCAGGATCATTTACTGGAATGCCAATGGTATTCGCAATAAAAAACTTGAATTTCAATATATTCTACACAGCCTACAAATAGATATTGTACTAGTTTCAGAAACATTACTAAAACCTGGCATAAAATTCAATATCAAGGGCTACAAAATAGTTAGCCATCCTCCTGAAGCAGCGTATTAAGCATGATGAAATTTTCCTTCCTCCTCTCACTGCAATGGAAGCGCACGCCTTCAGAATATACACAAGTTTCGGCCCACTACAAATCATCGCAGTATATAGACAACCTAAAAATAAACTGTATTCCGCAGATCTAGATAAACTCCTCAATAATGGCATCCCTACCATAATAGTTGGAGATTTAAATGCAAAACATACCGATTGGAACTCTAGACTCATCAATACACCAGGTAGACAACTTAAAAATTATTGTGAAGATCATAACGTCCTTACTTATGGACCATTAAACCAACTCACGTCCCATTTCAACCAAATCAACTCCCGGATGTCATTGATATAGTTCTTGCTCAAGATCTTCCGCATGATATTGAAACAGAAACCATATGGGCCACTGACTCTGATCATAATCCAGTTTTACTCACCATAAATTCGGATATCAATATCAAAATTACTACAGACCCCTCCCACATAAATACCAGGCACATTGATTGGCCAACATTTCAGCGCCACCTGAATAATTATTTTCAGGAACCACCGCCCCTTATTTCTACTAAGCAAGAACTGGACAACTACATTGAGAGTTTTACAGCCACTATCCGTTCTGCAGCTAAAGCGGCTATCAAACCACCTTCCAAACGAGTAATTTCAGACCTTCCAGATAGAATACTCTTCCTACTAAAGCTTAAGAGTATTGCCAGGAGAAGATGGCAAAGAACTCGTCAACAACAACATAAAAAACATACAATTTCCTAACAAAAAAAATGCTCCACGGAAATCTCCCAACACCGCAATGACGACTGGAACAAAACTCTTACTTCCCTCTCCACCAAGGACAATAGCATGTGGAGAATGTCCAAAGCACTAAGGAAAACCCCAACCAACATCCCCACGTTAACTACATTCAACGTAACTGTAACTACTGACAAAGAAAAAGCTGACCTCATTTCTGAAACACTTCAACATCAATTTTCCCCCAATCAAGACCCACAGTACACAGACTTTACAAATGAAATAGAACGTGAAATACAACAAACATTACAACAACCAAATGATCCTACAGTTAACCCCCACCAATTACCATGACGGAAGTCAAGAAAATCATCAAGAAACACCTAATAATAAGGCTCCTGGCCTTGACGGTATTGACAATCACATACTAAAGAACCTCTCACCGTCCGCATTAGCGCATCTACTGCAAATCTACAACGCTGCTCTAGCACTCAAGTATTTCCCCACCAAATGGAAAATGGCTAAAATAATACCCCTACCCAAGCCAGGCAAAGATAAGACAAATCCAAATGGATACCGGCCCATCAGCTTATTGGATGGCCTTGGTAAAATCCTGGAAAGAATCATCTACAAAAGATTACTGTTCGATACCCAAATTAATTCTTCTTTACCACCTCAGCAATTTGGATTTTGAAAAGGACATTCCACAGTTCAACAATTAATTAGAATTGTCAACTCTATAACACACACCCTAAATACCAAAAGGGGCAGAGGCGTAGTATTTCTTGACGTTGCCCAGGCCTTTGATCGCGTCTGGCACTCAGGCTTACTATGGAAATTAAAGCAGAACGGATTACCACATCACTACAGTACTTCCGACTACTACACAGTTATCTCACGGAACGTTCCTTCTTTGTACATCTCCAAGGAAAAAATTCTACCACCAAATTAATAACAGCTGGCGTGCCTCAAGGCAGCATTTTGGGTCCATATCTCTACCTACATTTTTCCTCCGACATTCCTACAACCCAGAAAACTGAACTAGCTCTCTAAGCAGACGACACTGCAATCATGGCAGAATTCTTTATGCCGCACATTGTCATCAACCACCTTCAAGATGCTCTACATCACATGCAAATATGGTGTAAAATGTGGAGAATCAAAATTCCAGCAAGTCAACTGCAGTTTATTTCACTCGTAGGTACGAACGAAAACCCAAAACAATATTACTCTATGAAAATGAAGCCATAAAATGGGCCAATGAAGCAAAATACCTAGGAGTTACCCTAGATAAAACATTGCAATTTAAATCACACTTCAAAAATACTCTAGAAAAATCAGCAAAGGCATATCATTCGGTCTACTGCCTCCTTTCTAAAACATTAAAATTAAACCTCACGAACAAACTCCTAATCTATAAAACACTTATACGAACGGTCACTCTATATGCATCAACAGTATGGCGGACAGCTAAAGACTGTTACATTAAAAAACTTCAAAAATTCCAAAATAAAATTCTTAGACAAATCACTAATGCTCCATTCCACATTCGTAACATGGATATCCATAGACAGCTGAGAATTCCAACAATAAAACAACACATTAAGGACACTGTCAAACATTTCTATCGTCCTGGACAAAAACATGCCAATGATCTGATCCGACAAATACATAACATGGATAGCAGAGTTTTCTATTCCCTAAAACATCCTAAAACACTCATAAACTAACCCCACATTTATCTGTCAAAACACCTACAAATTTCCTTCTAACATTACTCTAACCATAACACCAAAACATACATAAACCATACATAAAATTCTCATAAACGTGTCTAACATCAACACCCTGAAAAGTGACGCCGTTTTTTTTAAACACTGCATGCGCATATCCTATTTACCTATTGAACATTATAACAAAATAACCAAACAAATATCAAAAGTCGCACGCTCTAAGAGCCACCATTAAAATAGCATTTAGAGACTAAATAGGTCGAGAAATGCTGTCACTTACATGAAACGACTTAAAACGGATGCTGCTGCTGCTACCCATGAGATGCGTATCGTACGTTAGACGTAGAGGTTGGGCATGCGAATTCCATTCGCCGAAAATATAAAAGATGTTGGAGAATTTTAATAAAATTAGCAGGGAGGTGTAAGTTATGAAGTTTCGACAGCAACATGTGTATGGACACGTTGTCATAGGCAGCTTTAATGTCAAGGAAAGCAGCAATTGTTTCATGTTTGCGTTGTTTTGCAAGCACCAAATCCGTTAATAATATATTAATGGGATTCGCTGTGCTTCTCCCTTTTATAAAGGCATACTGATAGACGGGTAGCAAATTGTGATAAGCGAGACACCATAAAGGCCTTTCCAATAGAATACTGAGGAAGACTTTTCTTAAACATGACCCTAAACAGATTCCTCTATATTCAATGAGATTGGTAGCCGAGTTTTTTGGTTTCGGTATGGGCACAAGCGTAAATGTATTCCATGCAGAAGGAGGGACATCGGAGTTTAGTATTTGATTGTAATACGCTATGACGATCGCATGTGCATGGTAAGGAAGATGGGATATCATTTTATAGGTAATATAGTCCGGTCCAGGAGCAGAAGTAGGTTTCTTCTGGAGTATGTTAAAAAATTCTGGGTAAGATATAGGTTGGGAAAGTGTGAGAAATTTATCTGGAAGAGGCACTGTAGTATACTGCTGAAATTCTTGAACAACAAAATCCAGCGTTAATGTGTCGTAAAATTGGGAGATGCTTTCGAAGTGTGGTTGGTCGAGTGTATTGCATCCCATATTAGTTAGTTTCTTTACAGCAGCCCAAATATTCTTAATACAGGTGTTTCTATTGAGGGAGTTAATAAAACATTTCCAAGATTCTCTTCGTCTTTCGTTGAATACTTTTCTCAGGTGGGCAGTGTACTTTTTGTATTGCAAATAATTAGCAGGTGTGAAATTTTGGTTTAAGCTTCTGAGCAGGCTGCGTCTTCGTTTCACCATAGCAGCGCATTGCTTATTCCACCAGGGAATATTAAGCCGTCTAGTAGTATTGCTATATTTGCGATAATGAAAAGGGTGATATATATCTAGGTAGTTTTGAATATGCTGATATAAGGAAGTATAGGCAGAAGACGATTGTGAGGCAAATTTAATGCGATTTGAAATATAATCATGAAAGAGGCCAAAATCAAAATCTTGGAGATTCCGTGTTCTACGCTGAAGTTGTAAAACTATATTCTGCGGATGGAGTTGTGTTATAATGTCAATAATTATAGGAAAGTGATCACTTAGATGAGTGTCTTTGTGCGTGTACCACATTGATTTATGGACAATATTTTTGGAGCAAATTGATAGATCCACTGCACTATTAGGGTGCCCTGGTGGAGATAGCCGCATTGGGGAGCCATCATTTAAAATAAACAAATGGTTATTTAAAACTGCATTAAGAATATGACGTCCTTTTGTTGTGATATTGACACATCCCCAGTCAGTGTGATGACCGTTGAGATCACCTGCTATTATTAAACTGTCTCGGGCTGAAAACTGTGAAAAATAGTGATGCCATTGAAAGGCGTTGCCTTGTATGGAAGGCGGGCAGTAGAGGTTCACGATAAGGAAATGTTGCACTCTAACAGCCAAGGAGTACGTGTTAGGAATTGTGTAAGGGAGCAAGACGTTAGTATATGGTATTTGCGACTCAATTAAAGTGAGTACCCCACCGTAGCCACAATCATCGAGTCGTTCAACATTATAACCCTGGACGGAAAAGGTGGAGTCAGGTTTTAACCATGACTCTTGTAGTATAATAATATGGGGATGATATTCTTGGATGAGAAGTATTAATTCATGCTTTTTTGGAGTAATACTTCTACTGTTCCATTGCAGTATGCGCATCCTCCTCTACTAAAAACTGACTAACCTTGTTAAAGAGGATTTTTAATAAATGAGCCCAGAACGTCTGCTAATCGCTTGAAGTCTTGCAGTATTTCTGCTTGAGCATTCTTGGTTAATCGTGGGAGTATAGGGCGATCAGATGAAGTCTGAGGACCTTCTATAGGGGAAGCTGTGCTAGTTGACTGTTCCATTTGCACCTTTGGCGGTTGAGTCTGCGAAACAGATACCCGTGGAGCATGTTCCAAAATAGGATTGCGTAAGATCGCGTGATAGCCTGCTCTATCAAAGCCTGGCAGGAGAGCTGGTTAAATTGGTCTTTGAATTACTTCAGTAAATTTTCGTTTACGAGGAGTCTCACGTGGAGACGTCGAAGTGCTTGTACTAAGCTGTGGAAATAGATGTGGGACGCTAAAGGGGAAAAATCCTGTCGGATGGAGTTTTTCTTGTGCTTCCTGGAAGGAAATATTGTCCACACACATCATGCGCTTGATTGTGATTTGTTGCTAATGAACTTCACATCTATCGGATCCTACACTGTGATTTAACCCACAATGTAGGCATTTACGTATTACATCAGAACATGTGTGACTTTCATGATTCTTAGAGCAGTTACCGCATCTCGAGTATTTTGTTCTGCAGTTTTTGGCTGTATGCCCATATCGTTGACACTTTCCGCAGATAATAGGGTGAAAAATGAATGCCTGAACCTCTAGTATGATGTGAAAAATAGTAACAAATTCTGGTAAAGACTGACATTTGAAGGTTAATCTTATCGTTCCCGTAGGAACAAAGTTAGCTTCCCCATCAACTGACACACGTCGGTTGAGCCGTTGGGCTTTAACTATAGGAACGGGGGATTCAATGTACTTAATAATGTCCTCCTCAGTTAATTTCTTATCGACTCCCCGAATTAATCCAATGCGAAACAAGTTGGAGTCCGGAATGAAAGCTTTAAGTTTAGGAGAATTCAAAATGGGGTGTTTGAGAAAAATGCTGGCATTGTTAGCTGAGTCAAATATAACTTGTATATGCTTTGCACCTTTCGGTTTGATAGATTTAATACCGACAATTTTACTATCGTAGAAGAGCCTACCAAGCGCCATGGGATGAATATTTCCAGTGTTTTTCTCATCAGCTGACTCAACATAGATTACGTACGGACCGCAGTGTCCTGAATAGTAGTAAATCGAATTAGTTATAACAATTTCATCAGATTGTATATTGGATAGAGTTTTCACCACCGAGAGCAGGTGTGATGACACTATTATTGGTTGACCGCACTGTCTCTTCATGATCAATATTACTAGAAATGTCCATGTCCAGTGAATGGTTAGTACCGCCACCCCCACTATCGAAGAGAGCCATACATATACTGTAAACCTTGCACTATAGAATACTGCACTTGACGCACACGGACCAATTAGGAAAGTGGAACCGCACACTACCACTGTTCGAAGCGAACTCATAGAGGAAGTTAAAATGTGAGGATAGGTATTCAGGTGTAGATTCGTTCAGAAGCCGAAAAATTAGTGTCTCAGTATGTAGATTTCTTAGTTGATCGATTTTCAGCCAGGATAGCTTCTCATAATATGGGGAAATATGTGTCCTCAAGTTCAAAGAAAATATAAATCGTATGCATGAGTTCATTGCCCTTTGAAGTTTCATAGTTCGTTCTACTGTTGCATCGGTTGATACATCACAGTAATGAATTAGTCGAAAAATGAGAGTTTGAATAAGTTTTATTTTCATGCTATGTGGAAGAATAGATTGTTTCACTTTTAGGAGGTGGAGAGATGCATATACCTTTCTGCAGACACTTGTTATATGATCGTTCCAGTTGAATGTGTCATTCATGACAACGCCTAGGTTTTTTACAGACTTCTGAAAAGGTATAGCTTCACCGCAAAGCATGAGAGTAGGCTGTTGTGTGATGTTTAGCATATTTAAAAGCCTAGATTGTCCTATTATGATAGCTGCGTTTTCTTCGGGTTAATTAATAGGCAGTTCTCTTTTGCATACGAGCTAATTAAATTTATTAGAGTCGAGTTCATTTGGTGGATTGCTTTGTCAGTGTCGGAGACTTTGAAGTGTGAGTATATCTGAAGATCGTCAGCATAAAAGTGGTAGTTGCAGTCATTCAGATGAGAAGAAATGTCATTATTATTATTATTATTATTATTATTATTATTATTATTATTATTATTAATTTTACGCCCACATTGGAGCACTGAAATCAATCTATATACAGTCAAGTCTTATGAATATTGGTTACAAATTTGGTTGATGTTTCTTCTTTTGTTCCCAGAAATGTTTCATTCTCTCTGACCTGGCTGCCCGTTCTTCGTCAGTTATGTTGTACTGTTTGCATGTATAAGTCTTCAGTTTAAGTCTCACGTCGTTATTTCTCAGGATCCTCTTCTCTTCTCTGTTTTCAATTTATTGAATTGTCAAGCCTAATTCATTTAAATCTTCTTGGACTTCTTTGAACCAGTGATTTTTAATTTTACTTTTCCAAAAGTAGTTGAATAAATGTTTGAGTATCCTAGTCTCTGGTAGTCGTAATATGTGACAGAAAAAAGCAACTCTTCTTTTCCGCATTGTATCTCAGTCTCTTCGTATACAACTTCATTAGGTAGTAATCACCATTGTCCATCTACTTGGTGTTTTTTGTTTAGAATTGTTCTAATGATTCATCATTCTATTTTCTGTGATTTATCTGTAGTTGATTTTGTATTCAAATTGAATAAGGTTTCACTAGCATAGGTTGCTTCAGGCTTAATAACGGAGTTGTAGTGTTTAAATTTTGCATTTATCGAGAGAGATTTCTTCCTGTAGGTTGGCCAAGTAATGTGTTCAGCTTGTTTTAATTTGGTAATTCTATTTTCAACTGATATTTTCTCTTTTAAGTTCCAAGTTATAATCTCTCCAAGATATTTAAATTTATTCATGAGTTGTATTATAGTTATACGGGCCGTGAAAGTCTAAATGATAATATATTTAAATTTATTAACAACCTTAATTTGTTTGTTATTAGTCAGTGTGATAGGTGATGTTTCCACTTTGAAGGATGGCATCATTCCTATCTTTTCAAAGGAAATGTCATTAATATAGATTAAGAATAAAAGAGTTCCAAGAACAGACCCTTGGGGAATGCCAGATAGCTTAGTCCTCCATTCTGTAGTCGTCATGTTTGATATACTGTAACTTGCTGTCATCTGTTTTTGAGGTATGAGCCCAAGAGCTGAATAGCAGAATGAGCCATGTGAAGTTTTGTAACTTGGCTAACAATATGTCAATATTTACAGTGTCAAACGCACTGCTGAAGTCAAGTACAGTCAGTTTTCGTTCGTCCATAGCCTGTCTAATGTCATCCGTGATTTTGATTAGTGTTGTTGCAGTACTGTGTTCTTTCTTAAAACCAGACTGTAAGGGATCAAGTACAGAATGTTTTTACAAGTATTTAACTATTTCTTTATGCATAATTTTCTCCAAAACCTTAGAAAGTGCTGTGAGAATGCAGACAGGTTGGTAGTCAGATGTACTGCTTGCAGGAGTGTTGTTTGGGACTGGCACAATGAGTGCATCTTTCCATTTAATTGGGATATTGCCTGAAGTAAGGCAGGTATTAATTAAATGTGTAATAATGGGTAATATTATGTTGATTATGTAGGTCATGAATAAAATGGGAATTTCACCAGCTCCTGTTGCGTGAGATTTAATTGACATAACTTCCCTTCTTACATCATGCTCTGTTACAGTATCAAATTCAAATACTGGACGGACTGGTGATTGTTGCCTTAATATATTGTCAATGGTGTTTTGTACTGTCGGTGAGTCAAGAGTGAGAAATTCCATGGAGAAATATTATTTAATTCATCAAGGGACACCTCGGAATCAGTATGCTTCGCAAGTGGTTTTCCAATACCCAGTGTCCGAAGTTGCCGCCACGTGGAACCAGTGTTAATATTTTTGTTTAAATGCTGGAAATAATTAAATTTCTTATTGCGAATTACAAGCTTAATTTGGTTTCGAAGAACATGGTGCTGCTCATGTACGTCAGCTAGTTGAGTCTGTTTATAGCGTCGGTGTTGTGCGTCTCATTCTTTCATCATAGTCTTAACATCAGAAGTTAGCCAAGGACAGGGCGGGCGTGTTACTCTCACATTACGCTTTGGTGCATGTTTGTTATACAATTTATGTAAACAGGAATTAAATATTTCCACTTTCTCATCAATGTCACATGTTATCATTATGTCATACCAGGGGAAGAGTTGTGCATCTTGTCTCAGTTGTATTAAATTCATGCTTTTAAAGTCTCTAAACAATACAAATTTCGGTTGGTACTCAGGCACCCGAAAGAGAGTATGCTAAGTATATGGGATCATGTTTAGATATGTAAGGAACAGATACTTGACTGTGGTGAAGAACTTTTTGGGGGATATTTGTTATTACTAGTTCTATGAATGTATCAGCGGAAATGGTGGAAGTAAGGACATGGTGAGTGGGTTTAAGGGGCAATATAGTCATGTCACAGGATTTTAAAATATTTTGTAGTCATAAGGCATCGTTGTTCTGGGTTAATAAATTTGTGTCAAAGTCTCCAAAAAGTATCACGTGCTCGTATGATGTTATCATCATTACTGTTGCCAACCTTGCATGAACTTCTAAGAACCTTCTTGTTTTTAAGTTTGCATTGTATCCTCTGAAAGGATTTTGTACATATTTAATGTATGTTGAATATACATATACGCATCAGAAATGATGCAAGGTATTATGTTTCTACCTGCTGTGCACCTGCTTTCCTGGGCTTAACCTCTAGGTACCTTGGCCCAGTCCTATTTGTTTCTACTCACAATCTATTCTAGTTCCACCACACAGATTTTTATATTTGGATTAGGCAATGTCTCCTCTCTTTGTTGTGCCATTTCATACTGATGATAAGCTCTGAGCTCGATTTTACTCTGTTCAGTGACTCATGCCTACATTTGACTTTGTGTTGTTTACTGCTGGCAGTTTATGGGCCTTAACAGGTTTAGGCCTAGGTCTTTGTAACCTTGTTCCATACTCACCATCCGTACCGTGTATCTCGCCCCTATGTGGCATATCCCTTAAAACATTAGCCCATCTAATCAATCAATCAATCAATCAATCAATCAATCAATCAATCAATCAATCAATCAATCAATCAATCATCTGCATTCAGGGCTGTTGCCGAGGAAGCAGATTTCCTTGTAATTGTTTCCCTAGCCTTTTTAAAAATGTTTTCAAAGAACTTGGAAATTTATTGAATATTTCCCTTGATAAATTACTGGCATCCTTTACTCCTCATCCTATAAATGAATATTTGCCCAAATATGTCTTCTTTAATTCCAACCGTATCTTCATGTTATGATTTTTCCTACTTTCGTCTTGACTGACAGTTGGAACATATCACTTAGTCGAATAACTCGTCTCCTTACTCCCATGTCATTCCAGCCTAAAGTTTGCAAAATTTTCATAACACTACTCTTTTTTTTTTAAATCACCAAGAACAAAGTGTGCTGTTTTCCTTTGGATCTTTTCCAGTTCTCGTAACAAGCAGTCCTGCTGTGGGTCCCATACACTGGAACCATACTCTTAAGTTAATTAGGGTCCTACAAGAGACATATATGCCCTCTTCTTTACATCCTTAATACAACCCCTCTATACTCTCATAACCATGTGAAGAGATCTATAACCTTTCTTTACAACCTTGTTAAAGTGATTACGCCAATGAAGATCATTCCTTATATTGACACCTAGGTGCTTACAGTGACTTGAGAGGATTTACAACCTGACATTTCATCCTGTTTACCATCACAGCAGTGTCTACTGTCCATCTCACAACATTATCTAGGTCTTTTTGTTGTTGCTCACAATCCTGTAACTTATTTACTACTTATCTCCTTCTTTCCCTCCCTCTTTCCTACCTACCCTATCCTGAATAATGATTGAAGAAGAGCTACCCTCATTCTTGTCCTCTGTTAAAAGCCTTATTATATCCTTTAAATCTGTTGTCTCTTTCCTCATTTTTCTTAATGCCTGCTCACACCCACAGTTCCTGCACCTGTCTTCTTCAGCCATTATTTTATCTTCTTCACAAAAATATGTAAGAACATGTAATTATCAACATAAATAAATCAGCATGTTCTCTGAATAAAAATATATATGCCAGAAGAAGGAAATAATGAAATACTCAAACAACACAAACATTTCAAGACAATAAAGCATGATATAAATTATTCAGTAACTACACTGCAATTACTCTACTTCGGCATGTCTTAAATATAAAATAACAATCTAACTGAAACTAGTTTCACAGTATACAAGAACCTTGTTTATCCAGCTCTCATTAATCCAGATTTTTGGTTTATCTGAACTGATTTTTTATTTACTGTAATATTATTTTTTATGAAAATATGTGCGCCCTTTGAATAATACTGTATGCATGAAACTATACAGTTGTTATGTTTGCACCACAGGTAGTATAGAGATCGCCAATCCCAATGCTTCAAGCTTCAATTACCAAGGTCAGTGTGGATCTGTTCGTGAAAGTGTTAAAACACAGTGTATTATACTTTTGTTCCCGTGTTTTGAGTGTGCATGAGTGAAATGGCATTGAAGTAAAAGAAAGTGGTTGTCTCGATGGACAAAAAGTTGGAAGATACTGGAAAACTTTTGCTTCAAATTGATGACTAAAGACAGTTTTCTATAAAGAAAGCAAGAAATGAATCTCTAGATGACACATTATTCGTTTGGTTCGGTGAAAAAAGAGAGCATGGTCTTCCGATATCCGGCCCAGTACTGCAGGAGAAAGCACAAAGTTTAAACGAAAAAAAGAAAAAAATCCAAAAAAAAGCATGATGGCAATCCTAAATTCTCAGCCAGCCAAGGTTGGTTAGAAAGATGGAAAGCTCATCATGTCATATGTCAGTGTTCAGTGAGAGGTGAAAGTTTTTTAGGGCATAAAGTATCAGCAGAACATTTCAAGAAAAGAATTTCAAGAAATTATTTCCTCCAAGAACTTAACCCCACATCAAATGTATAATGCCAATGAATCTGGACTTTTTTAACGGATGCTACCCAGTAAGATGTTGGCTTCTAAATAAGATGACAAGAGTGTAAACATAGAATTACAATTATGGCTTGTAGCAATGCATCCAGGAGAGACCAATTTCCTGTCCTGCTGATAGAGAAATCATAAAAACGGTGTGTTTTGAAACATGTCAATTGATCTGCTAACCAACTGTTTACAAATCACAAAAATGCATGGATTGATCAAGTGTAACTCAAAACCTTTTGATATAAATATCATACAAATATATGTTCCCACATAGGATGGGACTGATGCTGATATTTTAAAGTTTTATGGAGACATTGATGAAGCCTTAAAAATGACCAAACATTCAGAAATAACCATACTAATGAGAGATTTCAATGCAAAAGTGAGAAAAGGTGTGTGTGTGTGTGTGTAAGGACATAATTGGCAATTATCGCAGGGACAGGATTCCAGCAAGATATAGCAGATATCTTGGATTCAGGAGGTCAAATGGATTGTATCGCAATTGACCTGTCTAAGGCATTTGATAGGGTGGACCATGGGAGACTACAGGCAAAAACGAGTGCAATTGGACTAAACAAGCATGACTAAATGGGCAGCTATATTTCTAGAAAATAGATCTCAAAGAATTAGAGTAGGCGAAGCTTTATCTGACCCTGTAATAATTAAGAGGGGAATTCCTCAAGGCAGTATTATTGGACCTTTATGTTTTCTTACATACATAAATGATATGAGTAAACAATAATTATATTATTGGCTTTACATCCCACTAACTACTTTTATGGTTTTCGGAGACGCAGAGGTGCTGGAATTTAGTTCTGCAGGAGTGTGCCAGTAAATCTACCAACACGATGCGGACATATTTGAGCACCATCAAATACCACCAGACTGAGCCAGGATCGAACCTGCCAAGTTGGGGTCAGAAGGCCAGCGCCTCAATCATCTGAGCCACTCATCCCGGCTGATATGAGTAAAGAAGTGGAATCAGAGATAGGCTTTTTGCAGATGATGTTATTCTGTATAGAGTAATAAACAAGTTACAAGATTGTAAGCAACTGCAAAATTACCTCGATAATGCTGTGAGATGGACAATACGCAATGGTATGATGATAAACGGTGTTAAAAGTTAGGTTGTGAGTTTCACAAATAGGAAAAGTCCTCTCAGTTTTAATTACTGTGCCGATGGGGTGAAAGTTCCTTATGCGAATCATTGTAAGTACCTAGGTGTTAATGTAAGGAAAGATCTTAATTGGGGTAATTACATAAATGGGATTGTAAATAAAGGGTACAGATCTCTGCACATGATTATGAGGGTGTTCAAGGGTTGTAGTGAGGATGTAAAGGAGAGAGCATGTAAGCCCCTGGTAAGACCCTAACTAGAGTATGGGGCCGATGACCTTCGATGTTAGGCCCCTTAAAACAACAAGCATCAAGCAACTAGAGTATGGTTCCAGTATACGGGAACCTCACCAGGAAACTGGAAAAAATCTAAAGAAAAACAGCTCGATTTGTTCTGGGTGATATCTGACAAAAGAGTAGCATTTAAAAAATGTTGCAAAGTTTGGGCTTGGAAGACTTTGGAGAAAGGTGACGAGCTGCGTGACTAAGTGGTGTGTACTTATAATGTACTTGCATTATTTATTATATTTATCACTTGCAATAAGTGGTATGTTCTGAGCTGTCAGTGGAGAGAGAGCGTGGAATGACATTAGTAGACAAATAAGTTTGATTGGTGTCTTTAAAAGTACGAAAGATCACAATATGAAGATAAAATTGGATTTCAAGAGGACAAATTGGGGTAAATATTAGTTTATAGGAAGGGGAAATGTGCAATAAATTTCCAATTTCTTAGAAATCATTTAAGAAAAGGCCAGGAAAGCAATAGATAGGGAATCTACCACCTGGGCGAATGCCCTAAATGCAGACCTGTAGTGATTGGGTGACTGACAGGTTTGTTCAATTTTGTCAACAGGAGAACTCTGTTGTGACAAATACCTTCTACAAGTCACCAGCACAGAGACTGTACACCTGGAAATCAAATGCTGAAACTGAGTCAGGGATTATGAGGAATCAGATTGATAACATTTTGATTAAAAAAGATTCAGAAACTGCATTAAGTCAGTGAGGACTTATCCTGGTGCTGATGTATCATCCACTGATTGTTAAAACCCTGTTTGTGATATAGATGAAGGACCATTAACAACTGGCCAGGAAGTAGAATATTATCACTGGATATCCTGATAGAGGAATTCAATCTGGTATACACCAATGGACCAATTCCTTCTGACTGGTTAACATCAACTTTTATCCCTAGTCCATACAAAACAATGGCTAAATCTCTTACAGAATTATAAGCCTAATGAGCCATGTTCTCAAAATCTTCCTAAAAGTAATACATGCAAGAATATGCAGCAAATGTGAGTCATACATAGGTACCACCCAGTTTAGTTTCCGTAATGGATTTGGCACCAGAGAGGCATTACTGGGGATGCAGGTTTTGGTGCAAAGATGAATAGATGTTCTATCGATTATGAAAAAGCTTTCGACCATGTGAAACATGAAACATTGCTGCATATCCTACATGATACTGGCATGGATGATAAAGATATCCGAATTATTGCTAACCTGTATTGTAATCAGACCGTATCAATTAAGGTTGACAGCAAAAACACCTGTGCTATTGAAATAAAGCAAGGGAGGAGTGAGGCAAGTCTGTGTATTACCTCCATTCCTCTTCAGTATTTACCCTGAAAGGGTATTTTCTGAAGCACTGGAAGGAAAACGGGAGAGCATCGTTGTTAATGGAATCACAATAAATAATCTGCGAGATGAAGATGATACTGTTCTGCTTGCATCAAGTGCTGAAAATCTGCAGACATTACTAAACTGTGTGGTCAAACACAGTGCTGCAGCAAGTCTGTGTTTAAACATGAAAAAAACCAAGGTAAGCAAACATGTCATTCAACCTGTTAACTTGACAGTAGCTGGCACCTCATTGGAGCAAGTCCACAGCTTTAAGTACATCAGGAGCGTACTTGATCACAGCTGGAACAACTGTTCAAATTAGGTCCCAGATTGAACAGGCAAGGACTGCATTCAAGAGAATGAGCAAACTTCTTTGTAATAGGGAGTTTAAGATCAGTCTCCGTTTACTTTGGTGTTATGTATTTTCTGTCTACTTCATGATGCCAAGACTTGGACAGTGTATATTGAACACCCTTTGTATATGTTCTGGGCCTTGTAGGTCCAAGCAAATTGTTTTTTTTTTGTTTGTTTGTTTACAGATGGTAATCTGCTTAATTATTTTTTAATGTATGATGTATGTTATTTCTTTCTGTTAATTCAATTCTTTTTTCTTCTTGCCTGAGAATAACTTTGAATACCTATTTCTTTCTTTTCCATATTCATTAGTCATGAGGATCATAGATTTTTATTCATTACTAAATAATGACTGAGAAATGTTTTAAATTAAAACACCATGCAAGGAAACACTTAAGATGGTAATTTAATAATTTTATTCTGATCCACTTACACATCAAAATTTCATTCATGGATGACAAAAACATTGTTTTTCATCATCATTTGTCAGAATATGTGTTTTAAACAATGTTAAATGTTTATTGTTTCAGGGAGCCTAAGATGCTTTGTCATCTCCCCAAACAATGTTAAAATATTAACTTCTAAATCCTGAAACGAGCTGCAACATCATAATAAATTTTCTTCATTTCATTCTGAACAGTCCTCTTTGCACAAGAATTCCAGATTTATAATAGGAAAATTTTCTAATTTGATTGGAATCTCACTTTTCATGAGTGTATTTAAAAACATAAGCAAAACAGAGAACAGGAAATCAAGTCCCATTCTTACAATTTGCTTTCCACTTTACACCAAACATGATATTCATTTTCATGAGCAAACAGTTTGTGTTTTCGTAAGAGACAGTACGTATATATAAAAGAGAAACTAGATAATAGTGACATTTTTATTTCCAAATGACAAAAGATGATACAATGAGATAACGTAATAACGTGATGGATAAACAAAATACAGACAAATTACTATTACCTAGGAAATAGCACAAGTTGAATTTTCTGAGTTTAAGGAGTGATGATGATTACTGTTTTAAGGGGCTTAACATTCAGGTCATCATTTTCTGCTAGCAATGAGTTATAGATTTGGGAGGCATGACCGGAATTTTTAGAAGAAAAAGTATTTTGAAGAAAAGAATGGTATTCATACAAAATTTTGTGTTTGGAACTTTTCTATCTGAAAATAATCTACCATCAAACCATAACGAAGTTCAGAAAACAACAACAGTGCTACAGGTTGTCATGCATTCACTAAAAGGAATCAGGACAATTAAAATGAATATTAATAATGTTATTTGCTTTACGTCCCACTAACTACTTTTATGGTTTTCGGAGACGCTGAGGTGCTGGAATTTAGTCCTGCGGGAGTTCTTTTACGTGTCAGTAAATCTACCGACACAAGGCTGACGTATTTGAGCACCTTCAATTGCCACCGGACTGAGCCAGTATCGAACCTGCCATGTTGACGTCAGAAGGCTAGCACCTCAACCGTCTGAGCCACTCAGCCTGGCTCATTGCTAAATTATTTGTCGAGCAACTGCCATTCGTTTTTGACTGGGTGAACTTTGTAGGATTCCCGGAGCAACTTCCCGAGTACAAAGGAATGAGTTTAATTATTTTCATGGAATTAATACGAGAAACAATTGACTGGTGTTGACACATTTTCCACTCACTCGGTCGGCCATGTTCAGCTTTGCTTACATCTTGCTGTAGCTACTACAAACAGATCTGCAGACATTTTTTGTTCAAGGAGAATTTATACACAGTATTGAAATAAATGAGCAAATTCTAATGAATGAAAATGATAAAAGGATCCAAATATACTTAAATAGCAGTGATGATTATTTATGTGATTTAGATTAGGAATTTCAACAAATGTCAAGGGTATAGATAGTAGTATTATGAGTATTATCTCTGACAGGAAGCATAAACTGTAAAATGTATCGCTAGGCATATCACATTAAATAATAGTAAATATCACTGTTCAATCAATGTCCTTGGCTGAACGGTCAGCACACTGGCCTTTGGTTCAAAAGGGCCCCTGGGTTCAATTTTCAGTTGGACCAAGGATTATCTGTGTATGGTTAATTCCTCTGGCTCAAGAACTTGGTTCCTGTGATTATTTTTATACACATCTTACCACATACAACACTACAAATACCACAGAACCACACTATTAATTACATCCCTGCAACTATGGTTGGCATCAGGAATTATTAGGCCATAAAACTGGACCAAAATTATTTTCATGGAATAAATAATAATAATAATAATAATAATAATAATAATAATAATAATAATAATAATCGTATGGCCTCAGCTACCGTGTGCAGACATTTCGATTTGACGCCATCTGGCTGTCTGCTCGTCAATTTCGACGTCCCGTTTTACTCTAGGTCCGCTAGATGGCAGACAGAGTAAACCGGATCTCTCTTGGGCGTCTATGGCTGAGATTTAATTAATTTTGTCGGGTAAATACCAAATGTATCACCAGAGATCTTTTACATGCCGACATCGTACGACATGGAGTGTCGAATGGACTTTTTTCCGCCCTTCAAAAATCCGACTACCTCTGCCGGGTTTGAACCCGCTATCTTGGGATCCGGAAGCCGACACTCTAGCACGGATCCACAGAGGCAGCTTCATGGAATTAATACGAGAAACAAGTGACTGGTGTTGGCTCATTTTCAACGCACTTGGTCGGCCATGTTCAGCTTTGCTTACATCTTGCTGTAGCTACTACAAACAGATCTGCAGACATTTTTTGATCAAGCAGAATTCATACACAGTATTGTAATAAATGAGCAATTCCATACGAATGAAGATGATAAAAGGATGCAAATATACTTAAATAGCAATCTTCAGGGCTGCTGACATTGGGGTTCGAACCCACTATCTCCTGGATGCAAGCTCAAAGCTGCGCGCCCCTAACCGTACAGCCAACTTGCTCGGTTTGAGACATTTCAAGGGATGTTTGGAATACAGACATTGTATGCATTGACATTATGATACTTGTCTGGATGAAAGAGAGCTGGTACTATCCTCATTTTAAATATTCCGATCCTCTTTCACAACTTGTGATTACTGGATGACATTTTTCATACAAGAGAGAATAATAATAATGTTATTTGCTTGATGCTTGATGGTGATGCTTGTTGTTTAAAGGGGTCTAAAATCGAAGGTCATCGGCCCCAATGTTATTTGTTTTACGTCCCACTAACTACATTTTTAAGGATTTTTGGAGCCACTCAGTAATTACTGACACGAGGCTGACGTATCTGAGAACCATCAAATAGTGTTACCACACTCCTTCTGAGAGTATGTTGTCACTCGCACTGTAGCATTTTTATGAGCAGTACAGAGGTCATTTCATAAAAGTGAAAGACTTGATAATTGATATTACTTTTGTATTACATAAAATCAGCTTCATGGTCCGTATCGCACTTCAATAGATTCACAATTAAGTATTTATTTTCCACCTAGTCGATACAATGATTGCTTAAGGCAATTTTTAATGGTCAAAAGTGGTACATGTTTCGTATATTATCAACATCTTCAGCCACATAACACTGTTTAGAATGAAAAATGTATAAAATTGACAAAGTAATGCTTTAGAGGAAGTGTCCTTAAAATTAATATAAGATTGACACTTCCTCTAAAGCATTACTTTGTCAATTTTATACATTTTTCATCTAAACAGTGTTATGTGGCTGAAGATGTTGATAATATACGAAATATGTACCACTTTTGACCATTAAAAATTGCCTTAAGCAATCATTGTATCGACTAGGTGGAAAATAAATACTTAATTGTGAATTACTTTTGTATACGATAACATCATATGAAAATGATGAAATGGCACATAATATATTGAACACCTAAAGTTAAAATTAATTTCTAACGGAGCTTCAAGCCTTACCTCAGTATTTCCCATTTGTATTTCAGCTCAATACAACGGCATGTTGTGGCATAAAAAATATCTACCACAGCATCGTAGAAATTAGGCCTCTTCATTATGTCACTCAGAAATTTCTTCTCACTCTCAATCAAAGAAAGTGCACAGAGCCTGTCCTGTACTTGTGAATTTCTTTGGAAGGTGGTATCCTTTTTAAGGCCGAGAAGCTTCTTTCAGTGGAAGCGCTAGTTGCCGGGATGGTGAGAATGAGATCAATCAGTTTTGTTGCTTATGGATATGCTTTTTAAGACCACTGGTGTGCAAATATTGGCAGAGGTCATATGCATTATTTTTCACAAGGTCCGGCTTCGTGTAGAGGGCAGACAGTTCACTTTTAAGTTTCATCCAGTCAAAATTTCGTCCATAGGTCTTCACTAACGACTGATAGGCACTGATACAAATGGTCCGTTTTTGGACATTATAAATTTTCCAGCCAACTCATTCTCGGTTGCCAGTGTCTCGCCCCCGTGTGCCAGGCTGGGCCCATCAGTTGGCACCTAGCACACCTACCAAGACGCATGGCTAGCGCACATGGTGGAGGCCACTGCGCAGGCTAATTGCAGCCACCGGCAGTGCCAATGCACTATGAGAGACCCTGTCTCACCACCAAAGATTGATGCCTGCTTGGCCATCAGATGCTATAGATGTTGATTCCCATAGGGAATCAGAAATATTTGTTCCGAATGAGCAAATTTACAATACCAATACAAATGGTCCGTTATTGGACATTATAAATTTTCCAGCAAACTCATTCCCGGTTGCCAGCACCTCGCCCCCGTGTGCCAGGCTGGGCCCATCAGTTGGCACCTAGCACACCTACCAAGACGCATGGCCAGCGCACACCGTGGAGGCTACTGCGCAGGCTAATTGCAGCCACCGGCAGTGCGAATGCACTAAGAGAGACCCTGTCTCACCACCAAAGATTGATGCCTGCTTGGCCATCAGATGCTATAGATGCTAGGTGCCAACTGATGGGCCCAGCCTGGCACACGGGGGCGAGGCGCTGGCAACCGGGAATGAGTTGGCTGGAAAATTTATAATGTCCAATAACAGACCATTTGTATTGGTATTGTAAATTTGCTCATTCGGAACAAATATTTCTGATTCCCTATGGGAATCAACATCTATAGCATCTGATGGCCAAGCAGGCATCAATCTTTGGTGGTGAGACAGGGTCTCTCATAGTGCATTCGCACTGCCGGTGGCTGCAATTAGCCTGCGCAGTGGCCTCCACGGTGTGTGCTGGCCATGCGTCTTGGTAGGTGTGCTAGGTGCCAACTGATGGGCCCAGCCTGGCACACGGGGGCGAGGTGCTGGCAACCGGGAATGAGTTTGCTGGAAAATTTATAATGTCCAATAACGGACCATTTGTATTGGTATTGTAAATTTGCTCATTCGGAACAAATATTTCTGATTCCCTATGGGAATCAACATCTATAGCATGATAGGCACTGTTCGGGAACTCCTTCGCAAAATTGTTAAACTGGTCGATATCAATTAACTGAAGGTAATAATAATAATAATAATAATAATAATAATAATAATAATAATAATGTTATTTGCTTTACGTCCCACTAACTACTTTTACGGTTTTCGGAGACGCCGAGGTCCCGGAATTTAGTCCTGCAGGAGTTCTTTTACGTGCCAGTAAATCTACCGATACGAGGCTGTCGTATTTGAGCACCTTCAAATACCACCGGACTGAGCCAGGATCGAACCTGCCAAGTTGGGGTTAGAAGGCCAGTGCCTTAACCATCTGAGCCACTCAGCCCGGCATTAACTGAAGGAACTCCAGTTTGTTAATATCAGAAAATCTATCTGATAGTTGCAAGGATATGATGTCAATTATTTCCAAATACAATTGGAGATACGATGTTTTCCTAGTTCCTATAAAATCAATTCTCTGGTGCTTTTGAAGGTAATCTTGCCTCCCTTCATTGTCTTGCAACTTTGACCACATAGTTTCAAAATTATTTCTGGTTGTCTGCAAAATCGCTTTAAATTGCTGGATCTCTTTGGAGCAGAAGGCAATATCACATATATTCTTCTCAAGGATCTGATACAGAACATCAGATTGAGGAAGCACTTCAGCAAATAAATTTAATAGGAAACAGAAATTGAAGTCTTGTAGGGTAACATTGTAGTAACCCTTAGCTTGAATTCTCGTTCCACCATCCCATTCGTCTGCGTTATCTTTCATTTCTCTGAAGATTTCAAGGAGATCTGTATAGAGAGAGGACACAACTTCAACGAGCCTACCAGCATATATCCATCGGGTAGGTGCTACTATTGGTAATCGTCTCTGTATTACTTTGTTAAGAGCAGCGGCCCTTTTAGGGGATGATGAAAAAAAAACCTGCATTCCTTGATGTGGTTAACAGATTGCTGTAATACCAAGTTGAGCCTATGACCATAGCGGTGAACAAATATAGTCTAGTCGTATTTATCCCTGACTAATTTCTGCAACCCACTGTGCTGTCCTGCCATCACTGCTGTGCCATCAAATGTTTCTGCTACTAACTTTTTACCACACTGAAATTCTTGTTAACACTCCAAAGAGATGTTTAGAGAGAGAAACAGCAGAACGTTCACCACTTACATCACTGAATCTCAAAAATCTCTTGAATTTTGCCTTCGGGACTAACATATCTAAATACAGTTGAGAGTTGTGCTCTGTTAGGAACGTCTGTACTTTCATCCAAAATAACGGAAATAAAGCTTTCTTTCTTAACCTCGCCTTTAATTTCGCTGGTCATAAAAGTAGCTAGGCTTCAATAATATAATTTTGTATAGCAGATGAAAGTCCCGAGGAAACTGTAGGAAACTGTGGTGCCGAAATAAATCATCTTAGCAATTAATTCTAGTAACTCCCTGTAATTACCTCTGTTATCGGATTCTTCTCGATGAACCCTGGAAGGTAATTCTTGCTTTAAAAGAAAACACACAGTATCTATTAAAGTGCTGACAATATATCTGTTATTTTTTACTAGCTGATTATGCTGAACATTCTGGGCCCGCCAACTTAATTTATTTTTGAGATGGAAGCGACGGCACTCATTTTAATGTTTAGTATGTTTTGCAGTCCTATAAGCTATCCTTACCTAACATAAATTAAATACAAATTCACACTTTAACAAGAGAAGTCACATCGTATTATTATAGAACACAATAATATAACAATGCACTGTTGAGTGCGATGGAACGAACGAACAGAACAGCTCAGCACTGATGTTATAAGCTTTTGTTTCCACTTTCCACTGTGGTAACACGAGCGGAGAACGTAGTAGGATATATCCCAGTGTCGAGGGGAAAGGAGCCTTGCTTGGCGCAGGCGCAGTAATACTCGCCTAGCTGTTAGAAGAGATTCAACGCGTAACCACTGCATAGAGTGGAAACAGCCTCTCGCTCAGCTTTGACAGTGGCAGACTGTTGCAATAGAGTTCTCGCGACATGTCCAGACGAAGAAACAAAAATATTAAATATTAATATTTAAAAATATTGGATTTTTATATTTGCAAACTGTAACAGTGGATACTAGCATGCTTCACCACTGTTCAAATACCACTGGACTGAGCCAGGATCAGACCTGCCAAGTTGGACTCAGAAGGCCAGTGTTCTACCATCTGAGCTACTCAGCCAGCCCAAGAGAGAATAGACACAAATCTTTATGTTACTACTGAATATGATTTATTCAATGATATTTGAACTGCAATGATTTCTGTGATATTTTAATATTCTTGTTGCTGTCTGATGGGTCTATATTTGTTATATATATATATATTTTTTTTTTTTTTACAGGATGATTTTTTAAATTAATTAACAGTTAGGTTAGTTTTGCTTGGAAGAGGCCTAGAACTGGAAAGTGGCCAATTTGTCTAGAATCAGTAATCACAAGGGTTTCCTGATCTGGACCCAAAACTTTCCTTTCAGTGGCTTTGAGAAGCACATTTAGGTTCATTTTCCTTACTTGTTCTATAGGCTTTGATTTCACAAATTGCAACATGTCACAGTTTTAAGGCATTCCTCCCACTTTGTGAGTTACTGTACAGTCACGCAGGCATCTCAATCATCAGCTAAATGCATATTTCTAACATAATACAGTACTGCATGGTGGTTCCCTAACTATATTCCTGCAAATAAAACCATGTAGAATGCTACACAAGTATTGAAACATTCCGATTAGAAAAAAGGTGGCACAATTATAGAAAGGTTATTGTAACTTACTGTTCGTTTTAAGGCTCGTACTAGAAGACAAAATTAAGATTTACATTTTTAAATTGGGGCGCTGGTGACGTGTGCTTGATTGGCTGCACCAGAGGTTGCTTCCTTACCATGCAGTGCCTCCTGTACTCTGGTGTTTAGTCACTTGATGAGAGATAATAGATGCAGGAAATGCTTATACTCGTATATGGGAAGTGTCCGTGTTTTGAATGACGAATGTCAACATAGGAAAAGTTATTTTTGTCAGGAAGAAATATAATGAAGATGTGTTGAAATGCCTCTCAGCATTCTTGAACAGGACCTGTTGGACAGTTTGGATGGTATGTTGATATTTTTGTTTCCTTTGTGGATTTTGCCTTCTGAAAACAGTGTGTTTATTTTTTGTGCTTATTGATATATACAGCTATCATAACCAGTTGCACGGAGAGCAGTAACATATATGTGGACAGCTACTGTAGTATTACTGTAACCTCAAACGAGTTATCATATGACAGTAATGCAAACAGCTTTGATGACGATAATTTGATTCCCACTGATCACTCATGCTGGAATATGACAAACGTATATGTAAATATGTACTATAAACAAAAGGTTGAATATTGGAAAAGTGGTAAGAGGAGCCTGCTTGTCTTTTTGACTGTTAAACATAAGTTCTATTGTTTAAAAAGTAGGAAAGATTTATATTTGAGGGCAAAGCAAGTGAAAAATGGACGTACCTAGCTGTGACAAATTGAGAACAGCATGTGCTATAAAAACCTAATTTGACGTCCTACAAAATAATGAAGTAATACATGATGTGGTAATCAAACAGCGGGCTACGCTAGCTGTGCAGGACGAAAAATGAGCAATCAATCAATCAATCAATCAATCAATCAATCAATCAATCAATCAATCTACATTTAAGGTAGTCACCCAGATGGCAGATTCCATATCAGTTCCCTTTGTAAATTTTTTCAAACTTTTCTTCCTATAAACTATCATTTGCCTCAAGTATGACTTCAGTAAATAAATCTAATACTGATGTTACGAATAAGAATGTGATATATTTTTCTGCCATGTTTCTCACACCCTGGTGAAATCGCATGTGCAAACTGTTTAAAATAGTTGGGTCCACCTTGTCAATACACTTTTAATGGTTGAAAATTATTTATTCTATCATACATGTTTCAGGAACAATATGCATTCCCTTCATCAGTGAAGTCAAATCAAGGATTCTCCAACCTAAGGCCGTGATGTTGACCATTCAGCCAATCATCAGGACAACAGGGGCAAGTCAATAAGTATCAGCAATTTTGCTTAATTTCCTTGATTTGACTTCGCTGATGAAGGGAATGTACATGAATGATAGAATAAATAATTTTCAATCATTAAAAGTGTGTTGAAAAGGTTGACCCAACTATTTTAAATAGTTTCTTTAATAGATTTAGACAAGTAAATACAGGATCAAATATAATACCTAATATGATTAAGTTTATCAACAGTGTGCAAACTGTGTCACTCATGTGGATTTGGCCCTCTTTTATGGCCTAACACCCTTCCAGATGCCAACCTTGAATGGAGGGATATATTCACAATTGCATGTTTCTGTAGTGGATGGTAGTGTGGTGTGTTGTGCGTATGTGAAGACAAGTGTGTTGGGAGAAATGGGAAGATTCAGACCCATGTCCGAGGAATTAACAAGTTGTTAAAATCCCCAACCAGGCTGAAATCAAATCCAGGACTCTCTGAACCGAAGGCCTTGACGACCGTTCAGCCAATGAGCAGGACAATAGAATGTAATAATATATATATATATATATATATATATATATCATAAATTGCATCAAGTACTTTGGGCAACAGCTTGCAGATAGTTGATTTAGGCACATGAAAAAGGATGTCTGAGAGTTTTGAAATTGAGAGTTAACTCAAGATTTATATGGGCTGGTAACTCATCTCTTAAAACTGTGTTCTGAGAAGTTGTATGGCTGGAGAAACCAGCTGCAAAACTTCAAAACTCCCCAGTCTCAAATAGTGTCTGTATTTAGTTGGATCTTTCACAGCCAATTCCTTTGACAGTTTCGTGTGTTGATGCATTGTTCAGGTTACTGCCCCATGGCCATAGTGTTCAGTTCAGTCTACGAAGCTCCACACGCAAGAAAGACACTGTTTTTTTCTCTTCCAAACTGTATGCTGTATTTGTGAGCTGTTTCGCCCATGGCACACAAACGGCTTCATATCCATTGCTAGACTTACCTGCTTCACTTGATATGCCCTTACTGTGTAAACAGCTCCTATCCTTTAAGTGGCATAGCACAGTGAACAGGCTAGCTTCTACGGCTAGTGCTATCCTAGATACTAGCCTAATGAAAACCAGTCTTTTGAATTTGTACTACAGTATGTTGAGTACTCTAGCCCAAAGGCTGGTTGGATTCCTAACAGATCCACCATCAGCTGTCATAGGTAGCCTAGGTGTCACTGAAGAAGCGTAATAAGGAGCAAGGTAGTTTCACACTACTTTCCTCACAAGTCAGCAGGTCCTGTTACATAATATCAGTCTGCCAAGTCCACTGAAATGCATACACTAACTGACCTTATGAGCAACACTTTCACACAGTCCATACCATGGACTAGCTGCATAAAGAATGACATTACTGGCATCACTCATAGCGTCAGTTTAATACTGTCAAAACCAAGGAAGGTACCGAGACAGAAAAACGAAAGTAACAAACTTGATCTGTCTCATACCAGGAGACACAGTATTCTCGGAACACTGTATCTCACCAGAAGTGGACCTGGTTCATTTCCTTTGTGTATGTGTATGAGTCGATGAGAATTAAAAGGAACAAAGTGCAATTTCTGGACAAATCCAGTTTAATAGTGTTGCCAGCATTTTAAGTGTAGCTGCATCGATTGGTGATGAAAGGAATTTACTACCATGGCTAGAAGTGGGAAGAACTGGTAGCCGTTACAAAAAGCCACTACTGAAAAGAACTAACTATGAAGTTAGTTCCTTCCAAGATCAAGCAGAGCAGTGCTGACTTGGGCAAATGTTGTTTAAACTAACAATGTCTTGCCACATTGTCAAGGGCATTGTTTTTAAAAGTGTCAGATAATTCCGACACACATTACTTGATATTAGATGTTGATTTCCACCGGAAACCTGAAATATTTGTCCCGAATGAGTAAATTTATAATAGCCATTACTTGGCCATTAAGTGATAACAAGATCAGTCTTTTAAACAAAGCGTATTATATAAAATATACTAAGAAATATTTCTATTACCAGGATGAATACACTCAACATTACAGAACATCATGAGCCAAAACCTGAGACAGGTAAGAAGAGAAAACTGATGTCAGAAACCTTGAAGTGTAATGAAGATGAGAAATGAATGTTGAAGGGAAAAGCATATATTAATACTTGTTTTCGTATGCTTTCATTCTGTTTTGCTTGGGACTTGTAAAGAGTGGAAAATTTTATATCACCCACTATTTCCCTGCATCTCTTGTAGTTAATGGCAGCAAGAACATTCTAAAATAACACCACAATAGAGCTACATTTTTCTTCATTATTTCCTCATAAAATTGAATAAAGCAAGTGCTAGACATTTATTTCTCTTTGAACAAAAAACGAATGCCAACAATTCGAAAATGCATTGTTGTGCGATGTCAGTTTGCAGATCCAGTTAATAATAAAAATCAACAGTTTTTGTTTTGTTTGCTATTTGCTTTACGTCGCACTGACACAGATAGGTCTTATGGCGACAATGGGATAGGAAAGGCCTAGGAAGTGGAAGGAAGCGGCCGTGGCCTTAAATCAGGTACAGCCCCAGCATTTGCCTGGTGTGAAAATGGGAAACCACGGAAAACCATCTTCAGGGCTGCCGACAGTGGGGCTCGAACCCACTATCTCCCGATTACTGGATACTTGCCGCACTTAAGCGACTGCAGCTATCGAGCTCGGTAAATCAACAGTTCAGGCTATATAATGTTTTTCTGAGTTTTTCTCACAACTTGGTCTGCTGCACTTCATTCCCTTTAATTCTCATCAATTCATATATAGGCCTAATGTCAGAAATCAATTTAGAATTCAACAAGGAACATGTCCTTGAAAAGATGCACATTAAGTTACTACTACCCTTTGTAAGAGAGGAACCCAACTTTATACATACTTGATAATTGTCCTTCTTCAGTACAATTCTGATGATAGGAGAAACTAAGGATGATAAAAGGTCTAATAAATATTTCATCTGATTGTTTAAAACAAAGATCACATCAATATTTTTCATCTATCATAAAAAGTAACAATGACCAACTTTTATGGGAACAATTATAAAAAATACGATGCGTGGATATACTCTATGAACAAATATAAAGTCTTTCTCTATGCATTAGGAGTATTATGGAATAATCTACACTTCCCTTTATGAAGTATTTTACAATACTGAAACCTTATTTTGTATTAGGCACTATTTCTGTCACTGGTGAGTAGGAGTAAGCATTTCAGTAGACCGTTGAAAACTTCTCTTTATGCAGATATTGGGAAACAGGTGACGCCATATTGCCACTTGACTGTCTGGCACTTGATCACAAAAACTGACGTCAAGTAACTTCAGCTTTTCACAGCGAGTCAGAAACCTAAAAAAAAAAAGAAACTTATAATATTTGTATAAAATAATCCTTCATGAAAGATATATACATATTATTCACAATTTTCATGAAAGTCAGTCAGTATCAAACCAAAATATACAGAGAGACAGGTACAGTAGAAGTCTGTTATTGCGAGAATTCACAACAGTGGTAAATTTACTCGCTATAGCGGATTGCCGTTATATCCGATTTTTGTATAAAAGTCGGAAACCCCCATACATATTAAAATCGGTATGAAATGACGATCAGTTTGTTCAAAACGTGCGTTTCCGTGAACTATATCCACACTACGGCTTACTTGTTTGTTATTTTTCGAAATCCGATGCTACGTGAAAGTGTGTGTTTAATTTCATTCTGAAAAATTACAGTACCGTACTTCTCCGAATCCATGACGAACTCCACTGGTTCCTACAAAAAATTTTAATCAATCTAAAAAAGTGCTTTGTAAAATCATATGAAGGCCTTTGTTGTTGGCCTACAGTACGCATTTTTAGAATATTTTTAGACGCCGAACATTGGCTTTCGTTATACCGCAATTTTTGCGGCTGCACAAGTATTCTTTATTCCGCGGGTTTAATGACCATTTACTTAAAATTGGCATCATAATACCGAAGAGAATCCGTTGAAAATTTGCCGGCAATACCTATTCCATGTATCTCTACAATACGACGATCCGCCAGGAAAATATTCTTGCTGCATAGAAAACTGTTACGGTACTTTTACGCAGCGTCAGATATAACCGGCTACCGTTACACGCACGTCTCGCTTGCCGGGTTCGGCCAACTTCAGCGGCTAGCGATGTATAGGCCTAATCGCGGATGCTGAAAGTCAACGAACGTGTTTATTGCGCCACGGTATGGCCATTCGACCCTTGCGTTTTTCGAGCACATACCTCACAATTTCATGTTCGACTTCTTTAAAGCGTCCTTGTTGCGGACCACTGAATGCACTTTTGGTTCAGTAGGCTACACACTTTTTTAGCTATCGTTGTCTTCACGCTGACGCCAAATATTGGCTTTACTTAGGCCTATTCCATATTTTCTTGCGGCTGCACAATTATTCTACATTTCCGAGTGTTTAATAACAATTAACTTAAAATTGGCATCATAATACGGTATCGACGAGAACCCGTTGAAAATTTGCTGGCAATACCTGTTCCACGTATCTTTACGACTATCCATCACGAAAATGTTCCTGCTGTCCGTAAAACTTAATTTTACTAAGAGTCAGGTAGCCTAGATTAGACGCGTTATAACTCTGCCACTGAGTAGCCGTGGCCTTTCTAAGAATTCGAAGGCTCGCATGTTTTGATGCCATTCTGCAGATTTGAGAAACGTTTTTGTAGAGGCTAGTAGAATGTGATTCTCTCTTCACTATTTCCCGAGATCCAGTGACGTTACACACACGCACCGTACAACTGCCTGTCACGGCTAGCGATGTGAGGCGGTCGTTTATTGTCAACGAATTACCACGGTAGTTGCCAGTGGTATTCATTCCTGTTAGGCTGCGAGTGGAAGACAACCCTTGATTTTTTTGCATGAGATTCTGAGGGAAAAAACGTCGTCTTGGATTCGGAGAAATATGTATCACTCCAGCGCTTCCTTCTTCAAATGGCGTCACCTAACCCAACCGTATATGTGTCGTGAAAACATTTGAAACGCATGCAGAGCAGATTTATCCTCGCTAAAAATTTGCATGTGAATAGTCTTTCCAAAATTTACCTAGACGCGAGAAAATATGAACTATCCTCTGAAATCAGTGATGTAGGCCTACTCTGCCATATCTGGAGGTGTATCACATTTTAAATTAATTTCAGTATATAACATTAAAATTAAGAGATCGTTTACTTTAGCCGTTATTTTTAATGAGTTGACAACTGCTGTCCGCCATGTTATTTACGCATTTATTATGAAAACTTATCCTCTTTCATTTCGAATTTTCTTTAGAACACAGCAGTCGTCGGGTATTACTAATCGACTCCAACATCGCCTTCGAATGTCGACGAGAGAGCTCGCAAATGCACAAATGAGAAAACAAGACCGACTCCAATTCTCAGACCGTAATATTAAAAAAAAACATGGCGGCCAAAGTAGCCGGATTGTTGGTATTGGCTAACACGAAAACATCACGTACATATTATTATATCAACGGCGGTAAATTAACATGATAAATGTAACATCATAGGGAAAAATAACTTTTACACGTATGAAAATGCTTCGCCAACAAGAATAACATATATTCTACTAGAAAAGACACCAACAAGCTGATTATTTAGAAATTTCAATTCGTCAAAAAACGCTTTTTCTTAGATTTCACTTCGCTGGATAGATGAAAATACACGATAAAACTGTTAAAATGATACTTCTAACATCATTTTGAATGTTTCAAAATAAATTAAGGTACGAAATTCCTCGATTTATTCGCTCTCATGAGAACTGTGAAACACAATTTGTTACCGTACCTTAGTTTTGAAGTGGTGGGCAATTTCTTAAATTCAGCACCCAACGAATAGTACACCCGAAATAATAGTGTTATTGGCTTTATGTCCCACTGACTACATTTATTACGGTTTTTGGAGACGTCGAAGTAGCGAAACTTAGTCCTGCAGTAGTTCATTTACATGCCAGTAAATCTACCGACACGAAGCTGACGTATTTGAGCACCTTCAAATACCACCGGACTGAGCCAGGATCAAATCTGCCAACTTGGGATCAGAAGGCCAGCGCTTTAACCGCCTGAGTCACTCAGCCCAAGTACACCCGAAATGATTATGTTAACCAAAAGAATGGCAGGAATCACATATTGTCCCAATTCATAAAGGAGGGAATAAGGAAGAACTTCAAAATTATCATGGCATATCTCTTGTAAACACGGCCTACAAAATAATTTTATTCTTTTATAGCGTTTAAAACCATTTGCTTACAATCTTGTGGATGTAAAGCCAATAATATAATTATTGTTTACTCATATCATTTATGTATGTAAGAAAACATAAAGGTCCAATAATACTGCCTTGAGGAATTCCCCTCTTAATTATTACAGGGTCAGATAAAGCTTCGCCTACTCTAATTCTTTGAGATCTATTTTCTAGAAATATAGCTGCCCATTTAGTCATGCTTGTTTAGTCCAATTGCACTCGTTTTTGCCTGTAGTCTCCCATGGTCCACCCTATCAAATGCCTTAGACAGGTCAATTGCGATACAATCCATTTGACCTCCTGAATCCAAGATATCTGCTATATCTTGCTGGAATCCTGTCCCTGCGATAATTGCCAATTATGTCCTTACACACACACACACACACACACACACACACACACACACACACACACACACACACACACACACACACACACACACACACACACACACACACACACACACACACACACACACACACACACACACACACACACACACACACACACACACACACACACACACACACACACACACACACACACACACACACACACACACACACACACACACACACACACACACACACACACACACACACACACACACACACACACACACACACACCTTTTCTCACTTTTGCATTGAACTACTTTTATGGTTTTCGGAGACGCAGAGGTGCTGGAATTTAGTTCTGCAGGAGTGTGCCAGTAAATCTACCAACACGATGCTGACATATTTGAGCACCATCAAATACCACCAGACTGAGCCAGGATCGAACCTGCCAAGTTGGGGTCAGAAGGCCAGCGCCTCAATCATCTGAGCCACTCATCCCGGCTGATATGAGTAAAGAAGTGGAATCAGAGATAGGCTTTTGCAGATGATGTTATTCTGTATAGAGTAATAAACAAGTTACAATCTTTTGGAATAACTTCATCGTGCCATATCCTTAGAATGATCTTATATATGTATTTATGTAATCTTTCTCCACTGTATTTAATAAGCTCAGCAGGAAAGTTGTCACTACCTGAAGCTTTATTGTTTTTTAAACAAATAATAGTTTGTAATATCTCTTGATATGATGGCGCTGGTGTTTGTTTTTCTGATGGGGAACTAGATGGTTTACCAATTACAGGTTTCTGGATCAACACAATTCAGCAAGGAATCGGAGTATTGCTTACAGTAATTTAATAATTGGTCCTGATCAGCACTTACATTTCCAGACTTCTCTCTCATAATACTCGATCTTGGTTGGAATCCCTTTTTAATTGTGTTGACAGTTCCATACATCTTGCGGATGTTCCTGTTTCTGTAGTCATCTTGGATTAATTCTATTTGTTGTCTCAGGTACACTTTTTTCTTTCTAAAAATTAATGTACTACATTCTTTCTGTTTTTCTCTGCATAGTTCCTCAATATCTACATTCTTATTAGACTGAAGCCACTTATTACACCATATTGCCACATCATTAACAGCATTCTGACATGCCTTATCGAACCATTTCTTTTTCTTACTAACACCTTTTGGTATCACTTTTATTGCTACTGTTGTCATGATTTTTTTTTGCGTTATTCCACATTCGTTCACAAACTTTGTCATCAATGAAGAAATGATGATATAAATTTCAAATTGCAGCTTTTACAGATGGCAAAATGTATTAATAATGTATAGGCTGTGTAACGTATGATGTTGGTGGAAAGAAAAAGAAAAGTTTAATACCAGGAAATTTTAATGATATTGATACAAGCATATTTTTGAACTTGTGCATGAAAATAAACAAAGGATATACAATATGATGCAAAATTATTACAATTAAGGCTTGGGAGGAGGCACGCAAGTTAAGAATTCTAGCAACTAAATTTAAGGCAAGCCTGGGGCGGTGTAAACAAATGATGCAGTGTTCAGGACTGTGTTTACAATGCTGCACTACTATTAAGCAATATCTACAAGCAGATTATACCAATAAATGTATACGATTAAACTGAAGAAAACCCACAATTATCTCCTTGGTCACTTGGGAAATGTGGATCAAACGCCAGTAATTTTTGACATGCCAACAAATGTTACTGTAGAGAGGGGCATAAAAAAGCAATGATCAGATCTACTGATAAAAGCAATTCTTTTTTTTTTAAAACACATTCACTACCAGCTCCTTCCACAGGCATTTAATCGTGGACCCCAGTGACTTTTAAGTGCTGCACTGACTCACTAGGTAACTTGTAATACACAACTTTTACATCACCATGATCATCATCATCATCATCATCATCATCATCATCATCATCATTATTTCCCCCTTTCCAGCTGACACCAGGTGGAGGCAAATAGGGTTCCTCTCTACTTCGTCCTGTCTCTCCCCCATTCCTCATCCAACACTGTGTTTCAGTCCATGTTCTGCTGTCCTATGCTGTTCTTCAAAGAGTCCATCCATCGTAATCTTGGTCTTCCTAATCCTCTCTTCCCTGTCATTTGGCTTTTCAGTGCTTATTTTGGCAGTCTTTCTTCTTTTATCCACTTGACATGTCCAAACCATCTCAATCTATTCCTTTCCAGTTTGTCATTTAACTTTTGCACATTTAATTCTTTTTGTATGTCTTCATTTCTCACTCTATCCCTCCATGTCTTCTGTTCCATACTCCTCATGAATTTTATTCCAGCTGCCTAATTCTTTTTGTATGTCTTCATTTCTCACTCTATCCCTCCATGTCTTCTGTTCCATACTCCTCATGAATTTTATTCCAGCTGCCTGTACTTTACTCTTATCTCTCTGAGTAATCGTCCAGGTTCCTGTTGCATATGTCATTACAGGTAAGTAATATCAATTGTACATTACTTCTTTAGCCTTCCATGGTACATCTTTATTCCATATTAATTTCTGTATCTGGTCGTAGAAGGCACTGCCCAGTTGTTTCCTCCACTTCCATATCCAGTTTTCCATTTTCTGTAAGTTCACTTTCCGAGAATTTGAAGTGTTCTAATATTTCCAGCTGTTTGCCACCAATTTTTACAGCAACTTTTCCTTCTTTACTTCCTCTACTCATCACCACTGTCTTGCTTTCTTCACAATGAACCTCAATCTCCATTGTTCAGTCCTTCTGTTCAGTACATTCAACTGTTGTTGTACCTCCTCATCTTCTCCCCAGATCACACCATTATCCACAAATCTCATTCCATTCATCCTTTCCCCTCTAAAATCTTCCCTAGCTGCCTTTACAATGTCATCCATCACCATTACGAACGGTAAAGGTGACAGGACACTCAGTTGCTTTAGTCCACTGTCTATTCCAAATCATTCTGTTCTACCAGCTAGTGTCTTCACACAGCTACAATAGTTATTATATATTGCTTTTATCACTGTTATTATTCCTTGCCAATGCCCCTGTGTGTCAGGCTTTCTCAAACTTTCATTCTATGGATGCTGTCATATGCTTTTTCTAAGTCTATAAAAGTCATTACTATATCCTCTCCATTTTCCCAGCTGTTTTTCATGATCTTTCTCTGAATGCAGAAGGGTTCCACTGTTGACCTTCTGCTTCTGAATCTAAATGTTGACAACAGTCTTTCTACAGTATCACTGAGTTTCACTCATTTTCCATTCTTCAGGTGCACTCTAGTAGGCAGAAAAAGAATGTCATATCTCAAGAACATTCAAGATTGGATGCGAATAAGAACCATCAAACTCCATCATGTTGCTGAAGATAGAAGAATACTGTCCATACTAATCGCCATTATCTGGGAGACTGGGCATGGCATAGAAGAAGAAGAAGAGAAAAAGGAAGAAGAAGACACATTCTATACCTCTGCGTAGAAGTACTGTTAATTTTTATGAGGGGGAATTTATACAGCACACATTCCATTCTTTTTCCATACAAATGAAATGGGGTGTCTTCTGCTGGTACTTACTTGGGAGGGTAGTAGAGGAAGATGTAGAAGTCCACACGATACTGTATAAGAAACAGCTGGTAAGGGAGCTAAATCATGCAAACTTTCTTCCTAACCTTGGAGATAAGTTTGACAGATGGTCTGCATGAAGGTTATATACATTATTTTCTTCTGTGGATACGATTTCTGGTACAGTCAAAAACAGTTGAATTAGGTGCAAATTAGATGACAGAAAAACACCTTCTTCGGCCACCTACAAGTTTTCCGAATGACGAGTTATAATGACAGATACTGATCCGCTGTGTCAACCCCAGCATGTGTTGATTATAGTCTGCTATGCTTACCGGTTTTAGTTTCCTCCTACCGAGTTTAGACTGTGTTTCCACCATTTCAATAGAATGCATTTTTGAAAGCATACTTATGGTTTCCACGCATCAAGTAGCATTTCCCCATCTGGTCAAAATGTCATTTCACCTTTATTTTACCCCTCAAGCATGACATTTGAAAACTCCAGGCTACACCCACAGTGTGCTTTATTTCTAGCCTATTCCCAATGCTGAATGCAGTATTGTATGAATTTTGTAATAATTTCCAAACTGGCAGGTGAGAAACTGTCCAAAAAAAAAATACAATAAGAATAACATATTACATAAATGGTTCATGGTGTGGGTTACTGTAGTCACGTCCTAGTTCGTGAACCATGGGCAACGGCTGAGTGGCCTAATAAGTGGTCCTGAGAGTCGGGATACCAGTTGCTACGGAATGGGAGTGGGCATCTCGGACATATTCTGAGTCATGGCCCTCCTTGTGCTCAGGAGGGTAGGGCTATACAATCCAATGTGGTCCCTAACCCGTTAGAGGAGAGATCCTTGCTTGGACTATGTGTAAGTAGAATAGCATCCTGCTTCATGAATTTACCGAGCTCAGAACATTTTAAGTAAGCCTCGGACCTATGGGAGTAACGGAGTCCCACTCCCATTTGCCATTTGACAGGCGAGGGACTCCTTGGAAACAACTTGGTGAACAAAATGGAATTCGATGGGGAGATATCAATATTAAAGGGGCTTACGGAAGAAAGAAAGTAGAACTGGCTGAGTCTGCAAAGAGGATGCATCTGGATGTGGTACGAGTAAGTGATATTCGGGTAAGGGGAGATAAAGAGGATGAGCTAAGAGATTATAAAGTGTACTTGTCGGGTGTTAAAAAGGGAAGGGCAGATTCTGGGGTAGGGCTGTTCATCAGGAAAACTATTGCACGCAACATAGTTTCTGTTAGGCACGTGAACGAGTGAACGATGTGGTTAGATTTAGCAGCTGGAGGAATTAGGACGAGAATTGTCTCAGTGTATTCACCACGTGAGGGTGCTGATGAGGATGAAATTGACAAGTTTTATGAAGCAATGGGTGTCATCGTAGTCAGGGTCAACAGCAGGGATAGAATAGTGCTAATAGGCGATTTCAATGTAAGAGTTGGAAATAGAACTGAAGGATATGAAAGGGTGATTGGTAAATGTGGGGAAGATATGGAAGCTAATGGGAATGGGAAGCGTTTGCTGGACTTTTGTGCTAGTATGGGTTTAGCAGTTACGAATACATTCTTCAAGCATAAGGCTATTCACCGCTACATATGGGAGGCTAGGGGTACCAGATCCATAATAGACTATATCTAAACCGACTTCAAATTCAGAAAATCTGTTAAGAATGTACGGGTTTTTCAGGGATTTTTCGATGAAAAGACCACTATCTGATCTGTAGTGAACTATCTCTAAGCCTAGAATAGAGAAAGTGAAATCTGTCTATAATGAATAAGGATAGAATATCTCCAGGACGAGGAAATTAGGCAGAAGTACATGGAAATAATTAGTAGGAAGTTCTGAACAGTGGACAGTAAGCAGGTTCAGGATATAGAAAGAGAATGGGTGCCATACAGGGATGCTGTAGTAGCAACAGCAAGGGATTGCCTAGGAACAACTGTATGTAAAGATGGGAAAAAGCAAACATCTTGGTGGAATGATGAAGTGAGAGCAGCTTGTAAACATAAACAGAAGGCTTATCAGAAATGGCTCCAAACAAGAGCTGATGCAGACAGGGAATTGTACAGAGATGAAACAAACAGAGCGAAACAAGTAGCTGCTGAATCCAAAAAGAAGTTGTGCGAAGATTTTGGCAATAACCTGGAAAGGCTAGGTCAAGCAGCAGGGAAACCTTTCTGGACAGTAATAAAGAATCTTAGGAAGGGAGGGAAAAAGGAAATGAACAGTGTTTTGGGTCATTCAGGTGAACTCATAATAGATCCTAGGGAATCACTGGACAGGTGGAGGGAATATTTTGAAAATCTTCTCAATGTAAAAGGAAAACTTCATGGTGGTGTCACGAACCTCGGTGCTCACGGGGAGGAGGAAAATGATGATGGTGAAATTACGCCTGAGGAAGTGGGAAGGATGGTAAATAAAATCCATTGTCATAAAGCAGCAGGTATAGATGGAATTAGACCTGAAATGTTGAAGTGTAGTGGGAAGGGAGGGATTGAAATGGCTTCATAGAATAATAAGATTAGCATGGAGTGTTGGTAAGGTACCTTTAGATTGGACAAAAGAAGTAATTGTACCTATCTATAAGCAAGGGAACAGGCAGGATTGCAACAACTACCGAAGTATCTCATTGATTAGTGTACCAGGCAAAGTATTCACTGGCATCTTGAAAGGGAGGGTGCGATCAGTCATTGAGATAAAGTTGGATGAAAACCAGTGTGGTTTCAGACCACAGAGAGGCTGTCAGGATCAGATTTTCAGCATGCGCCAGGTAACTGAAAAATGCTACAAGAGGAATAGACAGTTGTGTTTATGTTTCGTAGATCTAGAGAAAGCATATGGCAGGGTAACGAAGGAAAAGATGTTCAACATACTGGGGGACTATGGGATTAAGGGTAGATTATTAAAATCAATCAAAGGCATTTATGTTGACAATTGGGCTGCAGTGAGAATTGATGGTAGAATGAGTTCTTGGTTCAGGGTACTTACAGGGGTTAGTCAAGGCTGTAATCTTTCACCTTTGTTGTTCATAGTTTACATGGATTATTTGCTGAAAGGTATAAAGTGGCAGGGAGGGATTCAGTTAGGTGGAAATGTAGTAAGCAGTCTGGCCCATGCTGACGACTTGGTCTTAATAACAGATTGTGCTGAAAGCCTGTAGTCTAATATCTTGCAACTTGAAAATAGGTACAATGAGTATGGTATGAAAATTAGTAGCCTTTCAAAGACTAAATTGATGTCAATAGGTAAGAAATTCAACAGAACTGAATGTCAGATTGGTGATACAAAGCTGCAACAAGTAGATAATTTCAAGTATTTAGGATGTGTGTTCTCCCAGGATGGTAATATAGTAAGTGAGATTGAATCAAGGTGTAGTAAAGCTAATGCAGACAGCTCGCAGTTACGATCAACAGTATTCTGCTGTAAGAAGGAAGTCAGCTCCCGGAACAAATTATCTTTACATCGGTCTGTTTTCAGACCAACTTTGCTTTACGGGAGGGAAAGCTGGGTGGATTCAGGATATCTTATTCATAAGATAGAAGTAACAGACATAAAAGTAGCGAGAATGATTGCTGGTTCACAACTATTTTTTATTTTCCACCTTTTCGATACATTAATGTTAAAGTGCGATACGGACCATGAAGCTGATTTCATATAATGCTTGCTAGTACAAAGAGGTGGGAACAATGGCAGGAGGGTACTCAGAATGAGGAGATAAAGGCTAAGTTAGGAAGGAACTCAATGGATGAAACTGTACGCATAAACCGGCTTCGGTGTTGGGGTCATGTGAGTCGAATGGAGGAGGATAGGTTACCTAGGAGAATAATGGACTCAGTTATGGAGGGTAAGAAGTAGATGGAGAACAAGACGACGATGGTTAGACTCAGTTTCTAAGTATTTAAAGATAATAGGTATAGAACTAAATGAGGCCACAGCACTAGTTGCAAATAGAGGATTGTGGCAACATTTAGTAAATTCACAGTCTTGCAGACTGAACTCTGAAAGGCATAATGGTCTATAATGATGATGCATGATGCATAATATTATAAACATATGTTAACCTGATCATCCCTGGTGAGCTGCACGTCAATACCAGACTGTGTAGTAGTCGCCCCATATTTTCACTTTTCTCAGTGTATTATCATGAAATACGTCGTTGGAGTAATTATATTCACTGGAATTTACAGCAAACTCATCCTCTGTATTACTCTCACACTCTGAATTACCTTCACCACCATTATTAATGAGTAAATTAGACAATTCTGCATCGCCAAGAACTATGCCAGGACCTACCATGTTTGCAAACAAACCTGAAACGTGTGAAGATATGCAACATTTTTTTGGCAATAACAGATAGCTCTAAGTATAGCCGAAGGTTGCCTCTTCCTGACATCTTATGATAATGCAAATAACTATTACAAAATCACTGCATGCATTTCAAATGTCATGGTGCACCATTGCGCTGTACACGCTGTGACAGTAGCAGTCCAGTGGGCGCACTGTTTTGCCGCACATGCTAGTGGGGGTTAATTGTTTTTGGTGACCCCTAAATTCTTTCCTGTGGCCCCTTGTTTTGATGGATTGTACCTCATGTGGCAGTGTTTTGCTCTGGTAATTCTTTTGCAAAGTGAACACTGTTATAATAAATGTCATACAGACAAAATATCTCAAACCTAAGTAGGAATTTGAAGCTGAAATACTGTATCACGAAGACTGATTCCACTAGCAATGTATCTTTCTAGTTCTCATATATTTCCACTAGCGGATTCGCAAACCATGCAGACCATTATTCTGTATTTCGTGATATTATCGGATTGTAAACATATAACCGAGGACGCTCTCTCCAAGCCATCATTCCTTCATCTAGCAACAGGTTTTTTTTTCTTCTTGCTATTTGCTTTACGTCACACTGACACAGATAGGTCTTATGGCGACGATGGGACAGGAAAGGCCTAGGAATGGGAAGGAAGCGGTCGTGGCCTTAATTAAGGTACATCCCCAGCATTTGCCTGGTGTAAAAATGGGAAACCACGGAAAACCATTTTCAGGGCTGCCGAGAGTGGGGTTCGAACCGACTATCTCCCGAATACTGGATACTGAACATTAAAACAAGAATAATAGTTAACACCACCTTTCCAATACTTATCTTTCCTTATATTTAGGAAATAAACATTACAACAGGCGTTGTAAGATGGGACATGTTTCGCTTAACAGTCGTAAGCATCATCAGCCGAAAATAAATCTTAGTCTAAAGTTAGGTCAGGGCCCTGAACCTAGTGTCCTTAACATGTATGGCACCCTAAGAATCAACATTTATATTTAGAAAATTAAAATAGGCTTAAAACTAGTGTGAAAAAACATAGAATGTTACAACATGGCTAAGAGAAAAAACACAATCGAGTTGAGACAGAGGATAAGAACAGAAAGTACAATACAGAGCTGGTAGTGAAATGATTAAAATCATTAGGATATCATTGTTACCAGTCAGTCAATCAGAATGTTCAAACATAAAAACAAGAGTGACGATATATAAGTGTGTTCATCATGGCTGAGATAGAAAAAGCACGTAATCATGTTGCCAGAGGTTAAGAACATAAGGTACAACACAGAGCTGGCAGTGTAATAATCAAACTCATGGCTGCCAGTCAGTTAATAAGAATGTTCATACATAACAAAACATGATGGTTATATTCTTTTAAGTGAAGAAATAATTAAATCTCACTCTTGTATAGATACGTGAGAACGGGCGAGAGAAATCATATATTGTAGCAGACATGGAGTAGTAACACTTCAAACAGGATTGATCACGCCTGAAGCCGCTTCATTTTTGCTGGGAGTTCAAGACCAAATCGGGAAAAAATAAGATGCCAAGTGCGTGAACTGAAATCTGAAAATGGAAAGAGGAAAAAGATGTACTTGGGCCTTGAAAATAGGGTGTTTTAATGTTCATATCTGATGTCCAATACGGTCTACAATGAGATTTATTACTTGTAATTCTGGATACTGGCCGCAATTAAGCGACTGCAGCTATCGAGCTCGGTCTACAGGTTTTACTCTGGGGTGTACACCAAAGGAAACTGGTCACTACGCTGTTCTAATATTGGCCTAATTTTGTAGAGCCTATCTGCACTATTCTTGCAGTGCATGTCGTCAATGAAATGAAGGAATGACATTATACTTTCGAACCGGTTCCTGGGGATTTTTAAAAAAAATAGAAAATTGGAGTTTCAAAAGTGGGATCATCTGCCAGTACATATTTATATCTGGCTTCCCAATTATACTACTAATAAACACTAGCCCTAGAAATGTTTCATTTCTGACAATGACACCAGTTTCCATGCCAGCAGTACTGAATATTTCGTCAATGAGCAAGGCGCAGTACAGATTTGTCTGTTCACAAAAATATGCGATAAAATCATCTGTCAAAAATGTTTTGATGAATGACATTACACTGTCACTGTTGCGAATATTTAATTCTGCATTGGCCACAAACTCTGGCCTTATCAGCACAAAATAAAGAAGTCTCTGTCTCTCATCTTCACTATCACTGGAATCTAATTCCGGAATAAGATCATCACCCAAATCTTCTGCTTGCAATAACTCTGGCACCTGCTCCAGAGATATAAATTGTTTACTTGCCATGACTACTCGTTATATCACTCAGCACAACTTGAAATCCAACCATGCACTTCAGAGACCTCAAGACAGGCTGATGTTTATTTAAATCACACAGCACATAACATGGGGGATTACCCCAAGCTGTAGTAAAATGTTCATCCGCCCGCTATCAACTGCCAGACAGATATACTGGGCCATCTAACGTACTTTTGAACGTAACAGTTGGCACGAATTCAAAATGGATATAAGGTCGGATACAGCAGTTTACACATATGAAACCTACTCCGAATCAGCTAATATAACTTTTAACTTTTCCAGTCTGTTAAAGCATGATGTATAACACTTAGAACATGTGCGCTGGAAGCAAGTTTCTTTTGGGTTCCGTGTACCGATCTCCGAAGTCCCCCAGTGACATCAATGAGGAATTACTACTGTCTCTAAGCCGTGTACAAAATATCCAACACCGATATAAAGGTATATACATAACTGGGAATTTTAACTTGGAAGTTGACTGGCAGCACAATCGTCTTCACCTCCCGCCTATTCCCATCAATCCATTAGCGGAAACTTTCCTTACAACATTCTACGACCTGTTCCTTGACCAATTAATTACTGAACCAAACCATGCAATGAAAACCTCTAGCTCCACACTAGATTTATTCTTCACTAACCAACCACAGTAATGAAGACACAAATCAAACCCAGCTTTTCCAATCACCTAGTAGTTACAGCCACTGTAAAATACACAAAACCACCAGAAAAAAGTGTAATTGAGAAGTCTATAACTACAAAAAAGCTGACTGGGAACTACTATCATACCTTCTCAGAAAACATCTACCCACCCCATATGCTTTAAACACTGTGGACATAAATTCGGTGTGGTCTAGATGGCAAGAAAGTTTCTCTTACTGTGCTGACAAAGCGGTGCCTAAAGTAAAACTCTGTACGAAGAAAAACTCTCTATGGATCACAAAAGAAATAATCAAAATGACACATAAAAGGAACGCTCTTTACAGGAAATGGAAACAAGATACAAGCGATCTTATGTGGGACAAATATAAATGCGTGAGGAACACAACCAAGCAACTCATCTGCGAAGAATACAAAAAATACATAAACAAGATAAGTGGCAACAGCAAAGACATGTGGAAATTCCTGAATAGAAAACATGGAAACTCAGCACCGAGTGCATTCTACTCTAACAGAACAACTGTTACCTCCACCGAGGCAACTGCCACAGCGTTCAGGGAGAAATTTAATTTTAATGAGCCAGGGAAAAGTACAAATATGTACCCGAACACAACTCAGCCATCGCCCCTCTCCCTCTCTAACCTTTACTTCACGGAGTACGAGGTAATTAACAGCCTCCGAAAGACTCGATCACATGCTGCTTCCGGGCCGGACAACACACCTGCAATTATTTTAGTGCAGTGCGCTGAAGCATTAGCTCCCTCCTTGTGCACCCTGTTCAACTTATCAATTAACAGTGGCTTTGTACCCAGTGAATGGAAGTGTGCAAACGTAGTACCAATTTTCAAAAGTAGAGTAAGAGATAACAATATTATCATTTAGACTTTCACGGCCCGTGTAACTATTCATTGAGGTATATTTTGGGCTTATGCTGTGTAGTTAATTGTAAACACACTCAACGCGTTTCGAAAGGAACCTTGCCTTTCTTCATCAGGAGTCAACAGAGAAATAGATGAAACGACGAATTAATAGTTGCTAGGAGAAAGCAACAAGGAACTTGAAATAGTGCCCTAAGATGTAAAAGGGACGCCATTTTAGCCCCATGCTAGAGACAAAGAATGGCAACAGCAAAGCATTACTCTCTAATGGTTCTGATAATAGGTAACCATGATTCACTGAGGTTGTAACCTGTATCGCGGTTGAAATTATTTGGGTGTTTACTTACTTCAACCGCCTCCCTGATAATTCTTGGGCGATATTGCTTTACACGGGCAAGAACATCCACTTTTTGGAACAAGACATCATGACCAGGTGTTAAGGCATGATCAGCAGCAGCTGATTTATCAGGTTGGTTGAGTCTGATACATCTGGTATGTTCTTTGATGCGAGTACACACCGTTCTCGAAGTCTGCCCAATGTAAACCTTGCCACAAATACAGGAAACTCTGTAGATACCAGGTGGTTGCAATTCAGGCAAACTATCCTTAGTTGGTCGCAGGAGTTGCCTAATCTTAATTGATGTTCCAAAAACAGTTTGTACATGGTACCTACGAAAGATTTTAGCAATACAATCCGTCGTGTTATGTATGTAAGGTAGGTAAGCAGTTCCTTTTACATCTTTTTCCTTAACAGATGCCCGATTATGTGTCGATTTCAGAACCCTTGAGATCAAAGCTCAGCTGTAACCATTGCTCTGAAAGGTGGTCCTCAAGGTGTTAATTTCCTCTTGTAGAGTTGACAGTTCACAAATCCTCATCAGGGCGATGGTGAGAATCTGCCCAGAAACATGGTATCCTTACAACTCCGACTACCAGGGCCAGGAGGATTTGTGAAGTGTCAACTCTACAAGAGGAAATTAACACCTTGAGGACCACCTTTCAGAGCAATGGTTACAGCAGAGCTTTGATCTCAAGGGTTCTGAAATCGACACATGATTGGACGTCTGTTAAGGAAAAAGATGTAAAAGGAACTGCTTACCTACCTTACATACATAACACGACGGATCGTATTGCTAAAATCTTACGTAGGTACCATGTACAAACTGTTTTTGGAACATCAATTAAGATTAGGCAACTCCTGCGACCAACTAAGGATAGTTTGCCTGAATTGCAACCACCCGGTATCTACAGAGTTCCCTGTACTTTTGGCAAGGTTTATATTGGGCAGACTTTGAGAACGGTGTGTACTCGCATCAAAGAACATACCAGATGTATCAGACTCAACCAACCTGATAAATCAGCTGTTGCTGATCATGCCTTAATTCCTGGTCATGATGTCTTGTTCCAAGAAGTGGATGTTCTTGCCCGTGTAAAGCAATATCGCCCAAGAATTATCAGGGAGGCGGTTGAAATAAGTAAACACCCAAATAATTTCAACCGCGATACAGGTTACAACCTCGGTGAATCATGGCTACCTATTATCAGAACCATTAGAGAGTAATGCTTTGCTGTTGCCATTCGATGTCTCTAGCATGGAGCTAAAATGGCGTCCCTTTTACATCTTAGGGCACTATTTCAAGTTCCTTGTTGCTTTCTCCTAGCAACCATTAATTCGTCGTTTCATCTATTTCTCTGTTGACTCCTGATGAAGAAAGGCAAGTTCCTTTCGAAACGCGTTGTGTGTGTTTACAATTAATTACACGGCATAAGCCCAAAATATACCTCAATAAATAAGAGATAACATTGATAATTATAGGCCGGTGGCAATAACATCACTCATTCGTAAGAGTATGGAGCGATTAGTAGCAAGAAACGTGTTTGAATTCTTACGGGAAGGAGACCTGAGGCTATACTCAGCATGGATTCCTCCCGGGGAGTTCTTGTGCAACCTTTTTAACGAAAGTTGTTGATGACTGGTAGCATTACTTGGATCAACCAGATGGGATTGTCACTTGATTGGAGCAAAGCCTTCGACCGAGTGCCGCATGAACGACTTTTGTTAAAACTACAACAGCTTGGTACACGAGGCAGATTACTGATGTGGGTAAGGTCCTTCCTGGAAGGTCAAACACAGTGTGTTGTATACGGAGGGGCCCGGTCACAACCTATCAAAATGATATCAGGAGTAGTGCAAGGTTCTGTGATCGGTCCCCTGCTATACATCATGTTTGTGCTCGATCTTCCCGGATGTGTAACCGCACACATGGCACAATAAGCAGATGACACTGTTCTGTATAAAAGTACAGTGGAACCTCGATTCTCCATTTTTCGAGGGACCATGAAAATAAAACGTACAACACGGGAAAACGGAAAATCCGGGAATGAATGAAAACCATCAACAATTTGGCTAAACATCAAAAAAATGAAATAAGTATAATTATAATCTTACAAAAACTTCTAAACCAAACCAAACTACAGCCCCAATGGGGCTTTGCCTGCCAAGCAACCGCTGCTCAGCCCGAAGGCCTGCAGATTACGAGGTGCACATGGTCAGTGTGACGAATCCTCTCGGCCGATATTCCTGGCTCTTTAGATCGAGATTGCCATCCTACCATTAGATAGCTCAACAAATTAATCTAAAAAGCCACCTAATCGATACTTTATTTCTTTTGCCTTTGGCAAACTTAAAAATACATGAACAAACACAGTACATGTTTCGACCACTTAGTGGTCATCTTCAGCTGTATATAAAAAAATCTTATGATAACATTTAAAAGCAAGCACATTGGATCTTAAAACTATATCCCATGGGAATCCAAAAACTATTGTACTAAATGCTTTAAATGAAATGGAAGATGGGGGGGGGGGGGGTTTGGGGGTAAGGAGATTATTGTGAATGATACTTAAATTACAGTATCGTTTACAATTGTGTTTAAAAACTTAAATGATGAAAAACATATTTAAAATATTTAAAAGCGTCTATGGTAAATTTTTTTTGGATAACATTAGGTGGCGTGAATAAAAAATTCGTGTTTGTAATAATCTTCAGGCATTTGTGAGAAAAATAATAACTTAATTAAAATTTCACGTCTGTGGTGATGTTAAACACTTTATTTTTAATAAACATACTTTAAAATATTCTAAAGTGTCTATGGTAAGGCACTTATTCAAAAACACTTGTGCTTGAATGAAAGTTTATGTCATATGCACCAGTCTTCATGTATTTATTGTTTATATTTAATAACTTCCTTGAGTGATATTCTTGTGGTTAAAAGGATGTGTCGACTGTTTAACTTCCGAGAATTTCTTTTATCACATTCCGAAGAGCAATTCTCGGAAGTTAAACAGTCGACACGTCCTTTTAACCACAAGAATATCACTCAAGGAAGTTATTAAATATAAACAATAAATACATGAAGACTGGTGCATATGACATAAACTTTCATTCAAGCACAAGTGTTTTTGAATAAGTGCCTTACCATAGACACTTCAGAATATTTTAAAGTATGTTTATGAAAAACAAAGTGTTTAACATCACCACAGACGCGAAATTTTAATTAAGTTATTATTTTTCTCACAAATGCCTGAAGATTATTACAAACACGAATTTTTTATTCACGCCACCTAATGTTATCAAAAAGAATTTTACCATAGATGCTTTTAAATATTTTAAATATGTTTTTCATCATTTAAGTTTTTAAACACAATTGGGAACATGCATCATTTTCAAAAATATTTTTTTTGAAAAGTATACCAATGAAATAGTACGTAAACGTATTACACTGTGGTATGTTGCCTTGTTTTCTATCATTAAAAAAATATTTAATAGTGCCTTTCCGCAAGGCGAGTGAAACGGTCTCTGACGTAAGCGGCGCGCTGTGACGTCACGATCCAGTACCGCATGGAGCTCTACCAGCCGTTGTGCATCAGCCGTTGCTAAAAGCCGATTGTTCATTATTCAAGATCGCGAATAACTTCAAAATGACAGGAGAAAGGTTCAAAACAGCACAATCAGACAATCTATCATGTGTAAATGTCATCATTCTTGAAAAATAGTGACTTTTGTGGCCGCAGAAATTCGCGGATAACAAGCAAGTTTGTAAGTGGCGTCTTTTATATACGTGCAATGTACTATAACCCATAGTATTAGGATAACACCGAACCTGGATAGATATCACATCACTTTCAACATTTCCTTCTAGACTGATTCCCGTATTAAAGAATAACATTACATTTTCGGGCTTTCAGCATTAGTAAAGTAAGAAATCGGATTTCAGCACTAACATAAACATATAGGTCGCATTATAGTACTAGTCCGCTTCTGTGGTGTAGTGGTTTATGTGTGCCACTCCCGGAGGCCCGGTTTCGATTCCCGGCTCTGCCATGAAAGTTGAAAACAAATAGTACGAGGGCTGGAACGGGGTCTACTCAGCCTCGGGAGGTCAACTGAGTAGAAGGGTTTCGAATCCCACCTCAGCCATCCTCGAAGTGGTTTTTCGTATTTTCCTACTTCTCCTCCAGGCACCTAAGGCCACGTCCGTTTCCTTCCCTCTTCCTTGTCTATCCCTTCAGATCCTCCCATCCTCCAACAAGGCCCCTGTTGAGCATAACAGGTGAGGCCGCCTGGGCGAGGTAATGGCCCTCCTCACCAGTTTCACCACCATACTCAAAGTCTCACGTTCCAGGACACTGCCCTTGAAGTGGTAGAGGTGAAATCCCTCGCTGAGTCCGACAGAAAACCAACCCTGAAGGATAAACTGATTAAGAAAGAAAGAAAGAAAGATCATAGTACTATAGGGCTATAATCTATCATTCCCAAAAAAATATATATTTATGGTTGGGACAACTGGCCTACCCACTTCCGGGGCCCATGAAAGAGAATTAAATATCTTTGTGGAGGGAAAAAGTTAAACATGATAAAGATAAATATGACTTCATCTAGTTTTCACAAGTCGGGCTGAGTGGTTCAGACTGTTGAGGTGCTGGCCTTCTGACCCCAACTTGGCAGGTTCGATCCTGGTTCAGTCCGGTGGTAGTTGAAGGTGCTCAAATACGTCAGCCTCGTGTCGGTAAATTTACTGGCACGTAAAATAACTCCTGCAGGACTAAATTCCTGCACATCGGCGTCTCCGAAAATCGTAGAAGTAGTTAGCGGGGCGTGAAGCCAGTAACATTAATTACATTTGGCTTTTAACAAGCTGAGCATATCAGGAAAGAAAAGTGTCCTGGTGACATTTTAGTTGCTCAATACAGGAATGTCTTTGGGTGCTGTGACTTTTACTTTTTTTTTTTTGCTGTTTGCTTTACGTCACACCGTCACATATAGGTCTTATGGCGACGATGGGACAGGAAAGGCCTAGGAATGGGAACAAAGCGGCCGTGGCCTTAGGTACAGCCTCAGCATTTGCCTGGTGTGAAAATGGGAAACCACGGTAAACCATCTTCAGGGCTGCCGGCAATGGGGTTCAAAACCCACTATCTCCCGGATGCGAGCTCACAGCTGCGCGCTCCTAACCGCACGGCCAACTCGCGCGGTATTTTTACCCTTCGGTTTATTGACTTGGCTTGTATAACCTAAAACTTAGGCTAAGTTGGATAATATTTTAAACACCTACATCACTATTTTCACCTGTGTGCAATTATGTTATTTATTTCATTAATATTATGATAATTATTATAATTGAGCATTGTTAACTTATAAGACCCCAACAGACAAGCATTGGTTTTGTGGAGAGTTATACATTTGTTAAATTCACGTTGTTTCCTTTCATGATGTACACTCCTATTCTTTGTTACATTATAGAGTATTTAGATATAGCCTAAATTTCTTTACCAATTAAGCTCTTCAATAAAGACATACATAACTGTCCCATGTCAAGATATATTGGTAGAATTAGAGCTGTCAAAATGGTTCATAACCCCTTTGATTTATTATCTTGACATGGATCACCCAAAACATAGGTTAGGTTTGAGAATACTTTAATAATCAGCATTATTCAATGCACTGTTAATTACTTTCATATTCCAAGATGTAATTGAAGCATTTAAATAAAGCATCATACATTAAAATTTAAAGTTTTACCACTAGAACAGCTGACATGGAAAAGTGATTTGAAAATTCAAACAAATTCATCTTACGTTAAAATCTTCAAAAGAATAAACTGTAGATTTTTCCTATATATCACCAGCATTTCTCCAGCTCGCCAAAATCCATTTCTCCCTAGTTTTAGCGTCTTTGGAACGTTTATAAACAATTTGTTTGGTATGGTATGCGATGTGCTATTGCACATCGGAACTCTACACCATTTATAAGTTTTCTGCCTCACTGTCTGCGCAGGATTCATTTTAAGTCTAAAATATACCACTCAGATTATTATCCAATGTATAGACCTCGAATTTAACCATACTAGACACTAACGTAAAGTAGAAATACGCGAAGTGTATCCTGCTTCTCACAGCACACTATGTGTTATTTCGTCTGCTACTTCAGTCAACCTGTACGATGACGTCAGGCCAATGAGATCGCGTACTTGCGTGACGTGACATTTTCGTAGATTTTTATCATGTTTGGAGTTATTATTTGTACATTTTGATCACATTTTTGAATTCTGCATGCAATTTTGAATCAGATTAGCATATTTTTAATTAAAACCCCGGATCATGCATGTTCCCTATTGTAAACGATACTGTAATTTAAGTATCATTCACAATAATCTCCTTACACCCAAACCCCCCCCCCCCCCCATCTTCCATTTCATTTAAAGCATTTAGTACAATAGTTTTTGGATTCCCAAGGGATATAGTTTTAAGATCCAATGTGCTTGCTTTTAAATGTTATCATCTAAGATTTTTTTATATACAGCTGAAGATGACCACTAAGTGGTCGAAACATGTACTGTGTTTGTTAATGTATTTTTAATTTTGCCAAAGGCAAAAGAAATAAAGTATCGATTAGATGGCTTTTTAGATTAATTTGTTGATTATACTCATCGATACGGCCATGAAGTGGACAGTTTGCAATTAGATAGCTCGTCAATTAAAGGTAATCACGTAGGCTGAGAGGACCTGGAACCAGACTTATATCCAGGTAAAACTGCCTGACCTCGTCAGAATCGAACCCAGGCCCTCTGGATGAGAGGCAAGCATGTTAGACCGCGAAACCGCGTTAATTACCGGTACGTGAGTTCAAAATCTCGATACTTTATATTCAATTTTACAGGGAATCTTCGTCAGTTTCCTGTGAAAACTTCTTTCAGTTCAGCAACTTTGATTAGGCTAGCCAAACTCTTCGAAAAATCTAATAATGCCAAGCCAAATGACAATCGACCACAAGTAGTTTTTAATTCTCTCATCTAATAAAATAAAGCACATTAGATACAAAAGCACCCAACATGATGGCGAAATCCCTTCATTTCTTAATTTTTCGTTGTAATTTGGTCTCAGGTATACTGTTCGTACGCAGTTTCTGGAAATCTAGTACCGTGTAAATTAGGCCTACTGGTACATCGACTTTTAAAGGTTATGTTGAACTCGAAAACATGGTTTCAAATGTAAGTTTCGATTCTCAAAAGTTCTTGAATGCATTATATTCAATTCTACCCCATCACTAATCCAATCAAATCGGGAAGATAAAAAGAAATATCATCAAAACTTCAGAAATGGCTGTTATTCGTGACCTTGAGGTCATCTGTAAAGCGTGCTTGCTGCATATGTCAGTACTTAGCCTACAAGGAATACAAAGCCTGCTCTCTCGCAGTGTTCTCTTCAGAAACAGTGTCCGCCTGGCAGTGCGAGTCTTGACCGCTGCAGAGCTAGTATACCACCTCACATCAGGACTCAGTAGCATTGGTAACGGGAGTTAAAACCAGCACAAATTGACCTCTATACTATACTTCCTGTATATTATATACATTACTGAGCAGAATGAAGTAGAAAATAATTAATGTTCACCTTTTACCCCTAGGAGTTCAATTCAGCTGTGGAATTTCATTTCAATAACACATATAACTGTCGAAATTTATGTCTGGCATTTAAAAGGATATACGGTCTGCACTAGATATTTTTACTACCGCACCATAGATTTTCAGTGAAAAGGAACGACTTTACCTATTTTCCTTGATATTTTCTTCTCATAAATTGTTTTTCTTATCGAGAAGTATTCTCAGCGATACTCATCTGTCATGCCATTGCGTAGTTAGTGACAGAGAGGTGCAGAAACTTCTGCAGTATTATTCTGCTTTGTTCCTCAGGATGATCACTTTTCCCAAACTGTAGAACAGGATTTTTAGCAACGTGTGGCAACAGTATTTCGGTTAATGTTTTGCTATTTTTGGACTGCCCAGCGTTACCGATAACATTTCGTCCCTTACTTGCCCCAGTTTCATCAGCAGTGAAACAAAACCTGGCTTTGGATAAATGAGACCACCTCTGTCTTTGATTTTTATTAATGACGTTAGTGGAGATGGACTCTGGATACTACTAATTTTATCAACACACTCTTGACATGGCAAGTGGTCTTCAACAACTCTTACCAAATACCCTCCAATATATGCCATTGCAGCACTCGATGGAGCAGTCACTAAGGTTTCATAACTTATTCTTGGTACCACCTACACAACAGATTAAGGAAATTATTATCATCAAAATAGGAGCAATAATAATAAGTAACCTAATTTTTGCCGTCTCATGGTCTGCGTATTTACTGTACCATACCTGGTCTGTTTATTACTTTAATCCACAATTCCCTAGTTGGCTCTTAGCAAGGGAATTCATGGAAACTAGTTCCAGGAACTTTATTTCGAAGAGCCTTATTTACAAAACGGAACGCAGCAGTACACCAGCGTAATATGATTGACGTATTTTAACCATATCTCTTTCCCATTTGGCCAGTGTGTGAATTAAGCAGAAGGTGTCAGGTTCCAATTCATCCTCAATTTACAAGAGTTTACCCGTTTCACATCGGATGGTAAAATTATATTCTGCGACGTTTGCAGCAAGAGGTGAGTGAAACTTGTTTTATATTTCCCCATAACGAATTATTATCACTTTAACAAAATCAACACGGTGTTTTAAATAATGCATATTAAGATACGTAAAACTGCAGCTGCCTAAAAATACTGTAGAGCCTATTTGAGAGTCTGTTTTATGCAGTAAAAATAACATTTTAGCACCTAAAAATCCGAGGTCTAGTAATCACTATATCAACAAACACAAACACCAGTCCCCGAGCCAGAAGAATTAATTAGACGTGATTATAATCACCCATCCGGCCGGCAATCTAATCTGGGACCTTCTGAACCGAAGGCCTCAACGCTGACCATTCAGCCAAGAATTCGGACAAAACAAAATCATTATTGAGTTTCATTGTTTCTATCGGTATTACCATTCAACTTTCGTCACCAGTAAGCATACAGTGTGTAGAAATACCGCCAACCGACGTGTTCATGTGAGGTTGAATTGCAGCGCCTCTAGCGGCAAATATAGCATCCACAGGGCGGACAGCTATGAGTGGCCATTGGGCAGGCTTTGTATTCCTTGTAGGCTAAGGTCAGTACGAGTTGGAAAAGATACAAACCATTTAAATGTAACGTGCGCAAATAAAAGGACTGTGGTTTTTCGTATTTTAACATGAAAACTTAAAATTCCCAGTCTTACATTAGGACCTAAACAGTAGTAGGCAATCCTAAGACCTCCCATGGCTTTTTTTAAAATGTAAGTTGCAACATCTGTTCTGGTCTCGCTAACATAATCGTGTAGGATAATATTAAAATAGTAAATTTGCGTTAAGACGGAGCAGTTTCGATTCCTGCCTGAAAGCCCAGTTACTCTACAGTGCCCTGAGGAAAGTGCTGAAAAACCTGTTTGGCAGTACGATCGAAAAAATATAAACATCTAACATTGGATATGTGCGGACGTTTTATAAGTGCGAACATTTGACGAAACTCGTTCCATCTTCAAGCAGAGCTGTCGAAATGCGCCGTGTCTCCTTACAATTGTTGTGGCCACTCTCTGCTTTATGATTTTCCGAGATTCTCTAAACAATACCTACCACCCGAATGCGATGCTAAGATGATCCCTTATGCAAGTTCGCCGCCGATCGCTTTTCCAGTACCGGTACAGTACTTGCTCTAATTATCGCAATGATGGGGCGTTAATGCCAAGATCCATAAGTATGCCATAGCCGTCCTTTCGCGAGATACAGTTTATTAAAAAACGCTTGATCGAGGATTTAGTGTTGATGGGACTGGAATTTCTGGACGGTTGATCCGGGAAATCGTTTCTTCGAGGAACGGATAATGCAGGATTTTTACAACGTGGTTTAATTACGACATTCACGGGACCACGTAATTTGAATGCATATTCCGGGAAAACGTAGTTTCCGGGAATGGATAATCGAGGTTCCACTGTATAAAGAACATAGAAGACAGTCGAAAACTACAATCAGACCTACAAAATTTATCTGTATGGTGTTCCGTGAATAGGCTAAGCATAAATGTAAATATATTAGGATAAGTAGATCACGAAACTACATAGAGAACATATATGAACTAAATAAGAATGTAATATTGCAGTATGCAAATATCAAACTTTTAGGATTAATTATTTCTAAAAATTTGAAGTGGAACCTGCAGACGGAGGAGGCAAGGCGAAAAGTGATAAAAGTCATGGGATTTCTTAGCAGGAACCTAAAAGGCTTCAAATCAGCAGCCCTACGAACAGTCTACCTCAATATAGTAAGACCCATACTAACCTATGGACCGGGCGAGTTGGCCGTGCACGTAGAGGCGCGCGGCTGTGAGCTTGCATCCAGGAGATAGTAGGTTCCAATCCCACTATCGGCAGCCCTGAAGATGGTTTTCCGTGGTTTCCCATTTTCACAGCAGGCGAATGCTGGGGCTGTACCTTAATTAAGGCCACGGCTGCTTCCTTCCAACTCCTAGGCCTTTCCTATCCCATCGTCGCCATAAGACCTATCTGTGTCAGTGCGACGTAAAGCCCCTAGCAAAAAAAAAAAAAAAAAAAAAAAAAAACCTATGGTTTTTCTGCCTGGAGTCCCACCACAGTCACAGATCTAAACAAACTTCAGAAAATACAGAACTGGGGGGAAAAGCTAATAACTTATCGCTCCCATCTTCATTCGGCTAACCTCCCCACAACAGAAACCATTGTCAAAAGAACCGACTTGATCTTCCTCCGAAAATCCTTCGCCAGCTCCATTAACCTTGACCCATTTCGCCACCTTTCCCTATCCTTTCGCTCTGTCCGCAGAGGCGTTATTGCCCGCACCACCTCCTACCAATCCGGTTACAACGGCTGCTCCACATGTCTCTGGAACGAGCTACCACCTAAAATAAAAGCCTTGCCTCTAACGCAGTTTACAAACCATGAAAAAAGATGTAAATCTCCATGTGTGCATGGACGGGAGTGAAAGGGAGAGAAAATGTCGAGTGAATGAACTACTGTACGAGTGTAAATATGTGAATAATGTAATTATTGTATATATTAGCTTAGTAGGTCTGTGAAGCAACTAATGTACATGGGCTTGATTTGTGGCAAATAATAATAATAATAATAATAATAATACCCGTGTGGGGATTTACCGGTTACCTCCATCGGGCACGTCCCATTGGAATTGGGGAAGCTCGCTGGCTCTGCCGCCAGCAGAGTCAGAGGGTAGTAGAGAAATAAAATACCACTGTGAAAAAAAAACTGGTCCCTTGTCAGGGTTACGGCAAAGAGTGGTAAATGACCAGAAGCCAGAAAACATCTTGAGGCAACCTCTAGGGCTAACAACCCTAGTTGTAAAAGGATGGGTACCCGTCCAAAGCAAAGTCAAGTCAAAAAGCATGATGGCACAACATTTCAAGAAACATACCCCAGGGGGTAAATCTTCGGATAAATCCCTCGTCGTGAACGCCACGGCGCACGAGTCTCGTTCCGATTCTGGGGGAGACTCGACATCATGCAAGAGACGTGTCGGAGCGTCTCGGTGTACCCCGAAGAGTCAAAAACTCAGGCCAAGATCTAAAACCTTTCTAGCAACTTTCAACATAAATTCACTTACACAAACTGGCAAGCTGAAAACCCTCACCAAAGCTCTTCACGAAAATCAGATATCCATAATGGCCCTACAGGAAACAAGGTACCCAGATGAAGAGATTTTTGAATCCGAAGGCTACCGATTTTTCAAGAGCAAAGCGCAAATCCTCAATGGAGCTGTGATGCTTGGAACCGCGTTTGCTGTTAGAGCCAAGATCCTTACATCGGTTGCAAATTTCGAACCTGTGAATGACAGATTGTCTATACTCACAATTAAATGCGCAAACAAAACCTACGCCCTAGTTAACGCACATGCTCCTACAAAAGATAAGAACAAGTCTGATCCAGACGTAGTTGATAATTTCTGGGACCTACTGGATGAAAAATTAAACAAAATCCCCAATCACCATGTCAAGCTTCTTTTGGGTGACTTCAATGCCCAACTAGGTCGTGAACAGAAGTACAAGAAAATTATAGGAAATTACCCTGATAGTGTTCCAAGGAAGACTATATGGGAATGTTTAAGAAAGAAGAATGTACCCAAAGGGCTTATCCAGAAAGTTAAAATGCTTTACGAAGACTGCTGCAGTTGCGTACAGATAGGAAACGGTAATTCTGATTGGTTCCAAACCACTAAAGGAGTGCAACAAGGCAGTACCCTTTCACCATTACTTTTTATCACTGTCATGGATGAAGTCATGAAAGAAATTAAGCAGAAGAACAATATGGACATCAATGCATTTGCATTTGCAGATGATGTAGTAATTTGGGGAAATACAGAGAAGGAAGTCCAAGAGAGGCTGAACACCTGGAATGAACATTTGAAAGCACACGGATTAACAATAAATAAATCGAAAACTGTTACTATGTCTGTCAACAGGCAGAAGAAGAAAGGAAAAATAATGCTGGAAGGTACAAAACTGGAAACAGTAGACCAATATAAATATCTTGGGTGCATCATTTCAAGTGATAACAGAATACAGCATGAGATTAACAACCGCATTCAAAAATCAGCTCAGTTTTACCATCAAGTTCGGAACCTCCTCTGGAACGAACAAGTTCCCTTAAGATCAAAGCAGATTCTATTCCAATCATACTTCACCCCCATAATAACATATGGCCTAGAAACCTGCACAACAACCCAACAAGTGGACAGCAAACTACAAGCCGCAGAAATGAAGTTCCTACGAACTATGGTACAGAAGACAAAAAGAGACAGGGTAAGGAATGAAAGAATAAGGGAGCAAGCTGGTGTGTACCCATCCCTGAATGAAAACGTGACAAGGGCCCGTTTGAAATGGTTTGGCCATGTCAAACGAATGGACGATGGAAGGACAGCAAAACAATGGCTACACACAGTCGTGGCCGGAAAACGACCGGCAGGAAGACCTAGGAAGAGGTGGTTGGACCAAGTGAAAGAGGACATAGGAACAAGAGGAATCAGCTGGGATGTCGTCTTGAGAGAAGAGTGGTGCATGGACAGACAGAAGTGGAGAGTGCTCGTAAACCACACCCAGGAAACTGGAGTGGAAAACTGATGATGATGATGACAAAGAACCAATCCCAACCGCAAAAGACTGGTGTCCATTTGCGAAAATCACAACCTGCAGGTCATGTCGACCCACTTTCGCCATCTACCCAGAAAGCAAATGACTTGGCGTTCTCCCGTCCAAGCTCTCGGAGAGTTCCAAATTGATCATGTTGCAATCTCCAGGAGAAACAGCCCTGAGATTATGAATGTTAAGGTAAAGAAAGGCATCAATGTGGCCTCAGATCATTATATGTCTCTTATCACATTCAAACCAATTCCCGCAAACACAAGGAAGACAACCAAACAGATCACACGCTTCGACAATGATAAACTTCGGCAAAGGATCAAGGAGTTCCAGGAGAAGGCTAGACCAAATGACTGTGACTTTAACAACGCCAAAAGTCTCCTTGTTGAGGCCGCCAAAGATGTTGCAGAAATCAAGAGAAGCAAAAAGCATGCCTGGTGGAATGGTACCTGCGAATCAGTCCTCCAAGAAAGACTCAATGTGTGGAAACAGTACTACTCTACGAAATCAGAAAATGATTGGGAAACCTTCAAAACCCAACGTGCCCAAGCAGCTAGGGTGTTCAGAACTGAGAAACGTAAATACGAAAAATCTCTCATTGAAAA